>NW_027361876.1:7740000-8340000 GCF_039654945.1 Dendrobates tinctorius
AACTCCCTCAACAGTTAATTGTCCGGGGATCCCATACAGGGATCCCATACACTTTAGAATGTCAGCCAAACTCGTTCTGTTATCTATTTGTATGGGTGGCTTAAGAAAGACTACATCTATATAACTTAGATTTTTTAAAACAATCAATACTAGATACTTATATATACTATTTATCCTGTTTTCATTTTTTGATGTCTATGGTAGGGTTTTTAGGCATGCTCTGTGATCTGTACAGAGGTCATTGTACAGTAAGGAGAGGAGGTAAGCTGTGACGATCCTCTATTATCAGTAATAGATCATGAGTAAGTGGCCTCCAGATTTATAATGCTCCCATTACAGATGATTTTTAGCATTTTAAATGCTTGTAGAAAACAATGTTTAAAGCATATTTCAAAGCATGGTAAGACCTACAGAGAAAACTGTAGGAAAAGTGACAGAAAATTGCCATGCCATGTTTAAAAAAAACCCACACAAACCCTGAAAATGCCACCAAAAACCAAAACAGTCTATAAAGAAATAGTGGAGTAATGCTTCTACTTATTGTGAGGTCTCCATCCTGGTTGCAATCTTGGTGTGATATCTCCATCCAGGTCCCCTTCTTGTGGTGATGATGTCCCCATCCTGGTCCTCATCTTGTAGTCTTGTAGTAATGTCCTCATCCTGGTCCTCATGTTGTAGTAATATTCCTTTCTTGGCCCTCATCTTGTAGTTATGTCCCTATCCTGGTCCTCATCTTGTAGTAATTCCCCATCCTGGTCGCCTTCTTGTAGTAATGCCCCATCTTGTTCCCCATTTTGTAGCAATGTCCCCATCTTGTAGCAATGTCCTGGTCCCCACCCAGTTCTACATCCAGGTGTAATGTCCTCATAAAGGATTTCTTCACATATACAGAAAAGAAGGGGCAGCACGGTGGCTCAGTGGTTAACACTGCAACCTTGCTTTGCTGTTGTCCTGGGTTCAAATCCCACCAATGACAACGTCTGCAAGGAGGTTGTATGTTCTCCTCATGTTTGCGTGGGTTTCCTCTGTGTACTCCAGTTTCCTCCCACACTCCAAAGACATAGTCATATCATATTCCACAGCACTTTACATACATTATCATCGCTGTCCCCAATTGGGTTCACAATCTAAATTCTGTACAAAGCAGACACAGGGGCCAAGTTTTTGAGACCCCTTACTTAGAGGATGCATTGTATTGTGCTGGCTTCAGGAAATGATGCATGATGCAAAGGCTCTCTCTGAGAATCTTTGTGCCGTAAAATGCACCTTCAGGTCCTACAGCAGATTACAGTGGTTTTTCTAAACAAATTAAGTATGCCACCTATACACAAGCTAAGCGATAAATATATGATCACTGGGTTAACCAGCACTGATCACTGGAATAGGCTTCTGATTTGTTTGTTCCTTCTTACTACAAATCCACAGTGAGAATGATTTTGAATGGACCAATGGTCACACATGACCACTGCTGCTGTGTTCAAAATCTATGGGACTGATGGAAATAGGCAGGTAACTATACTGTATAGATTTTTTGTATGTATATGTTTGCATGACTATTCATTCCTTGGAGCTTTATTAGGGATCGTCATACAACACTCGATGAAGATTTTTAAGAGACAATCAAACATCTTAGTCTTGTTAATATATAATAAATATTTCCTACTAAACGTGTAAATGAACGTGCGTACCTCTGTTCATTCGTCGAATATTCTCAAAAGTATATACTGTAGAAGCTATCATTGACTACAATTGACCTAAAGCTAATAGCACCGACTTCTAAAAGAAAGTACTAAAAATGATTTTGTTCAGAATTACAATAGCATGGAACTTGTTTATTGTAAAAAAAATCCACAAGGTGGCGCTCACTTGCTTTTCTGCTGAACAATATAGCCAAACACACAATGGTTTCTAAGCATGTACAACTAGTTGACAGCAGAAGTTTACATATACGATATAAAAAGACACATATGCATGTTTTTCTCAATCTCTGACAAGAAATCAGAATAAACCTTTCCCGTTTTAGGCAAACTAGTATTACCATAATTATTAATATGGCATTTTTATTACTTACTGCAAAGCCAAAAGTTTACATACATTTCATTAGTATTTGGTACCATTGCCCTTAAACTGAATGACTTGGGTCAAATGTTTGGGATATCCCTCCACATGCTTCTCAGGATAGTTGGTCAGAATTTGGGCCCATTCCTCCAGACAAAACTGATGTAACTGATCGAGGTTTTTAGGTCGTTTTGCTCACACCTGCGATTTCAGCTTAGCCCATACATTTTCAATAGGATTGAGATCAGGGCTGTGTGATGGCCAGTCCAAAATATTTACTTTGTTATCCCTAAGCCACTTTTTTACCATTTTGGCAGTATGCATCGGGTTATTGTCCACTTGGAAGATCCCAATTTCTGCCCAAGCTTTAACTTACAGGCTGATGCCTTGAGATATTGCTTCAGTATTACTACAAAATCTTCTTTTCTCATGATGTCATCTATTTTGTGAAGTGCACCAGTCCCTACTGCAGCAAAACAACCCCACGACATGATGCTGTCACCCACGTGTTTCACAGTTGGGATGGTGTTGTTAAGCTTTCAAGCTTCTCACTTTTTCCTCCAAACGTAATGATGGTCATTATGCCCAAAAGGTTCAATTTCAGTTTCCTCAAACCACAGAACATGTCTCCAAAAATTAAAGACTTTGCTCCTGTGTGCATTTGCAAACATTAATCTAACTTTTTTAAGTTTCTTTTGGAGTTAAGGTTCTGTCACACTTAGCGATATCGCTAGCAATATCGCTATAACTTGTGACGTTATAGCGATATTGCTAGTGATATCGCTATGTCTGATACTTACCTATGACCTGCTCCCCTGCTGGTTATCGCTGATCGCGCGAAAACGTCCAGGACTGTTTATCGTTGTCAGCTTCCTGCGGTGCTTCCTGTGGAGAGACGAGCGTGGAGCCGGGCGGGAGGACATCAGGATCACCTAGTGTGACAGGTAAATAGCGACCCCCGACCCCTTCGATGTCGCTGGTGAGATCTGCCTGTGTGGCAGCTCACTAGCGACTACTTAGCGATGCACCAGCGATCCTGACCGCGTCATATCGCTGGTGCATCGCTAAGTGTGACAGTACCTTAATGGCTTGTTCCTGGCAGAGTGGCCTTTCAGTCCATGTTGATAGAGTACTCGTTTCACTGTGGCTATTGACACAATCTTACGAGCTTCTGCCATCATCTTTGCAAGGTCTTTTGTCCTTGGGTTGATATGCACATGTCGGACCAAAGCATGTTCATCTCTGGGACACAGAACTCGTCTCCTTCCTGAGCAGTATGATGGCTGGACATTTCCATTTTGTTTGAACTTGTGTATAATTGTTTGTACAAATGAACAAGGCACTTTCAGGTATCTTGAAATGGTACCCAAGAATGAGACTAGAGCCATACTGTTACAGTGCCTTACAAATATCTTTTCAGACCACCTTCTATCAAATTCTAAAAAAAGCAATGCTCTCCTATAGTCATCAGGCTAGTGACGGAGTGGTAATTACACACAGAAGTAAAGCCCCTCCTGTAATAATACCCACTCTGCCTTGATTTGCCTCCTGCTCATTGTGGAAGAATGTGGTTCTTACACAATGAGTAGTCTGAGTACTCTACCGAGTTGTGTGTGACCATCAGGTACTGCACCCCATTGATTGCTGGCTCTCCTCCTTTGGGAAAAGATTCAAACTAGACTTTTCTCTCAATTTCACTTGGATAACAATCCAGGTGGTTGCTTTTAGTTAGATAGCCTCTACCCAAGCTTTATCAAGGGGTCACCAATAATTCCCACCTCTCGATGTAACTTGTTTTTAGTTGACAGAGATTGACTTCTGGTCTTCAATAAAAATTATCTTGGTGGAAAGTCTATTGTATGGTTTTATCAGTTTTCTGTTTATAACCCCTTTAAGTAGCATTACACTAGTTTAAAAATTATTATAAACCAATTCTTAAAATGATGGGAAGTAATATGGGAATGCTAATAGTGTGAAAGGTAATGGCAGGGTTAAAGGGTTCTGGCAATATACAGCATACAGAAGTGTAACCAATATATTTGCTTGAAAGGAGGGAGGAGTACAATTATTGGTATCTTTTTATAAAACAATTCCTAGAATGTAGACTACATAGCATAGAACTGCAAAATAGATTTACACTGGAGGAATGCCAGCTTTTTCCAGAAAGGATTGCGCAGTCTTTTCTAAAAACCTTTCCTGCAGAACAGATCCCATAATAAAATGAAAATCTAAGAAAAGTGTAAGGATCAGGGTCTGTTCATAAACAAACATTCACATGAAGTTACACGATTAGGGCGGGGTTACACTAGCGTTGAATACAGACAAGTGCTGTGCGATAAAAAATCGCATAGCAATCGGACCACTGTTAATCTATGGGGCAGCTTCCATCACCGATTTTTTTATCCGGCGTAATCTACGTGCGAGTGAAATCGCAGCTTGCTGCGATTTCCACCGAGACTCGTCTCACTCGCACCTATATAAGTCTATGGGTGCGAATAGAGTTGAGCGATACCGTCCGATACTTCAAAGTATCGTATCGGATGGTATCGGCCGATCTTTAAAAAAAGTATCGGTATCGCCGATTCCGATACCGGAAGTCCCATTCAAGTCTATGGGACTTCCGGTATCGGAATAAGAAAAACCCTTTCCTGCCCTTGTACAGCCTCTCTGGGGTCTGTACGGGCCTTTCGGGGGGCTGTGCCGGCCTGCCAGGGGGTCTGTGCAGGCTCCGGTGGTCTGTGCCGGCCTGCCGGGGGGGCTGTGCCGGCCTGCCAGGGGGTCTGTGCAGGCTCCGGTGGTCTGTGCCGGCCTGCCGGGGGGCTGTGCCGGCCTGCTGGGGGGCTGTGCAGGCTCCGGTGGGCTGTGCCGGCCTGCCGGGGGGCTGTCCGGCCTGCCAGGGGGTCTGTGCAGGCTCCGGTGGTCTGTGCCGGCCTGCCGGGGGGCTGTGCCGGCCTGCCGGGGGGGCTGTGCAGGCTCCGGGGGGCTGTGCCGGCCTGCCGGGGGGCTGTGCCGGCCTGCCGGTGGTCTGTGCAGGCTCCGGGGGGCTGTGCAGGCATCGTCCGATGGGACTACAAGTCCCATCGGGCGATGCCTGCTACCATGACAGTGATTGACACATTAGCCAATGATGGGACAGTAGTAGTCCCATCATCCGGCTAATGTGTTAAATGTAAAAAAAAATAAATTACATGCTACATACATACAACATGCATACTACATACATGCTACATTCATACTACATACTACATACATGCTACATTCATACTACATAAATACTACATGCAACATACATACTACATATATACTACATACATACTACATATATACTACATGCATGCTACATACATACTGCATGCTACATACATACTACATGCTACATACATACCACATATATACTACATACATACTATATACATACTACATGCATGCTACATACATAACACATATACACTCACTGGCCACTTTATTAGGTACACCATGCTAGTAACGGGTTGGACCCCCTTTTGCCTTCAGAACTGCCTCAATTCTTCGTGGCAGAGATTCAACAAGGTGCTGGAAGCATTCCTCAGAGATTTTGGACCATATTGACATGATGGCATCACACAGTTGGCGCAGATTTGTCGGCTGCACATCCCTGATGCGAATCTCCCGTTCCACCACATCCCAAAGATGCTCTATTGGATTGAGATCTGGTGACTGAGGAGGCCATTTGAGTACAGTGAACTCATTGTCATGTTCAAGAAACCAATCTGAGATGATTCGAGCTTTATGACATGGCGCATTATCCTGCTGAAAGTAGCCATCAGATGTTGGGTACATTGTGGTCATAAAGGGATGGACATGGTCAGCAACAATACTCAGGTAGGCTGTGGCGTTGCAACGATGCTCAATTGGTACCAAGGGGCCCAAAGAGTGCCAAGAAAAAATTCCCCACACCATGACACCACCACCACCAGCCTGAACCATTGATACAAGGCTGGATGGATCCATGCTTTCATGTTGTTTACGCCAAATTCTGACCCTACCATCCGAATGTCGCAGCAGAAATCGAGACTCATCAGACCAGGCAACGTTTTTCCAATCTTCTACTGTCCAATTTCGATGAGCTTGTGCAAATTGTAGCCTCAGTTTCCTGTTCTTAGCTGAGAGGAGTGGTACCCAGTGTGGTCTTCTGCTGCTGTAGCCCATCTGCCTCAAAGTTCGACGCACTGTGCGTTCAGAGATGCTCTTCTGCCTACCTTGGTTGTAACGGGTGGCAATTTGAGTCACTGTTGCCTTTCTATCAGCTCGAACCAGTATGCCCATTCTCCTCTGACCTCTGGCATCAACAAGGCATTTCCGGCCACAGAACTGCCGCTCACTGGATTTTTTTTCTTTTTCGGACCATTCTCTGTAAACCCTAGAGATGGTTGTGCGTGAAAATCCCAGTAGATCAGCAGTTTCTGAAATACTCAGACCAGCCCTTCTGGCACCAACAATCATGCCACGTTCAAAGGCACTCAAATCACCTTTCTTCCCCATACTGATGCTCGGTTTGAACTGCAGGAGATTGTCTTGACCATGTCTACATGCCTAAATGCACTGAGTTGCCGCCATGTGATTGGCTGATTAGAAATTAAGTCTTAACACACAGTTGGACAGGTGTACCTAATAAAGTGGCCAGTGAGTGTATACTACATGCATGCTACATACATACTACATGCTACATACATACCACATACATACTACATGCATGCTACATACATACTACATGCATGCTACATACATACTACATGCATGCTACATACATACTACATGCATGCTACATACATACTAGATGCTACATACTACATATATACTACATGCATGCTACATACATACTACATGCTACATACTACATATATACTACATGCATGCTACATACATACTACATGCTACATACATACTACATATATACTACATGCATGCTACATACATACTGCATGCTACATACATACTACATACATACTACATGCTACATACATACCACATATATACTACATACATACAATACATTCATACAATACATACATAGACATACAGTACATATAACATAGAGTAACATACTTACCAATACTTGTCACATTGTTCCCCGAAGCCATTGTCTTTTCCGGAATAAATATTAACATAACAAACCACAAAAATACTCACCCACGATCCGAAGCAGTCCACGAGTGTGTCCCACGACGATCTTGGGTAGAGAACTGCAGCATCAGATGATGCTGCCGTTCTCTACGGGCTGCAGGAATCCAATGACGGAAGGTAGGTATCCTTCCGCACTGTATTCCTCCGCCACTTAAAAAAAAAAAAGTCCCTAGTCTCACTTTATGCCATTGCTGTGTGGGAATTTCCCATTCTGGTGCCACCGTTTGCTGCGTGGTCCTTACTGACTGAGGACCGCCTGACAGAATAAGTTACACCTTACTGAACTATACTGTTTCCACGTTCGTTGTTCCGTTAAATCAGTATATCCTGCTCCTCCTAACTATCTGTTTTCCCCCCATTAACCTTTTAAACTCCCTGCATGGAGTATACCTTTGTTAATTGAAAGCATTAACCCTTGCTCTGTCTCCTGGCCATCACTGCACCATGTAACCTGCTCACACTTTCACAGAATTTAAAAAAAAAATAAAACTCATGAAATAGGCCTGGACTGTAATGATGGTACCCCTGAAAATAATGTGACAAAAGGGACACTTCATTGCGTATCCGCTGTGTGTCAGGCAGATGGCAGAGCAGCTGCTGAGACTGGAGCAGAGCCGGAGGAGGAGAGGTGAGTTTTGTGTTTGTTTTATATATATATATATATATATATATATATATATATATATATATATATATATATATATATACAGTTAGGTCCATATATATTTGGACAGAGACAACATTTTTCTAATTTTGGTTCTAGACATTACCACAATGAATTTTAAACAAAACAATTCAGATGCAGTTGAAGTTAAGACTTTCAGCTTTCATTTGAGGGTATCCACATTAAAATTGGATGAAGGGTTTAGGAGTTTCAGCTCCTTAAGATGTGCCACCCTGTTTTTAAAGGGACCAAAAGTAATTGGACAGATTAAATAATTGTAAATAAAATGTTCATTTCTAGTACTTGGTTGAAAACCCTTTGTTGGCAATGACTGCCTGAAGTCTTGAACTCATGGACATCACCAGACGCTGTGTTTCCTCCTTTTTGATGCTCTGCCAGGCCTTTACTTTGGTGGTTTTCAGTTGCTGTTTGTTTGTGGGCCTTTCTGTCTGATGTTTAGTCTTTAACAGGTGAAATGCATGCTCAATTGGGTTGAGATCAGGTGACTGACTTGGCCATTCAAGAATATTCCACTTCTTTGCTTTAATAAACTCCTGGGTTGCTTTGGCTTTGTTTTGGGTCATTGTCCATCTGTAGTATGAAACGACGACCAATCAGTTTGTCTGCATTTGGCTGGATCTGAGCACACAGTATGGCTCTGAATACCTCAGAATTCATTTGGCTGCTTCTGTCCTGTGTCACATCATCAATAAACACTAGTGACCCAGTGCCACTGGCAGCCATGCATGCCCAAGCCATCACACTGCCTCCGCCGTGCTTTACAGATGATGTGGTATGCTTTGGATCATGAGCTGTACCACACCTTTGCCATACTTTTCTCTTTCCATCATTCTGGTAGAGGTTGATCTTGGTTTCATCTGTCCAAAGAATGTTCTTCCAGAACTGTGCTGGCTTTTTTAGTTGTTTTTTAGCAAAGTCCAGCCTAGCCTTTTTATTCTTGATGCTTATGAGTGGCTTGCACTGTGCAGTGAACCCTCTGTATTTACTTTCATGCAGTCTTCTCTTTATGGTAGATTTGGATATTGATACGCCTACCTCCTGGAGAGTGTTGTTCACTTGGTTGGCTGTTTTGAAGGGTTTCTCTTCACCATGGAGATTATTCTGCGATCATCCACCACTGTTGTCTTCCGTGGGCGCCCAGGTCTTTTTGCATTGATGAGTTCACCAGTGCTTTCTTTCTCAGGATGTGCCAAACTGTTGATTTTGCCACTTCTAATGTTGTAGCAATTTCTCGGATGGGTTTTTTCTGTCTTTGAAGCTTAAGGATGACTTGTTTCACCTGCATGGAGAGCTCCTTTGACCGCATGTTTCCTTCACAACAAAACCTTCCAAATGCAAGCACCCCACCTCAAATTAACTCCAGGCCTTTAATCTGCTTAATTGAGAATGACATAGCAAAGGGATTGCCCACACCTGTCCATGAAATAGCCTTGGAGTCAATTGTCCAATTACTTTTGGTCCCTTTAAAAACAGGGTGGCACATGTTAAGGAGCTGAAATGTGGATACCCTCAAATGAAAGCAGAAAGTCTGAACTTCAACTGCATCTGAATTGTTTTGTTTAAAATTCATTGTGATAATGTCTAGAACCAAAATTAGAAAAATGTTGTCTATGTCCAAATATATATGGACCTAACTGTATATATTGTTGCCAAGCAAAAAGCCAAAAACATCACTGCTCTAGAGGAGATCTGCATGGAGGAATGGGCCAACATACCAACAACAGTGTGTGGCAACCTTGTGAAGACTTACAGAAAACGTTTGACCTCTGTCATTGCCAACAAAGGATATATCACAAAGTATTGAGATGAAATTTTGTTTCTGACCAAATACTTATTTTCCACCATAATATGCAAATAAAATGAAAAAAAAACAGACAATGTGATTTTCTGGATTTATTTTTCTCAGTTTGTCTCCCATAGTTGAGGTCTACCTATGATGTAAATTACAGACGCCTCTCATCTTTTTAAGTGGTGGAACTTGCACTATTGCTGACTGACTAAATACTTTTTTTCCCCACTGTATATATATATTTCAGTGAGCGAGTCCTGGTGGCTATAAGACTTTAGGACTGTGTGGCTGGATTATATTTTATGGGAGAGGGGCGGCTACATTCCATTCCATGTGGGGCTGCATTATACTCTATGAGGGTGGCTGCATTATACCCTATGAGGGGGTCTGCATTATACCCTATGAGGGGGGCTGCATGCTACCCTATGAGAGGGCCAGAATTATGTTCTTGAATCCAAATATCTGCCTATGATGTGCCTCTGATTAAAAATTGCCTCTCACTGTGCATCCTGCACTCTCATGCATATGGCATACAGTCTCCACAGTGCCCTATCCTATAAAATATTGCCTCTCTATGAACTATAACATAACATACCATCACCCCTTATGATCTATAACCACCACACTGTTCGCCCTTATGAACTATAACCTCCACACAATCCATCCTTCTGAACAATTGCCTCCACATCGTCCACCCTTGTGAACTATATCCTCTACACATCTGAGCTTATGAACTATGATAACATCAGCTCAAATGAACTATAAACACCACACTTTCTCCACTTCATGTTGTCTCCTCTACACTGTGGTCCTTATTTCCACACAGACTCTCATACTGCTCCCTCCAGTATTCCCCACTTCTACCTCAGCCTCCACCTCCGCTTCCAGCTTGTCTAGCAGTGGCCTACAACAGTCCAAAGAGCTGAATTAAAAAAGTTTATATTCAAAGAGCTGAAGTAGCCTGCGATCTGCCAGCGTAATTACTGGAGCAGGGAGGAAGGCTTTCTGCTCTGTTGCAGCTGTTAACAATAGTGCTGAAGATTGATGTGGCACACTACCGGACTGGCCCATTTGGTGGCATTTGCCCGAAAGCTAGTCAGGCCCTGCATCTGACGGGCAGCAAATTTCCATCCTCTGTCCTCTGAAAGTCACTTCAGACCACTCCCTAAGGTGAGATGCTCATCTCGTATCATTGCAGAAGTGGGAATGTTGGTGCATAATGGCCACATTCACTTCATGTAATAGAAAAAGGTAGACTTTGTGCATACTATTAACTTTACATTCTTAGACGTTATTCACACATGAGTATTTTTCATCAGTATTTTATCATTATTTCTATGCCAAAACCAGGCATGTCTTCAAAACACAGAACAGGTGTCAGTATTTGAAGCATATATTTTTCTCTGTAAGTTTTACTCCTGGTTTTAGCTTACAAATGAAAGGTGCCCAGGGCAGTACTCATGGATGAGTTGATGCGTTTACACGCGCTGGCACCCCACAAATAAACAGTGTCCCAGTCCATCAGTGGTGTGCTGGCTTACTGTGTACAATGCAGTGTACTCACATTCAGACAGGAGACTTCAGCTGCATCTGTGGCGCCCCTGAGGGTTCAGTCGCCACAGAGGTACCTCAGCTAGAGGTGTAGTACTCCGCTCTCAGGTAAGGAGGGGGAACTACCCGACACACACACACTTACATTCAACACTGTACCTCTCAGGGCCCAGTAGGAGCTAGGTAGAGGGTGTGGGTGGAGAAAGTGGTAGGGGAGGAGTCAGAGAGAGTTGTCATGGAAACAGGAGTCGCTTGGAGGGAAGTAGGCAGTTGATGCTGGGGACAGAATGAGAGAGGAGCATGTCCCTAGACTAGCGGAGCCTAAGAGAAAAGAGGAAAGAAAGAAGGGGTCCTAGGGGCATGGGAAGTGAGGAATCCACCCGTGACGCCCGAATCCACGCCGACCATAGTTGGGTGGAGGGACGAGGTCGCAGTAGGGACCGGCGCCAGACTAGTGGTGAAACTAAAGACTCAGCTAGCAAACTGGAGGCTGTAGCAACTGTATGTGCAACAGCCAACTCCATACACAATCGCTGAAAAGGCGGCCATATAGGATAAAGGGGACCAAGAGTACGACGCCCAACAGGATCTGGGGCTGCTGGCTCAGGACACTGTGTGTGAAGGTGCAGAGGCAGGAGAGCAGGAAGCCAGCACAGTGAGATGGCCAGGGAAGGCATATCTGAAGGGGGTTCTGACAGGGTGTACCCCAAACTACTTGATAGCTGGCTGGACCACCAGCCTGGAGGACACATCACCCCAGCTGGGGAATGTAACTGGAGAACTGTGAGTAAAAGTGTGGAAAATGCACTCCACTGTGTCCTCGGATTTATTTACTGCATCACCTGCCTTGCACCACAACCACCATCATCATCTCTAACACCTATAACTGCCCTGGGGCCTAGCTCTACCCGTGGAGAGCTGTAATAACTCTGCTGCATCACCAACAGCCCCAGCAAACTTTTTTGCAGCATTGGCTATCACCTTCATGGCCAAACACCACGGGTGGCATCACGAATTTATTTCCCCATAAACTACTATCCCCATCTTTTATTTACATTGCATGCCCAGGGTCAAGGACGGGATCACTACTGCCGTGACATATCCCCTGAAGGACCAACCGACCCGGTACCGAGTACCCTCGGCCCTAGGGGGCGTTGCACAGCCACAACGCCACAACCTTTGGTCCAGATTGAACCGCACACACTCGGTGCTTAACAACCAGTTCAACTTTTACTTAACAGTCTGAGTTCAGTTGATGATAGAGCACAGTACTTTTGTGTGCTCTCCATTGATTTGGCCTGAGCTATCCATCCATTTACTAGCTCCTTCAGCACCAGGGATACTCTGTCAAGCTCTAGATTATTAACAAGACCCATCGCATCTCCCTCACGCATTTCCCCATCCAGCTTCCACTTGTTGGAAGAGAATAAGGTATGCTTCCCAGTGCCTAGATTGTGCCATAGGCCTGGACGTTACAGGAATGTCTGCTGAACACCATTACTAATATTGTCATATTGCCTGAACAGCTCTCTGGCCTTGAACTTACAAAAATTTCCCTTTCCTAATCTAAACTATTCGTCCTATACTTTACCTTATGTCCTAAGCCTATCTCAATGCTTTCCTTATACACTACACATTAATAACATTGTACATTAACCCCTTCACGACCTATGACGCCTACGTAGGCGTCATGAAAAGCAGTGCCCAAACGACCTATGACGCCTACGTAGGCGTCATGCTATAAATAGCCCCCCTGCGGGTCGGGTGACCGGGGTCACTGAAAGGTCACCCGACCCGCACACAAAGGACCCTTCAGAGTTAACACCTGGGGGTGTGGCTTAGCCCCCACGTGCCTACGATCGCTCTGATTGGCTGTTAAAAGTGAAACTGCCAATCAGAGCGATTGTAATATTTCACCAATGAAAATTGGTGAAATATTACAATCCAGCCATGGCCGATGCTGAAATAGCATCGGACATGGCTGGACACCGAGACCCGACCCCCCCCACATCCGACTGACGGCACCGATCGGCTGCCGCCACCTTCTGACGGCACCGATTGGCAGCCGCCGTCATGATCTGCCCCCCCGCCTTCTCTCCGCCCCCCAGCCCTCCAATCATCCCCTCTCACCCTCCGATCACCCCCTCACCCTCCTTTGTGCCTCCGATCTCCCGCTATCCGTCCCGGTGTCCTGCCATCCAGCGTCATGGGCGCCGCCATCTTGCAAGATGGCGGGCGCATGCGCAGTGCGCCGAATCGAATCTGCAACGCTGCAGATTCATTCATTTATTTTGATCACTATGATAAACTTTCATAGTGATCAAAATAAATAAAAAGTAAATCACCGCCCCCTTTATCACCCCCATAGGTAGGGACAAATAATAAAATATATATTTTTTTTTTCCATTAGGGTTAGGTCCAGGGCTAGGGTTAGGGCTAGGGTTAGGGTTGGACTAAGGGTTAGGGTTGGACTAGGGGTTAGGGTTGGACTAGGGGTTAGGGTTGGACTAGGGGTTAGGGTTGGACTAGGGGTTAGGGTTGGACTAAGGGTTAGGGTTGAATTTAGGGTTAGGGTTGGAATTGGGATTAGGGTTGGGGTTGGGATTACGGTTAGGCTTGTGGTTAGGGTTAGAGTTGGGATTTCGTTAGGGGTGTGTTGGGATTAGGGTTGTGGTTAGGGTTATGATTAGGGTTGGGATTAGGGTTAGGGGTGTGTTGGCGTTAGGGTTGGAGATAGAATTGAGGGGTTTCCACTGTTTAGGCACATCAGGGGCTCTCCAAACGCGACATGGAGCCACCATTTATTCCAGCCAATTTTGCGTTCAAAAAGTCAAACGGTGCTCCCTCCATTTCGAGCCCCGACATGTGCCCAAACAGTGGTGTACCCCCACTTATGGGGTATCAGGGTACTCAGGAAAAATTGCACAACAACTTTAGGGGTCTAATTTCTCCTGTTACCCTTGTGAAAATAAAAAAATGGTGGCTAAAATAATTATTTTTGTGGAAAAAAAAAGATTTTTTATTTTCACGGTTCTGCGTTATAAACTTCTGTGAAGCACTTGGGGGTTCAACGTGCTCACCACACATCTAGATAAGTTCCTTGGGGGGTCTAGTTTCCAAAATGGGGTCACTTGTGGGGGGTTTCCACTGTTTAGGTACATCAGGGGCTCTGCAAACGTAACATGACGCCCACAGACCATTCCATCAAGTCGGCATTTCAAAACGTCACTACTTCCATTCCGAGCCCCAACGTGTCCCCGAACAGTGGTCCCCCCCCATATATGGGGTACCAGCGTACTCAGGACAAACTGGACAACAACTTTTGGGGTCCAATTTATCCTGTTACCCTTGTGAAAATAAAAAATAGTGGGCTAAAAATCACTTTTTGAGGAAAAAAAAATATTTTTTTATTTTCACAGCTCTGCGTTATAAACTTCTGTGAAGCACTTGGGGGTTCAACGTGCTCACCACACATCTAGATAAGTTCCTTGGGGGGTCTATTTTCCAAAATGGGGTCACTTGTGGGGGGTTTCCACTGTTTAGGTACATCAGGGGCTCTGCAAACGTAACATGACGCCCACAGACCATTCCATCAAGTCGGCATTTCAAAGCGTCACTACTTCCCTTCCGAGCCCCAACGTGTGCCCAAACAGTGGTCCCCCCCATATATGGGGTACCAGCGTACTCAGGACAACCTGGACAACAACTTTTGGGGTCCAATTTATCCTGTTACCCTTGTGAAAATAAAAAATAGTGGGCTAAAAATCACTTTTTGAGGAAAAAAAAATATTTTTTTTATTTTCACAGCTCTGCGTTATAAACTTCTGTGAAGCACTTGAGGGTTCAACGTGCTCACCACACATCTATATTAGTTTCTTGGGTGATCTAGTTTCCAAAATGGGGTCATTTGTGGGGGGTTTCCACTGTTTAGGTACATCAGGGGCTCTGCAAACATAACATGACGCCCACAGACCATTCCATCAAGTCGGCATTTCAAAACGTCACTACTTCCCTTCTGAGCCCCAACGTGTGCCCAAACAGTGGTCCCCCCACATATGTGGTACCAGCGTACTCAGGACAAGCTGGACAACAACTTTTGGGGTCCAATTTATCCTGTTACCTTTGTGAAAATAAAAAATAGCAGGCTAAAAATTTATTTTTTGAGGGAAAAAAAATATTTTTATTTTAACGGCTCTGCGTTATAAACTTCTGTGTAGCACCTGGGGGTTCAAAGTGCTCACTATGCATCTAGATAAGTTCCTTAGGGGGTCTAGTTTCCAAAATGGGGTCATTTGTGGGGGAGCTCCAAAGTTTACGCACACAGGGGCTCTGCAAACACAACATGGTTTCTGCTAACGATTGGAGCTAATTTTCCATTCAAAAAGTCAAATGACGCTCCTTCCCTTCTGAGTCATGCCGTGCGCTCAAACAGTGGTTTTCCCCCACATATGGGGTACCAGTGTACTCAGGACAAACTGGACAACAACTTTTGGGGTCCAATTTATCCTGTTACCCTTGGGAAAATAAAAAATACCGGGCTAAAAAATCATTTTTGAGGAAAAAAAATTATTTTTTTATTTTCACTGCTCTGCGTTATAAACTTCTGTGAAGCACTTGGGGGTTCAAAGTGCTCACCACACATCTAGATAAGTTCCTTCGGGGGTCTAGTTTCCAAAATGGGGTCACTTGTGGGGGAGCTCCAATGTTTAGGCACACAGGGGCTCTCCAAATGCGACATGGTGTCCGCTAACGATTGGAGCTAATTTTCCAATCAAAAAGTCACATGGCGCTCCTTCCCTTCCGGGCCTTGCGGTGCGCCCAAACAGTGGTTTATGACCACATATGAGATATTGATGTACTCAGGAGAAATTGCCCAACAAATTTTAGGATCCATTTTATCCTGTTGCCCATGTGAAAATGAAAAAACTGAGGCCAAATAAAATTTTTGTGAAAAAAAAAGTACTTTTTTTTTTTACAGATCAATTTGTGAAGCACCTGGGGGTTCAAAGTGCATACTATGCATCTAGATAAGTTCTTTGGAGGGTCTAGTTTCCAAAATGGGCTCACTTGTGGGGGAGCTCCAATGTTTAGGCACACAGGTACTCTTAAAACAAGACATGGCAACCGCTAAACATTCAAGCATATTTTACATTCAAAAAGTAAAATGGTGCTCCTTGCCTTCTGAGCCCTGCCGTGCGCCCAAACAGTGGTTTATGACCACATATGAGGTATCAGTGTACTCAGGAGAAATTGCCCAACAAATTTTAGGATACATTTTATCCTGTTACCCATGTGAAAATGAAAAAACTGATGCTAAAATAAAATTTTGGTTGGAAAAATTAAAATGTCCATTTTTTCATTCCATGTTGCTTTAGTTCCTGTGAAGCACCTGAAGGGTTAATAATCTTCTTGAATATAGTTTTGAGTAGCTTGAGGGGTGCAGTTTTTAGAATGGTGACACTTTTGGGTATTTTCTGCCATATAGACCCCTGAAAGTGACTTCAAATGTGAGGTGGTCCCTAAAAAAAAATGGTTTTGTAAATTTTGTTGTAAAAATGAGAAATTGCTGGTCAACTTTTAACCCTTATAACTTCCTAACGAAAAAAAATGTTGTTTCCAAAATTGTGCTGATGTAAAGTAGACATGTGGGAAATGTTATTTATTAACTATTTTGTGTCACATAACTCTCTGGTTTAACAGAATAAAAATTCAAAATTTGAAAATTGCAAAATTTTCAAAATTTTTGCCAAATTTCCATTTTTTTCACAAATAAACGCAAAAATTATTGACCTAAATATACCACTATCATGAAGCCCAATATGTCACGAAAAAACAATCTCGGAATCGCTAGGATGCGTTGAAGCATTCCTGAGTTATTACCTCATAAAGGGACATTGGTCAGAATTGCAAAAAATGGCCAGGTCATTAAGGTCAAAATAGGCTGGGTCATGAAGGGGTTAATTACCATAAAGTTCTATGCACTTTACATTTTACACTTCTTAAAAAAATACAATAAAGTCACTTATTTAAGTACACTGCTTTCAAATGTTGTTTTCAAGGGTACAGGCAAATGACAGTTCCTGTCACACCCTTACACAAACACTGATGCAAAGATACTGATCAAATACTGTCATCTGAATAAGCACTTAGACTGGTTTCAGGTGAACATATTCCTTCTTTATTACAGACTTAATGCCCTTCCCAACTATCCAGCTTCATACTTCCCAAATAAGCTGTCAGTCCAGGTACTTAAAATGTCAAATGGCTGATGTTACTTTGCTGCAATGACAATAGTTCTTCATTGAATCAATTGCTATAGTAGTTTCCGAACCTGAGAGCTTGACATATGAAACTTATGCCAGGGAGACACATTCTGTTGCAATACAGACTCACAGTCCACAGTCACAGTCTCAAATGGACCTTTGCCCCAATTTTGAGGGTAAGCTAGGGATTCAGTGTCTGGGACTCTCCGATGTCTCTTAATGGTTAATCCTTTTGAACATGGGTCTGGGAATTCAGAATTAAACCTCAGTGATCTCAAAGTACTATGGCAGCTGTTCAATTTGCAATTCAGAATTCTCTGCCAGCAGAAACATTGATTGTTATAAAGACAATGGCGAGGGCTGCATGCAGTAAACAAAAGGTTTTTAACTAGGAATAGAGATTATTGGTCCTTGTATTAGAGGTACAGCAATTCAGTGTAATATGGGAATTTTCTGATTCCTACCAGCTCTAATTGGCCCATGTATAAATAATTGTTCTCAGTACCAAAAGAGCTATCATGTAATGTGTAAGCCAGAATTCGGTCATTTACTGATACGGAGAATACGTCATGCTCTTGGGAGTTGCAAGGCAAGGATTATCAAACCTGATAGCTTTGTCTTGGTTTTAAAGATGGCTCTCACACATTAATGACTCTCTATAGCAACACTAAAACCTAGCAAATGAGCCTGCACAAGATCAATCTCTTGAAAGCTAACGCCATTATATTATCATACCGTTAAAAGTGACGGCGCTCTGTTGCTTCTGACCTTGAGTAAAAATAGCCTATACTGAATTATCACTAATGACATAATGCATATTGAATTCCCAGTATACTCAGGCCGAATGCTAAAGCTAATAGGTAGTTTATTAGTCTGTAATATCTCAAACTGATTTAGTACAGGGTTTCATGAACATGTACACAGCCTAAGAGATGACCTCATACAGCTATAAATTGTAGAGTTGGAGCTTGTCATGTTTAGTATTTTTCGCAACATGGGACACAGATTTTGTACCATAAGCAATTAATGCCTTGATATGTAGTATAGAAAAAATAATAAGAACGACTATGGTTTTAGGGGTGACAATTGGCACTTGACCATGGCCCCAGATCTCAAGGGGGCTCCTGGGAGCTACTTCTCAGTTCTAACATTCAGGTAGAGCAATGGTTTATACAGACAATCTGTTAAAAGGGAAATGTCTGCAGCTTTTAAATCACAGCTGCCATCCTCTATAGCTAATGCTCTGCACTGATTTGTGCTAACTGTATGGTCAGTGCTGGAAACTTAAAAGCTATTAGAAGTGTAGGATAGTTCTCCTGATAACATATGTTGCTTACACCATATGCAGGGCATTGAAGTATCTTTGGTAGCCATGGTTATGACCACTAAGAACTTACTGTCACTATATGAGTGGTGGTAACCATGGACATCTAAGCAATTGCAATGCCTGCATATGGGGTAGGCAACATAGTGAATCAGTAAAACTATACCACATTTCCAATTGGGAGGTATTTGCTAATATTATTATTACACCTACTACATGATGTAAAATGTACTATTTGGGTTTACGTTTAACACCTTATTTTACACTCTATTACTATACAGTTATATTGCACATTTTAGTACTTTAATGTATGAATTCTTTTTTAGATATATTTGTGCATATATTTGCTCATACAAAGAGGTAAAAGAATTATCCGTTGAATAAAACACTCATTTTTCTGACTAAGCTAACACAAAATCACAGTGACACTTGTATTGGTACCACCTGCTCACCATTATTTTTCTGCTGGAATAGATACAAAAGATGCTGTCTGCCAGTCTCATTTATATCTTTCTGAGCTGAATGATAAAAAAACATGCTTAGGACAAGACTGCAAAGCATGAAAGCTATGCAGACATTTCAGCAAGTGTGGCACTCCACATAAAAGTTACCGGGAGTGAACTTAGAATCTAATTCAGGGGATAGCTCTTCTAGCCCAGATGTCAAATTCTCAAAATTAGGCATAAATGATCATAAATATATTAAAATCAACAGCTGATTTCCTAGCTTCGTTGTATATAACAAAGGACCAAAATGAGGTCACCTGAGCAGAAAAATAGATGTCATAAAAGAACACTAACAAAGCTGATGAACTGTTTAATGGGAATCTGACACCAGGTCTTTGCCACCTAATCTGAGAGCAGCATAAACAGAGACCCCGATCCCAGTGATATGTCACTGTGTGAGCTGTTTGCTGTAGTTTTGATAAAATTACAGTTTTATCAGCAGAAGATTATCACTAGAGGACAAGTAAACCTGCTGCCCAGTAGTCCTCTGTATTGATGAGCTCTATATAATAACTCCCACCATTGATTGGCAGGTTTCTGCCTATACTACATAGAGTTCATGGAAAGCGGCCAATCAGAGGTGTTGGCGGGGTAATACAGAGCTCGGCATTCAGAGAACTGCTAGATATGAAGCAGATAAATCAAGGATTTTCTCAAAATGCAATAAGCAGCCCAGTAGGTGATACATATCTTTAATCAGGGTCTTTGCCCCTACATGATTCTGCTTCCCGATGGCAAAAACCTGGTGACAAATTCTCTTTAATGCATAATGTAAGTCTTGTGATTGTCCAGACTATACTATGAAACTAGGGTTTGTAGGCAAAACTTCTCTCTTCTCCATTTATGAATTTTTTTTTTTTAAAAACTGGGACCCTAGATTGATAGAACATAACAGATGTTGGCTGAGCCATGTGGATACCATGGCCGGCGGAAAAGTTTGCAATCCAAACCAGAAAGATGTCTTGATATGTTTGAACAGTCGATTGATAGAACACAGCAGACAATATACTTTTATGATAAGTTCTTATAATATATACCTCTTTGAAATTAAATAAATATTTTTATGATGAAAGGTATCTAGAGTGTGATTTACCTATTTTCAAAGCTAGATAAGTAAGGTATAGTCTTAACCTAATTTGCATAAAAAAAAACTTCTAGTCAATAATTTGTTATCACATTAAGCATACACCATTAATTCAAGCCACATATAAAAAATTAATAGGAGAATGGAAAAATGGCAATGGAAATAATGTGATCAGTTTAAATGTGTCTTTTGTTAGAGTTTGATGCAATTATTTTACATACATATAGTTAAATAAATATATCTCTGTATCATGGCATTTAAATGGATATCTGTATTTGTAGATATACACTGTGTGCAGAATTATTAGGCAAATGAGTATTTTGATCACATCATCCTTTTTATACATGTTGTCCTATTCCAAGCTGTATAGGCTTGAAAGCCAACTGCCAATTATGTAAATCAGGTGATCTGCATCTCTGTAATGAGGAGGGGTGTGGTCTAATGACATGAAAACCCTATATAAGGTGTGCTTAATTATTAGGCAACTTTCTTTCCTTTGGCAAAATGGGTCAGAAGAGAGATTTGACGGACTCTGAAAAGTAAAAAATTGTGAGACTTCTTGCAGAGGGATGCAGCAGTCTTGAAATTGCCAAACTTTTGAAGTGTGATCACCGAACAATCAAGCGTTTCATGGCAAATATCCAACAGGGTCGCAAGAAGCGTGAGGATAAAAAAAGGCGCAAAATAACTGCCCATGAATTGAGGAAAATCAAGCGTGAAGCTGCCAAGATGTCATTTGCCACCAGTTTTGCCATATTTCAGAGCTGCAACATTACTGGAGTATCAAAAAGCTCAAGGTGTGCCATACTCAGGGACATGGCCAAGGTAAGGAAGGCTGAAAAACGACCACCTTTCAACAAGAAACATAACATAAAACGTCAAGACTGGGCCAAGAAATATCTTAAGACTGATTTTTCTAAGGTTTTATGGACTGATGAAATGAAAGCAACTCTTGATTGGCCAGATGGATTGGCCCGAGGCTGGATCAGTAAAGGGCAGAGAGCTCCACTCCGACTCAGACGCCAGCAAGGTGGAGGTGGGGTACTGGTATGGGCTGGTATCATCAAAGATGAACTTGTGGGACCTTTTCAGGTTGAGGATGGAGTGAAGCTCAACTCCCAGACCTACTGCCAGTTTCTGGAAGACACCTTCTTCAAGCAGTGGTACAGGAAGAAGTCGGTATCGTTCAAGAAAAGCATGATTTTCATGCAGGACAATGCTCCATCACATACATCCAAATACTCCACAGCGTGGCTGCCCAGTAAAGGTCTAAAAGAAGAAAAAATAATGACATGGGCCCCTTGTTCACCTGATCTGAACCCCATAGAGAACCTGTGGTCCCTCATAAAATGTGAGATTTACAGGGAGGGAAAACAGTACACCTCTCCGAACAATATCTGGGAGGCTGTGGTGGCTGCGGCATGCAATGTTGATCGTAAACAGATCAAGCAACTGACAGAATCTATGGATAGAAGACTTTTGAGTGTCATCGTAAAGAAAGGTGGTTATATTGGTCACTGATTTTGTTTTGTTTTTGAATGTCAGAAATGTTTACTTCTACATTTTGTGTTGTTATATTGGTTTACCTGGTGAAAATAAACAAGTGAGATGGGTATATATTTGGTTTTTATTAAGTTGCCTAATAATTATGCACAGTAATAGTTACATGCACAAAGAGATATCCTCCTAAGATAGCCAAATCTAAAAAAACCCACTCCAACTTCCAAAAATATTAAGCTTTGATATCTATGAGTCTTTTGGGTTGATTGAGAACATAGTTGTTATTCAATAATAAAAAGAATCCTCTCAAATGCAACTTGCCTAATAATTCTGCACACGGTGTACTGTACCTGAGGAGCAACAGTTGATGCTCCCCTACTATTTGCAGTCATCAGCCCTACAATGTAACAACAAACCCAGCTGCACACTCAATGCTAGGGAATAGGACACCAATGGTAGCCCACCCTATATAGACCGACACCAACTCCAAAAGACAAAGAATCAGGAGAAAAGGAGTACCCGGTGATAAAAATGCCAATATAAATTTTATTAAATATCAGTCAATAATATAAAAGTACAAGACAAAAAAGGTAACACATATTTCAGAGACATATAGACAGGAATGGGTCACCCCCTTAAAGGTGCAAAAGTTTAAAATATGTATATATAGCCATAGTATTAACAGAACCCCAGGAAAAGCCAAGCTAACATGAAAATATGTAACTAACAACAAGTAACAGATATAGATCATAAAGGAATGGCTTACCAGGGTAAAAGGCTAATGAACAGGGGGCTTCCCTGCTGTATGTCACTCCGACGCACGTTTTGCTGGCACCCATGCCGCTTTCTCAAGGGGATGGTGTCCATACAAGAATAGGACCTTGAAATAGCCCCTGTGATACGTCATGTGGTAACAGTGGACCAATAAACTTGGCAGCATCGGCGCAGTGGACACACCAGGTCCTGCAGCAGCGAGAGCGTCATGCACTATAGCGCATGTGCAGGGGAAAGTAGTTCCACCGGCATGCAACAGGCACAGAGAGATGCACAGCAGCATACAGGAGCCAGTGAGCTACCACAGCACATGCGCACAGCCAAGAAAATGTATCAAGCACTTAGATAATTTCCGTGATAATAGATACACGCAGCACATCAGATGTTTGAAATCCAAAAGATACAGAAAAGGTAAAAAAGTAACCACACAGGATAGAACCTTGCTGTGGTTCAGGAATAAACCATAAATAACATGCAATCAAAATAGAGAACCTTATAACAGCAGAGAAAAAGATCACATACATGGGCTGTAAATAAGGGCTGTTCCACTAGGTGTGTTAATTGGACATCCCAGAGGGTAGCATACTAGAACAGTAATCAGCTATCATTAGTAAAGTAATGTAGCCACCCCAATTGAATAAATATCCACCAAAAACTATAGCCAGCGAAACAGCCGTAGCGTAATACACAAGCCCCATATCAATATATATAAATGCGGAAACCCATCGATTAGATTATTGCAGAGGTCACAGGTATCATCATAGCTGATCCATAACTTTGATGTGCTGGTATATCAGATGAGAGTGCCAGGACGAAGCCAATTAGGAGGGGAAGTAAAGGCCGCATGCTCATAAGTAGTCAATAGATCACTATGGAAAATATGTAAAAAAACACAAATTTAAAAACAAAGAGTAAATAAACAGAAAAACAATAAAAACTGAAGGCATCCAGTCATGATGGGTGCCATGGACCATATGCAAGTTTCAAGTTTCATGAAAAGGAGGTGAAGCTCAAGGACTCATTTAGGTCCTTAGGAAACAAGGTATAAAGAGTAACAATCCATTAAGTCTCCTTCTGGTCAAGTAATTTTTTGTTGTTACCTTGTTACCACCTCTAATGCCCAGAAGGAGAGAGTCGATCCTATCTTAAGTATACTTGCGTCACAATCATGTTGGAGTTTAAAGGGATGGGGGATCATTTTCAAATTAGAAGGATCAGATATAAACCTGGCCGTGCCAATGTCCCGCCCCTGTTCACGTACGCAAATGCGAAGTTCTCTGCTGATAAGACCCACATATATCCTGGGGCAGTCACACATGGCATAATAAATGACATTAGTACTCCCACAAGGATATACGCTGGCGTATATAAAAAGTCCCCGAACCATCAGAAGATGCAAAATTAGAACAGCGAATGACATTGGCACAGGCCAGGCAATGACCACATGGAATAAACCCTGGAACAGGGCCACGAGTTCCAAGAAAAGTACTAGTTGCAGGAGTATAGTGGCTTTTGACCAAAAAGTCACTCAGATTTTTTGACCGTCTAGAGGTCATTGAAGGGAGGTCGCCCAGCAGTGCCCCCAGGGGACTGCTGCGTGGAGTTTTTCTTGCTCGATCATATCCACGCCTTATACACATCCGGCTTTACCCACGGTCCTCAAACCAAAGCTTTGCAGCAGTCTTTTACAAACTGAGAAGAACAATGGGAACGTGAGTAGAAATGGACCCATACGTTTTATCCCCACGTATAATCATGAGTGGTCCAATATGCGACAAATTCTAACTATACACTTGAGAACTGAACTCTCCCTAGGGGCACTTTTGGGCGACCTCCCTTCAATGACCTCTAGATGGTCAAAAAAGTAACTTCAGTTGTAACCTCTGGCAGAAGATTCCCTATAATGAGGCATATGGAGGCACTCTGGACGCCATCTGACCTGTGATCCGGTGGAGTCTGGCTCTTTAGGTGAGCATAAAAGTGTGGCTAACCACAGTTTTGTGCACTTATTAAAAGAACGAGACCGCGGAACAAAGACCAGATGGAGTGCAGAGTAACTCTGATGCCTCATTGTAGTAAGTGGATTCCTCAGGGATTTCATCTGAATCACGTCGCTCAGAGATTTAGATGGAAACCCCAAAGTAAGTGCTTAGGGTAGAGTGCAGGATAAATGTGATCCCTAACACTATGTAAAATGTTCCCAATAAAAGCTGCAATTCAATCTGAAAAAAGCGAGTCCCCGCTCAGTTCCATCATCTGTTAACGGAATTATAGGGGGCTTCCACGTTACTGGTAGCACAAAGGCTCTGGAAAAGCAAAATGGCTTCCTTCTCGCCACTCAAAAGAAATTCAGCAAATTCCCAAATTCAAATACCTTCCTCACTTCTGAGCCCCAGTGTGTCTAAACCACATACAGCACCCACATATTTAACATTTCTGTATTTATGAGAGCCTGCCTAATTTATGGGTGTGTGTCTCCAGAAGCATGAGCAGGGCATAACGTACTGGTCACTACGATGTGCTGGGCAATACAATGGCAGTTTGCAATTTTCACTTAGCAACATCCACTGCTGCTTGTTTCTGGAAAACACCCATGGAGTCAAAATCAACACTACACCTGTAGGTAAATTCCCAAAGGGTTATAATTTCCAAGATGGGGTCACTTGAGGGGGGATTCCACTTTTCTAGCACTTAGGACCTCTGTACACTAAGTCCGCAAACTATTCTAGGAAAATCTGTGCTGAAGGAGGCAAATAGCGCTCCGTATGACTAAGCAGTACTGTGCAGTCACATATAGGGTATTACTACATTCAGCAGAAATTGTGGGACAAATTTTGGTGTCATTTTTACTCATTTCCTAGTATGAAAATGTAAAATTTGGGGCTAACACACAATTTTGGTGGTAAAAATTTAATTATTCTTACTTCACTGTCTAATGGTATAAAATTCTGTGACACACCTGTGGTGACAATGTAATTACTGCACCCCTTGATGAATTCAATGAATTCATTGAGATATTTTGGATAAAATTAGATTTTTTTTATTTTCATGGCTCAACGTTATAAACTTCTGTGAAGCACCTGGGGATTCAAGGTGCTCAATACATATCTAGATAAGTTCCCTGAGGTGTCTAGTTTCCAAAATGGTGTCACTTGTGTGGGGTTTCCACTGTTTAGGTACATCAGGGGCTCTCCAGATGCGACATGGCGTCCGCTAGTTATTCCAGCAAATTTTACATTCAAAAAGTTAAATGCGCTCCTTCGCTTCCGAGCCCTGCCATGTGCCCAAACAGTGGATTTCCCCCACATGTAGAGTATCATCATGCTCCAGAGAATTTGCACAACAAATTGTATGGTGCATCTCTCCAGTTACCCTTATAAAAAAATTAAAGAAAGCCTACGGTAGGTCGAAAGGAAATTTTTTTGTGAAAAAAAGGGAAATGTTTATTTTTTCTTTCCACGTTCCATTAATTACTTTGAAGCACCTGAAGGGTTAATACACTTCTTGAAGGTGGTTTTGAGTACCTTGAGGGGTGCAGTTTTTAGAATGGTATCTCTTTTGGGTATTTTCTGTCATATAGACCACTCAAAGTCACGTCAAATGTGATGTGGTCCCTAAAAAAATGGTTTTGTAAATTTTGTTGTAAAAATGAGAAATCACTGGCCAACTTTTAATACTTAGAACTTCCTAACAAAAAAAATTATGTTTCAAAAATTTGTGCTGATGTAATGTAGACATGTGGAAAATGTTATTTATTAACATTTTGTGTGACATGACTCTCTGATTTAAGGGCATAAAAATTGAAAGGTTGAAAATTGCTTAATTTTCAAGCTTTTTGCCAAATTTCCATTTTTCTCACAATTAAAGCCAATCATATCGAATAAATTAAATTTTACCACTATCATGAAGTACAGTATGTCACAACACAAAAAACTATCTCAGAATCACTGGGATCCATTGAAGAATTTCAGACTTACAGTTGTGGCCAAAAGTATTGAAACCCTTGCAATTCTGTCAGATAATACTCAGTTTCTTCCTGAAAATGATTGCAAACACAAATTCTTTGGTATTATTATCTTCATTTAATTTGTCTTAAATGAAAAAACACAAAAAGAATTGTCCTAAAGCCAAATTGGATATAATTCCACACCAAACATAAAAAAGAGGGTGGACAAAAGTATTGGCACTGTTCGAAAAATCATGTGATGCTTCTCTAATTTGTGTAATTAACAGCACCTGTAACTTACCTGTGGCACCTAACAGGTGTTGGCAATAACTAAATCACACTTGCAGCCAGTTGACATGGATTAAAGTTGACTCAACCTCTGTCCTGTGTCCTTGTGTGTACCACATTGAGCATGGAGAAAAGAAAGAAAACCAAAGAACTGTCTGAGGACTTGAGAAACCAAATTGTGAGGAAGCATGAGCAATCTCAAGGCTACAAGTCCATCTCCAAAGACCTGAATGTTCCTGTGTCTACCGTGCGCAGTGTCATCAAGAAGTTTAAAGCCCATGGCACTGTGGCTAACCTCCCTAGATGTGGACGGAAAAGAAACATTGACAAGAGATTTCAACGCAAGATTGTGTGGATGTTGGATAAAGAACCTCGACTAACATCCAAACAAGTTCAAGCTGCCCTGCAGTCCGAGGGTACAACAGTGTCAACCCGTACTATCCGTCAGCGTCTGAATGAAAAGGGACTGTATGGTATGAGACCCAGGAAGACCCCACTTCTTACCCCAAGACATAAAAAAGCCAGGCTGGAGTTTGCCAAAACTTATCTGAAAAAGCCTAAAACGTTTTGGAAGAATGTTCTCTGGTCAGATGAGACAAAAGTAGAGCTTTTTGGGCAAAGGCATCAAAATAGAGTTTACAGGAGAAAAAAAGAGGCATTCAAAGAAAAGAACACGGTCCCTATAGTCAAACATGGCGGAGGTTCACTGATGTTTTGGGGTTGCTTTGCTGCCTCTGGCACTGGACTGCTTGACCGTGTGCATGGCATTATGAAGTCTGAAGACTACCAACAAATTTTGCAGCATAATATAGAGCCCAGTGTTGTGAACTCATTTTCTGCTCCACCAGTTGTGAGTTCTCCTTCCGTTCTCCCTCTGGTGGTGACAGGAGGTAGTGAGGTTGGTTTAATTGGTAGTGATCTGCCACCTCATGAGGAGGATAACGATTGGATCTCTGGAGTATCAGACTGGATATAAGACAGCCGACGCTGTTATGAGCTCATTTTCTCCTTCACCTTTGATGTCCGATGAACTCCCTCTGCTGGTGAAAGGAGGTAGTAAAACTGATTTGGATGGGAAAAACCTGTCATTTGAACAGGTGGAGTGTGATTGGACATCCGGAATCTCTGAGTGGATATAAGGCCGCCGACGCCCTGCTGGGTTGCTGGTGATCATCTCTGCTCTGATCTCTGGCCTCCAGTTTAGTCCTGTCTACTAAAGCTAAGTTTTTGCTCTGCTATTGTTCCATGAGATTTTGTCTGGTTTACTTAGTGTTTGTGTTCAGCCAGCCCTGGCTGGGACTGGCTGAACTCCATTTTTGTATCTGATCAGTTGATCTCTTTGCTCTGTCTTTAGAATATACCTGAGTGCTGATATAGTGATTTTGAAGTCTAGTGACTTCAGGGCCTTTTCTATCAGACATGTTGGACATTATTTTTGGCAGGGTTTTTTGCGTGATTGCAGACAGTTGCTTTTCTTTCCTGTCCTATCTAGGTAGTGAGGGCCCCATCGTTTGCTCAGCCTGTCTTTCTGTCTGTGTTTGTGTTTTCATCTGTTTTCACCGTCAATACATGTTGGGGGCTGTCTATTGCTTTGGGGTCTGCTCTGGGGCAGTTTAGATTTCCCCTTTCTTTCTTTAGGTCTATGTATTTCTCCGGCTGTGATCGAGGGGTCTAGGGCATCGTAGGAACCCCCCACGGCTACTGCTAGTTGTGTTGATAGGTTCAGGGGTCTGCAATCTGATAGTTGCCAACTTCTCTGGGTTTCTGGACTTAGCTTGTATTTCTGCTTTTGCCTCCTACGGTGACTCATTCATAACACTCATACATCAGGAGGGCTTGTTTAACCTTCCCTGATACCCCATGAATAAACTGGCTCCGCAGTGCTGGGTCATTCCACTGTGTGTCTACGGCCGTACGGCGAAATTCCGAACAATAGTCCTCTGCCAAGCGCTCCCCCTGGCGGAGGGCGCGGATTTTAGATTCCGCTAGAGCCAGTCGGTCAGGATCATCGTAAATGAGCCCGAGGGCAGCAAAAACATTATCGACAGAATGAAATGTAGCAGAGTCAGCTGGTAAGGAAAATGCCCATGCTTGGGGGTCACCACTCAGTAATGACAACACCAGCCCTACCTGCTGGGCCTCATTACCTGAGGATTTAGGGCGCATGCGGAAGTATAACTTGCAGGCCTCCCGAAATACGACAAATTTGCTGCGATCCCCTGAAAATTTAGGTTTATTTAGTTCTCCAGCTGTGAACGAGGTGTCTCTAGGACCACCGTAGGAACACCCCACGGCTACTGTTAGCTGTTGTGAATTGGATCAGGGGTCTGCAATCCGCTAGCTACCAACCTCTCCGGTTTTCTGGACTTAGCTTGTATTTTTGTTTTTTCCTCCTCCGGTGACTCATTCATAACAGAATCACCAGCCATACTGCAGATTCTAGGGTACTCAATAGCAGGAAAGAATTGTAAAAAAAAAAAAAAAAAAAAAGTGTCAGAATTTTTTTTTTTTATGTATATTTTTTCCTCTTTTTCTCTGGGGCCGTAGGAGGAATTTTCTTAATGGAGATTAAGCAATTGTCTGATTGTGTGGATCAGCTGGCTGCTGAAGTGCGAGGAATTTCCCCCTATCTTGCTCATTCACATGCTGCTGAACCAAAGATTCCTATTCCTGATGTGTTTTTTGGGGATCGGTCTAAATTTTTGAATTTTAAGAATAATTGTAAATTATTTCTTGCCTTGAAGCCTAACTCATCGGGGAGCTCTGCGCAGCAGGTTAAAATTGTCATCTCTTTGCTGCACGGCAATCCCCAGGATTGGGCATTTTCTTTGACACCTGATGATCCTATTCTAACTAATGTGGACGCATTTTTTTAAGCCTTGGGGTTGTTGTATGATGAACCTAATGCTATTGATCAAGCTGAGAAAGCCCTGTTGGCATTGAGCCAGGGTCAGGATTCTGCAGAGTTATACTGTCAAAAATTCCGAAAGTGGGCAGTCCTTACTACCTGGAATGATGGTGCATTGGAAGCTCTCTTTCGGAAGGGTTTGTCAGAAACCATAAAAGATACTATGGTGGGATTTCCTGTTCCCTCTGGTCTTGACGATTCTATGTCATTAGCCATTCAGGTTGATTGGCGTTTACGTGAACATAAAAGTACATGAGAAATGTTGCCACCTGTTGAACAAATGTCTGAACCTATGCAATGTGATAGAGTTTTGTCTAGGGCGCAACGTCAGGAGTTCAGAAGGCGTAATAAGCTGTGTTGTTTCTGTGGAGATGCCTCTCATATGATTTCTGTCTGCCCTAAACGAGAGAAACGTTTTGCACACACATTTGCTGTGGATGGTGTTCAACCTAAGTTTCTTCTGGCAATTACTCTGATCTGCTCCCTGTCCACATTTTCTGCTAAGGCTTTTGTGGATTCGGGAGCGGCTCTGAACCTGATGGACTTGGATTTTGCTAAACGTTGTGGGTTTCCTATGACACCTCTGCGGACACCTATCCCTTTGAGGGGTATTGATGCTACTCCTTTGGTGAAGAATAAACCTCAGTTTTGGACCCAGGTGGTAATGCGGGTCGCCCCAGACCATCAAGAAAATTGCAGATTTTTGGTGTTGCATAATTTGCATGATACCATTGTTCTGGGATTTCCCTGGTTGCAAATCCATAATCCAGTTTTGGATTTGAAATCTGTGTCTGCGGTGAGTTGGGGTTGTCGGTGTACTCTTGGTGATGCTCCTGTTTTCTCCACCTCTCCTCAGTCGCATGATGTTCCTGACTATTTGGCTGATTTTTATGATGTATTTAAGTGAGAATAAGTCTGCGTCTTTGCCTCCACATAGGAGTTATGACTGTGCAATTGAGTTGAGCCCTGGGTGTAAATTTCCCAAGGGTCGACTTTTCAATTTATCTGTACCCAAGCATGAGGCTATGCGATCTTATATTAAGGAGTCGTTGGAGAAGGGTCATATTAGACCATCCTCTTCACCCTTGGGTGCTGGTTTTTTTTTTCGTGGCCAAGAAAGATGGTTCATTAAGGCCTTGTATTGACTATCGTTCCCTCAACAAAATTACTGTTAAATATCAGTATCCGTTACCCCTGATTTCTGAACTATTTTCCAGAGTTAAAGGTGCTTGCTGGTTTACCAAGCTTGACCTCAGGGGGGCGTATAATCTTATTTGCATTAAGCATGGGGATGAATGGAAGACGGTGTTTAATACTCCGGAGGGACATTTTGAGTACCTGGTGATGCCTTTTGGGCTCACTAATGCCCCTTCTGTCTTCCAGTGCTTCATGAATGATATTTTCCGGGACTTTGTGGATAAATTTCTGATCATCTATCTGGATGATATTTTGATCTTTTCCAGGGATTGGGACTCTCATGTGGAACATGTTCGGACTGTGTTCCGGATTTTGATGGAGAATTCCCTGTATGTTAAGGTATCGAAATGCCTTTTTGGTGTACAGAGGATTTCATTTTTGGGATTTATTTTGTCTCTGTCAACTATTGAAATGGACCCGGCCAAGGTACAGGCTATTTATGATTGGGTTCAGTCCACTTCTTTGAAGGCTCTGCAGAAGTTTTTGGGTTTTGCTAATTTTTATCGTAAATTTATAGCTAATTTTTCTAGTATTGTCAAACCACTGACTGATCTGACCAAGAAGGGAGCTGATGTGCTGAATTGGTCTCCTGAGGCTGTCTCAGCATTTCAGGAGCTTAAGCGGAGATTTACTTCAGCTCCAGTTTTACGGCAACCTGATGTCTCACTTCCATTTCAAGTGGAGGTAGACGCTTCTGAGATTGGTGCGGGAGCTGTTTTGTCCCAAAAAGACCCTATGACTTATAAGATGAATCCTTGTGCCTTCTTTTCTCGAAAGTTTTCCCCATCTGAACGCAACTATGACGTGGGGAATCGGGAATTGCTGGCCATGAAATGGGCATTTGAGGAGTGGAGACATTGGTTGGAGGGAGCTAGACATCAATTTGTGGTCCTCACCGATCACAAGAATCTGATTTATCTGGAGTCGGCCAAACGCTTGAATCCTAGACAGGCTGGATGGGCCTTGTTTTTCACGCGTTTTAATTTTGTGGTCTCTTTTCTTCCGGGCACTAAAAATGTTAAGGCAGACGCCCTTTCTAGGAGTTTCTTTGCTGATTCTATTATTGTGACTGAGCCTACTACTATCCTAGGAGAGGGGGTAGTTCTTTCTGCCATTTCGCCTGATTTGAGATGCGCCCTGGAGGAATTTCAGGAGGATAGGCCTGAGCGTTGCCCTATGGGAAGATTGTATGGTCCTGACCAGTGGAGAAAGAGTGATGTCTGAAGTTCATTGCTCCGCATTGGCTGGTCATCCAGGTATTTTTGGTACCAGAGATTGGGTGAGTCGGTCGTTTTGGTGGCCTGCCTTGTCTCGTGATGTCAGGAATTTTGTACAGTCCTGTGGAACTTGTTCTCGGTCTAAACCCTGTTCTCGTTCTAGTGGGTTGCTGATGCCCCTGCCGGTGCCCAAGAGGCCATGGACCCATATCTCAATGGATGTTATTTCTGATCTTCCTGTCTCTCAGAGAATGACTGTTATCTGGGTGATTTGTGATAGATTTTTGATGATGGTCCATCTTGTACCACTCCCAAAGTTGCCATCTTCTGCTGAGTTGGGACCCTTGTTTTTACAACAGGTGGTTCGGTTACACGGGATTCCTGAGAACATTGTGTCCGATAGAGGGGTCCAGTTGGTTTCCAGATTCTGGAAAGCCTTTTGTTCCAATCTGGGAATTCAGTTATCCTTCTCCTCCGCGTTTCATCCCCAAACCAATGGGCAGACTGAGAGAACAAACCAGACCCTGGAGTCTTATTTAAGATGTTTTATATCTGCTGATCAAGATGATTGGGTCTCATTTTTGCCCTTGGCCGAATTTGCGCTGAACAGTAGAGCTAGTTCTGCCACTTTGATGTCACCCTTTTTCTGTAATTTTGGGTTTCATCCTCGATTCTCTTCAGGGCAAGTGGACTCTTCGTCTTGCCCAGGTGTGGACACTGTGGTTGTGAGAATGCAGCATATATGGGACCAAGTGGTGGATAAGTTGTCACTCTCTCAGGAAAAGGCCCAGCATTTTTCCAACCGGCATAGAACCATTGGTCCCCGGTTTAAAGTGGGTGATATGGTTTGGTTGTCGTCTAAGAATATTCCTATGAAGGTTGCATCTCCAAAATTTAAGCCAAGATTTATTGGACCTTATAAGATTTTGGAGATTCTTAATCCTGTTTCTTTTCAATTGGCTCTTCCAGTTACGTTCAAAATCCCTAACGTATTTCACAAGTCACTGTTGAAGAGGTTTGTTGAGCCAGTAGTTCCTGTGGTGGCACCTCCTGACCCTTTATTGGTTAAAGGCAATGTGGAATATGAGGTAGAGAAAATATTGGATTCTCGTTTGGTTAGACGGAGACTCCAGTATTTGGTCAAATGGAAGGGTTATGGCCAGGAGGATAATTCTTGGGTCTCTGCCTCTGATATTCATGCCAATAAATTGGTTCATGCTTTTCACCGTGCCCATCCTGATCGGCCTGGTGGCATGGATGAGGGTTCGGTGACCCCTCCTCAAGGAGGGGCACTGTTGTGAACTCATTTTCTGCTCCACCAGTTGAGTTCTCCTTCCGTTCTCCCTCTGGTGGTGACAGGAGGTAGTGAGGTTGGTTTAATTGGTAGTGATGTGCCACCTGATGAGGAGGATAACGATTGGATCTCTGGAGTATCAGACTGGATATAAGACAGCCGACGACCTATCCTGGTGCTGGTGATTCAGTCTGCTTCTCAGGTCTTGGACTTCAGCTCTGTTCCAGTCTTCTCAAGTTAAGTTTGTTTTTGCTATTGTTCACACTTGCTCTTGTTGGTCAATTCAGTTTTTTGTGGTCAGCCAGCCCCTGCTGGGGTTGTGCTGAATTTCCACTCCTATTTATCTGTATTTGCCTTTTGGTCTCTTATTAGATTGGCCTCTTTTTGCTCTGTCTCAGAATATTTCAGAGTGCTGATATAGTGGGAGAAGTCTAGTGACTTCAGGGTTAATTTTGCTATCAGAAGTGTTGGACATTATTCTGGGAGGGTTTTTGGCAGATTGCAGACAGTGTCTATCCTTTCCTGACCTTTCTAGTTAGTCGGGCCCCATCATTTGCTCAGCCTATTTTTCTGCCTTTGTTTGTGTTTTCATCTTGTTTCACCGTCAATACATGTGGGGGGCTGTCTTTCCTTTGGGGTCTGCTCTGGGGCAGTTAGTTTTCCTCTTTTCCTGCTTTAGGCTTATGTAGCTCTCCCGTTGTGACGAGGCATCTAGGATCATCGTAGGTACGCTCCACGACTGCTGCTAGTTGTGTGGTAAGATCAGGGATCTGCAATTTGCATAGTTACCAACCTCTCTGGTTTTCTGAGACTTGGCTTGTGCTGTTTTTTCCTCCTCGGTGACCCATTCATAACAGCCCAGTGTGAGAAAGCTGGGTCTCCCTCAGAGGTCATGGGTCTTCCAGGAGGACAATGACCCAAAACACACTTCAAAAAGCACTAGAAAATGGTTTGAGAGAAAGCACTGGAGACTTCTAAGGTGGCCAGCAATGAGTCCAGACCTGAATCCCATAGAACACCTGTGGAGAGATCTAAAAATGGCAGTTTGGAGAAGGCACCCTTCAAATATCAGGGACCTGGAGCAGTTTCCCAAAGAAGAATGGTCTAAAATTCCAGCAGAGCATTGTAAGGAACTCATTGATGGTTACCGGAAGCGGTTGGTCGCAGTTATTTTGGCTAAATGATGTGCAATCAAGTAATAGGCTGAGGGTGCCAATACTTTTGTCTGGCCCATTTTTGGAGTTTTGTGTGAAATGATCAATGTTTTTCTTTTTGCTTTATTCTCTTTTGTGTTTTTTCATTTAAGACAAATTAAATGAAGATAATAATACCAAAGAATTTGTGTTTGCAATCGTTTTCAGGAAGAAACTGAGTATTATCTGACAGAATTGCAGGGGTGTTAATACTTTTGGCCACAACTGTATAACCTCATAAAGTTACAGTGATCAGAATTGAGAAAATTGTCCTAGTCAGGAAGGTGAAAACAGGCTTCGGGTGATAGGGTTAAACTTGTCAGTTAACCCCTCTCAACACATAGTGTGTTGTAGCAAACTTCTGCGTTTCAAATCACTGAGGCTAATAGCCTCAATGAAACATATCTCCCCTCTATTTCTTTGCCAGTCACTTTGTCACTCAAGATATTGAAAATATTCTATAAAAAGGGCTATAAGCGGTCCATGTGCCACCTTCTCTCATTTTCAGTGCTTTGTTTGTTATCCTTTTGGTGACCTGGTCTGACCTTCACTTTGTTTTAAAACCTAAATCTATAATAAATTATAAATAAAATGCAATGAATATTGTTCTCGATGAACATCCAAGTTTCTCATGTATAACTCAAGAGTTATAAAGTTAGTGTCAACACAGCCAAAGTTATCTCAATGTCAACACATGATGCACACAGCTCATAGTTTCCATATAAAGGATATTTTATTTTATGTACCGTACTTACAAAGTGACACTGTGATGGCCAGACCTTTGCCTTTTCTGGTCTCGAACACCTTGTCAATGTCTTGGAGGAAGGTGAAAATTATTGGACACCGATTGACTACTGTACTCAATTTTTGTTTTATTAAAGCTGTGATAGGTCTATGGAAATTAGAGGTTCAATTTCTCCTTAAAGGGGTATTAATGATAATATCCTTGATCAGTAAATATTATTTCTAAATTTCTGCAGCATGTCATTTCTGAACATATGGCTCCTTCAGCTTAGCTTATTTTTGTTGAGTCAGCAGTGATGAATTAATTACCTTCATTGGTATATGAGATTAGTACGTTTGCAGCTCTGGACCTTTTGAGAATGTTAATTATTTCTCGACATATAATAACAGATTTAAAGTGGGTACTTTATTTTTCTAATTATTCTACATAGCAAAGATAACAATCCTAGCCAAATTGAGAAAAAATTAGCCTGTTTATTTGTCAATGCTCTACTGTGTAAGGTCGCTTTTTTAATTAATTGCATTTTATTATTATTATAGTGCCATTTATTCCATGGTGCTTTACATGTGAGGAGGGGTATACATACAAGTACAGTATTCTTAAACAATACAAGTCACGACTGGTACAGGATGAGAGAGGACCCTGTCTGCGAGGGCTCACAATCTACAAGGGATGGGTGAGGATACAGTAGGCGAGGGTAGAGCTGGTCGTGCAGCGGTTTGGTGTATCAGTGGTTACTGCAAGTTGTAGGCTTGTCGGAAGAGGTAGGCCTTCAGGTTCTTTTTGAAGGTTTCCATGGTAGGCGAGAGTCTGATATGTTTTGGTAGAGAGTTCCAGTGTAGGGGGGATGCGCGGGAGAAATCTTGTATGCGATTGTGGGAAGAGGACATAAGAGGGGAGTACAGGAGTAGATCTTGTGAGGATCGGAGGTTTCGTGCAGGTAAGTATCAGGAGACGAGGTCACAGATGTATGGAGGACTCAGGTTGTATATGGCTTTGTATATCATGGTTAGGGTTTTGAACTGGAGTCTTTGGGTAATGTGGATCCAGTGCAGGGATTGACAGAGACCGGGGAATAGCGGGGGGGCAGGTGGATTAGTCGGGCAGCAGAGTTTAGAATAGATTGGAGGGGTGCTAGAGTGTTAGAGGGGAGGCCACAGAGCAGGAGGTTGCAGTAGTCGAGGCGGAAGATAATGAGGGCATGAACTAGGGTTTTTGCAGATTCTTGGTTGAGGAATGTACAGATCCGTGAAATATTTTTGAGTTGAAGTCGGCAAGAAGTGGAAAGGGCTTGGATATGTGGTTTGAAAGAGAGATCAGTGTCAAGGATAACCCAGAGGCAGCGAGCTTGTGGGACTGGAGAGAGTGGGCAGCTGTTTACTTTAATTAATAGGTCCGTTGGGGGGGGGTCACATGAAATGGGGGAAAGATGATTAATTCTGTTTTGTCCATATTTCATTGTTTGCTTTTATCACCAAAATTCTCCTCATTTAGAAATACCAACTGGAATGTTGAAAACCAACACAATGTCCAACAATTAGTTGCAGTGGATATGATGCCTTTTAAACTGCACATAGTAGAATATATAAATGGGTACTAGGCAGTGCTCTGTTCTTGGTATTTATGTGTTTGCTCTTCTTTTGGCAGCTTTTAAAAAAATAAGAACACTTGTGCAAGAACTGTGCTGCTGCCAAGTACTACCGAGACCTAACTTGAAAATTATTTGCAAGCTTATTCATATTGAGGAGGATTACCAAAAGAGAAATTCATAAACACATGGTTCACACATGTAAGATATTGTAATTTGTGAGGATGAGAAGGTTAGAAGTTTTGAAAGACCATAGTAACTTGGTGAGGGGCTCCATGACTTATGGATATGGGACGGACCCCTACTCCATCTTAAAACCACCATAACTGCAGTAAACCTAGGCACTAGAATACAAAAAGGGTGGGGGAACAAGAGGCGCAATAGTGCCCTATCACTAGTGACACTACGATGTGAGTGGTGTAATGCAGTTCCACTCACCTATTCCAGTTGTGTGACCCACAACTGGCTTGAAGACATAACACAGTATCAGCTGCTGCAGGACCTCCACCGACCACTCCAACGTGGAAAAACTGCCAGAGAATATGGGAAGCAAGGTGTGCCACAGTCCGCGCTGCTGAGTCCACAAAATCATCAAGGAAGGATCCAAAGCTAGTAGCTGGGAATAGTAGGCTGCTAAGTTGCAACGAGTTGCTCGCTGACAGGGTGTGATGCCAAGATGACCTGAGCCACGAGTTCCTCGCTGACTGGGTGTGATGCCAAGATGACCTGAGTCTGGATACTTTGGCAATGTTTCCGCTGCAATTTTTATGAAGGTCTTCATATCATTTTACTGGTGATTTTGTGGACTCAGCAGCGCGGACTGTGGCACACCTTGCTTCCCTTATTCTCTAGGCACTAGAATAAATACACAACACATTATTTTGGTTGTCAAAATGGCCACAGCTTTATTTAAATCACAGGATTAAAAAAAATCACAGTAGGAATCAGTTGAAGTGCTAGTACATTGGGATTCACAAGTACTGTGATATCCCCAGCTGTCTGACATACAGAACCAGGACAGACAGCCATAAAGGGGTGGCACACACTGGCTTGCCATTCAAGCAGAGCCAGTAAACTTTCAGGGCACCAATGACCCTATTATCCTCACTCCTGTGCTTAACCACTGTGCCCACCCCTGATTGACGTTACCATTACAATGTCCTTGTGGCTGGCAACCAAAGCCGAGCCTGTTCACCACCATGAGGTTTTACATCCTCTATTAGTTAAAATGAGTCCACCTTAACTTGTGTGCAACTTCCACCTGACTCTTAAACCGCAAAGCTGTGACGGGTTATAAATTCACATTTGACACCTTTTTTTTTTTTTTAAATAAATCACTTTAGTAAACTTATAAACTAGAAGTCCCTGCAAAAGCATTAAGGGGACTAACTTGGCAAACCTCCGACTCACAAAGAGTCATCCTACAGTGCTCAGGAGAGGAAAAACCCCCTGTGGAGGAAACCTCTAGGGAACCATGGCTGAAGGATGGCCCTTCCCCTGGGCTTAGAAGGTTAATGCTGTTAACTCCTTATAGCCATGATAAAATTGAACCTGGAACAAAATAACAATGATAATTTCAAAAATACAATAAAGCATTCATCATACAAGCAATAATTAAAACGTTTTAGGACAATGATTATAAACAGGGCGGGAGGGCAGGAAATTCTTTCTCCTGTTCATCCTGTGTAAGAAAGAGGGAGAGAGACAGATTTCCTGTTCTATATGGAGCGCCCCACCAGGGCCTAGAGGGGTACTCGGTACCGGACCTGTTGATCTCAATGGGAGTTGTCACAGAAGCTGTGTCCCGATACGTGGCCCTGGGGCTCCATGGCAAAAAGGGGATGAATGAACAATGAAATAAAGTTTATGAATAGTTTGTGACGCCACCTGTGGTGTTCGGCAAGTGAGGTGTTAAGCCGACGCTGCATGCAGATCCTCTGGGACTGGTGGTGGGTTGCAGCCAAGATGGTGAAGCTCCCCACAGGTGGAGCTGTAGTCCCAGGGCAGTGGAGAAGTAGCAATGGAGGAGAGGCACAGGCGGTGTAGAGGCCGGTGCCCAGATGTAGTAGTGCGGGGTGTAGTGATGCGGGAATAAGTGGAAGACACCAGGGCATGTAGTTCCAAAGCTTTACCCACAGTCTGCAGTTCAGACAGATGCCTGCCTCTGTGCTGTGTCCTCTGGGTCCTGGGCTCAGTCAACCTCCAGGCAAGATAGGATGCTCCATTCCAACACTCCGCCAACATGTACCTTTCTGAATGTCTCCTCTATAGCGGCTTTAAGTGAAGTACTCCTAGTACTGAGTTACATTGGAGTGCCTCCTGACAGATGTTCCCAAGAACTCTACTTGTACGGCAGACAGCTGTAGCCTGCTTCAGGGACTCCTTACTCCTGAGTCTCGGCTCACTATCCAAGTTGCTGTTGTGCCCCCAATTCTTAGATGGGAGTAGTGCATTTACAGCCCACTACTCCACCGGTGTCTGCTGCAGGACCTTCAGTATTCATACAACCTCGGGGACCGTGCCCCGGCCTTGCGCTTAGAACTTCCTCTAACCCATGGCTTCTCTGTTCCCTTTTACTCCTTCGTTCCATACTAATCCCTCTCTCTCATAGAAGGTCAGGTTTCAGTCCAATGTCTTTCTCCTTCTTTCCTTTCCTGTGCCAGCTGGCTCAGATCACTGAGGCAGCTGCAGCACTCCCTCCTCCATCCCTCTTCCAGGGATCCTCACTCCTCTCCGAGTGACTCTCGCACTCACTGACTGAACCTTCCCGCTATTTATGTATTCTAAACTCCACCCGCCTTCCAGCACGTTTCGTGTTCCAAGCAGGGAACCACCAAAGGTGCTCTGCTACTCTCTAAGCAAGGAGCCGCAATGTGGCTTTGCTACACTACTTTGTGGTGAGGGGTACAGGTGTTGGAGCGTGGATAGGAGTTCCCACCTTACCTGGATGGTGGGGCACCACACCTCAGGAGGAGGTGCAGTACCTCTGTGGCGACTGAAGCCTCAGGGGCGTCACATTCCCCCCCGTTAAACAAAGCACGTCCGCAGGCTGCAAAGCAAACACAGTTGACAATATAGGAACATACAAAATTTTGGTAATGCTGAATAAACATTTCTTATACTAAACTTCCTAATATAGGAGGCACGGTTTCTTGAACGTTACAAACAAATTAACTGTCTAAACTTTTTAAATTACGCTACCTAATGTAAAGTGCTATATAAGCAAACTCCATATCAATTCACATTTTCTAGCAACACAGCTCTTTCCATTATCTTTCACATTTTCTACTTTTCACTGTCTCTTCTAGACTTAGGACGACAACCGTAGATACCTGGTTCGTCACCTGTAATTTTCAATTCTGCATTCACATTCTCAACATCTTTATTCAAAAACTCTGTAAAACATTCACTATGTCTCTTTCTCAATATACTTCTATAAAATCTGTCATTAATAGAGTTGAGCGAAACGGGTCGAAAAATGTCAAAAGTCGACGACTTTTGGCAAAGTCGGGTTTCATGAAACGAAACCCGACCCTAGGATGAGGTCGGCCACGAGGTCGGCGACTTACGCGCCAAAGTCGAGTTTCAATAGTTTGTTTTGCGCTCCTTTTCAGCCAATCAGGATCCACGGACACTGTGGGCAACGTGATGACATAGGCAGGGGTCACCACCATCTTTCAGAAGGGCATGCAAGTGATTGGCTTGCTTTGGTGGGCGCCACAGGGGTTATAAAAGGGCATGCACGCCGACCGCCATCTTACTTCTGCCGATCTTAGCATAGGGAGAGGTTGCTGCTGCTGATTCTGTAGGGAGAGCGTTAGGCAGGGAAGAAGAAAAAAAAACTGCTTCTGCTGCTAGCGATTTTGCCTGTACAACACACCAGTCACTGTGTGTGCAGTGCAAGGGGAGGCTATATTGTGGTGGATCAGCGGTGTTGGTTGTTAGGCTGCCTTCTAAGGCTTCCTGACAGCTGCATTGCTGTTGACCCACTGCTCTGCAAACTGCTTTTTTAAAAGCAATCCCAATTTTTTTTTTTGTCCTGCTGAGGTACTGAGCGTGCATTTTTTCACACCATACAGCGGTGTACGCTCCTCACACAGTACCGTGTAACGGCTGTTATCACAGCCACAGTGAAGCTATCTGTGTGTCACTCTGTGAGAATAAGTCGAGGACATGTTCCGTTCTTACAGACCTGCACCTACTAGTTTTGTCTAGCTTTCAAACAGTTAAATATATTTGCTGTTTGATCACATTCAAAACTATAGAGAGACAGCGTGTGTCAGTCCGTATACTTAAAAAGCACGGAGCTTGACAATTTTACGTACACCGGACAGCCGTGTACGTGCACGCTCCTCTCAGTACCGTGTAACGGCTGTTATCACGGCCACAGTGAAGCTATCTGTGTGTCACTGTGGAAGGATAAGTGGAGGACTTGTTCCGTTCTTACAGACCTACACTCTAGGGAAATTCCTATTCTGCCCAATTCTACATACACCTTGTAGTTTGTGATACACTAGCCAATTTCTGCCTGTGACATAGCGCTCTGATATTCAGTGGGCCTCACACAATCCAAAAGTGTCCAGTGTCCACTAGTGTGTGCAGAAATTCAAAATCTCCCTTATCCTGTAGTCACTTTTTTCACACCTGTGCCATCGAGCCTGTGACATAGCGCTGTGATATTCAGTGGGCCTCAGACAATCCATAAGTGTCCAGTGTCCACAAGTGTGTGCAGAAATTCAAAATCTCTGTGATCCTGTAGTCACTTTTTTCACACCTGTGCCATCGAGCCTGTGACATAGCGCTGTGATATTCAGTGGGCCTCACACAATCCAAAAGTGTCCAGTGTCCACAAGTGTGTGCAGAAATTCAAAATCTCCCTTATCCTGTAGTCACTTTTTTCACACCTGTGCCATCGAGCCTGTGACATAGTGCTCTGATATTCAGTGGGCCTCACACAATCCATAAGTGTCCAGTGTCCACAAGTGTGTGCAGAAATTCAAAATCTCCCCTGTCCTATAGACACCTTGTACCTTGTTTTACATTACTATATAGTTTGTTGGATTTTGTCTACATTTCTACAAAAAATGAGGAAGGCTGGTGGAAGAGGCCGTGGAATTGGGCGGGGGTTGGCAGCTGGTAATGATGGTGTTGGTGGTGGATCTGATGGTAGTGGCAAGAGCAAAATAGGACCGAATGCAGGAGGTGTTGAGCCTGCGTCATCGTCTGGCTACATAAGGCCTCGAACGCTTAGTTTTCTAGGAGTTGGCAAACCGCTTTTAAAGCCAGAGCATCAGGAAAAAGTTTTGTCTTACATTGCTGACTCAGCCTCCAGCTCTATCGCCTCCTCTTCTTCAGTTGTAAAAAGTAAAAGCACTGAGTCGTCATTGGAGGCTCATGTTCATGAACCACACCTTTCCTTGTGTCCTTCACCCCAACCAAGATTGAAGGATGACGCAGGCCATACTACTGATTACTCCATGGAGCTGTTTTCACATACCATGCCTGGATTATCAAGTGAAATGGTGAATTACCCAGGCCAAGATGAATCTGACATGGAGTGCACTGATGCACAGACGCTGATAGATGATTCTGCTGGTACATTCACTCAGAGCACTACATTGTCCTCGCAGTGTACAGAGCCAGATTCTGACCCTGATGAGACTCAGGTGCCCCTTCCCGCACACTATACCACCATACACGGTGACACAGAGGAAGGTGCACATGACATTGAAGAGGAGGTGATGGATGACCCAGTTGTTGACCCAGATTGGCATCCATTGGGGGAAGAGGATGCTGCTTCCAATAGCTCAGATGAGGAGCATCCACAGCAGACATCGACATCGCAACAGCTGTTATCTGGCAGGCCCGGAGCACTCCAAAGACAGGTTCCAAACATCAAAAGAGTTGCTGGACAGCTTGTCCAGAGGGTCAAAAGATCACAGTGTGCTAGGCCGCAAAATGTCTGCCAAAGTAGGAAGAGTGCAGTGTGGCACTTTTTTGAACAAAATCCTCTTGATCAGGCCAAGGTTATCTGTAAGAAGTGCGCAAAGACCTTTAGCCGAGGGAAAAATCTGAAAAATTTGAATACCAGTTGCATGCTTAGGCATTTAACCACCATGCACTTGCAAGCGTGGACACAACACCAAACCTCAAGTGCCACATGTGCAACTGATCACAAAGAAGGTAGTCAGCAACGCTACATTTTTTCCCCCACTGTAAGCCCACCGGTTAGCACAGCAGCAAATGTTGAGGTGTCGTTGCAAGGCCACAGCAGTCAGGGAATCCCACTGTTATATCAACGAAATACTGAATCTAGGCCATCAGAAAGAACACCAACTCCATCACCATCATCAACCCTCTCTCAGTCCGCCCTGTCCACCGCTACTTCCACCATATGCAGCTCTCAAGTCCAGCTCACCCTCCCAGACACTATGAGTAGGTCAAGAAAGTACTCAGTCTCTCATCCGCGTACACTGGGTTTGAACGCCCACATTGCCAAACTAATCTCATTTGAGATGATGCCCTTTCGGTTGGTGGAAAGCGCAGCTTTCCGCGAACTCATGGCCTATGCAGTACCACGCTATGACCTACCCAGTCGCCACTTCTTCTCTCGCAAAGCCATCCCAGCCCTCCACCATCATGTAAAAGACCGCATTGTCCATGCACTCAAGCAGTCAGTGAGTGGAAAGGTGCACCTCACAACTGATGCATGGTCCAGTCGGCATGGCCAGGGCCATTACGTGTCCATCACTGCGCACTGGGTTAATGTGGTGGATGCAGGGTCCACAGGGGACAGCGGTGGTGGGACAGTGCTGCCTAGCCCACGGTATAGGAAACAGTTGGCTGTAGGTGTTCGACCCTCCTCCTCCTCCTCCTCCTCCAGAAGCGAAAGCTCGACCACAGAGCGCAGTCGTACGAGCACTCCATCTGCAGCTGCCACTGTTGCACACGAGGTGTCCCCCTATCGAGCAGCTAGTGGAAAGCGTCAGCAGGCTGTGTTGCAGATGATGTGTTTGGGCGACAGACACACCGCCGAGGTGCTGGCCGAGTACTTGAAGCGACAAACTGAGTCATGGCTGGGCAGTGTACATCTTGAGGCAGGCAAGGTAGTTAGTGATAACGGCCGTAATTTTGTGGCAGCCATAGCCCTTTCAAAACTCAGCCACATACCTTGCTTGGCTCACACCTTGAACCTGGTGGTGCAGTGCTTCCTCAAAAATTAACCGGAGTTAACAGCCCTGCTCCAGAAGGTGAGAAGACTGTGCGCGCACATCCGCCGGTCGCCAGTACACTCCGTTCGTATGCAGAAGCTGCAGCGATTGCTCCACCTTCCCAACCACCGCCTCATTATCATCATTGCAACAAGGTGGAACTCCACCCTGCACATGGTGGAGCGGCTGTGCGAGCAGAGGCAGGCCATAATGCATTTGTGGGAGGATACACGGCCAGGCACTTTGAGAGCAGACATGGAGTTGACAGGTGTGCAGTGGTCGAAGCTGAAAGACCTCTGTAAAGTCCTTCAGTGTTTTGAGGAATGCACACGGCTGGTAAGCGCAGACGACGCCATCCTAAGCATGAGCATCCCACTTATGCGTCTGCTCATGCAAACTTTGACGCACCTTAAGGAGCAGGCGTCTGCAGCCAATGTTGACGAGGAGGGAATCCTTGATGACATTCAGCCATTGTTTGCTCAGGGACCTCTCCTGGACGAGGTGGAGGAAGAAGAGGAGGAGGAGGATGATGAAGGGGATGATTACTTAGGGGAGGAGGATGCATCTCGTGGGGCAAGTGAAAATGTTGGCATGGAAAGGTCTGGTACAGGGTTTGTGCGTGACTGGAGGGATGTGGATTTGCCAGAAAGTGCTCCTCCACCCAGCACTCGCAGTGCATCATTGACACCGGGAACATTGGCCCACATGTCAGATTATGCCTTGCAGATCCTAAAAAGGGACCCCCGCATTGCCAAAATGATGAACGATGATGACTACTGGTTGGCCAGCATCCTGGATCCACGCTATAAAGGCAAATTACAAAACATCATGCCACAGGAGAACCTTGACCTAATATTGGCTAATAAACAAGCAACTCTGGTAAATCGGTTGCTTGAGGCATTCCCAGCACACAGCAGCGGTGATGGTTCTCACACGAGCCGTACGGGCCGGGGGCAGCTTGGCAGAGGTGTTCATGGTGCACACAGCAGAAGTGGCATTGGAGACAGGGGTTTCATGACAATGTTGTGGACTGATTTTTCAAGTACCGCTCACACAACTGGTAATACTGCATCGATGGAAAGTGACAGGAGACAGCAGTTGTCAACTATGGTTACAAACTACTTTTCCTCCCATATCGATGTTCTCCCACACAGGTCATTCCCCTTTGACTATTGGGCCGCTAAACTGGACACCTGGCCTGAATTGGCACAATATGCCTTACAGGAGCTTGCTTACCCAGCTGCAAGTGTGCTATCGGAAAGAGTCTTCAGTGCAGCTGGATCAATCCTGACAGAAAAAAGGACCCGTCTGTCAACCCAAAATGTGGATGATCTAACCTTCATTAAAATGAACCATGCATGGGTTTCCAAGGATTTTGTCCCACCTTCCCCTGATGACACATAGGGTGACAGAAAAATGGCTTGCTTTGGTCCACCTCTTCCTGGGACTTGACCTATTTCGCCTTTTGCATCAGCTGAATGTCCAACATCAACATATGCCACTTTCTAAAACTCCCTAACTGTGCTGCCTCCCCCCCATGGCCGGGGTCACCACCTAGCGCACGACACCGTGCGAGTGCCGTTGCCCTGGACAGGTGGGTAGGCCGACTCTTGGGCTCGGGAACTGGCACAGGGTCCCTCATAGTGCAATCAAGTGTCTCTGACGGTGGTGGTGCACACCCGCCGTCAGACACACCACCGTACTATGAGGGGCCCAGTGCCAGTACCGACGCCCACGAGTGGGCCCCCCTTGCTTGGGCAGGGCCCCAGCATTTGCAATCTTTACCTCTCCCTGCTCCTCCACTGTGTAGTCTGGGCCGTCAAATCCATACTGTGCCTGACACCGTCTGAGCCTACCTCCTGATGTATAGACATATATTTTGAATGTGTACGCTATCCATACATGTTATCCGGGGATACGGTACCCTTTCTCACCTTTGTGCAATCACGTGCAATCCATACTGGGCCTAACACCGTCTGAGCCTGCCTCATGATGTATAGATATATATTTTGAATGTGTACGCTATCCATACATGTTATCCGGGGATACGGTACCCTTTCTAACCTTTGTGCATTCACGTGTAATCCATACTGGGCGTGAGAACAGCTGGCGAGCTGTTAAGCAAGCTACAGCACCTGTGGTTTGCACACGTAAGTTTTTCATTTTTTCAGGAATGACGGTTAGGCCTAATTCCGGAACTGCGGTTGACCTGCACTTACTGGGAAATCATCGTTCGCGGGTAATAATTGTAATCAGTGATCCCCATCACTAACGTTGTTCAGCGGGTTATCTGCACCTGTAAGCGACAATTGCTGGCCTTTTCAGTGTAGCGCACATGCAGCCACGGACATGTAAGGGCATGACACACCAGTTATTGGCCAATCTCATGTGCCAGAGCCTCACGTGTCCCTCTAGTAAGCCGGACTCGGACCGCGGGGCATGACGGAGTCTCGTTCGTTAACGGAATTAAGCTTGCAATGTGTGCATCTTTTCTGTAGCTGGCATGGTTGAGGTTTCCCAGGTGGAGTCGAATTTAACCGTAGGCTCCACTCCTGGTGGTGCCCTTCTGGACATTCCTTTAAGGTTCAGCTTTGCAACCATACTGCCCACGTAAAACAAACACTTTGCCTTCATGAACGCTGTTTGGAGGGTCATGACTCGTGGGAATAATGCCGCCCAATCAGTTAACCTGCTAGAGAGATCCTTCGTAGCTCCCAAGCATGACATCACACTCCCTAGGAGGAAGGTAATGCCACTGTGGCGACCGTACTCCTGGGGGGCGACACAAGTGCACTGATGCCCAGCCACTGCTTGATGAATCTGCTGGTACATTGACCCAGACCACTACATTCCCCTCGCGAGCTACACGGCCTGAATCTGACCCTGATGAAACTCAGGTTACCCTTCCCATATACAGTTCCATCTTACACGGTGACAAAGAGGAAGCTGCAGATGAAAGTGCAGGTTCGGCCCACCCGCCATCAGACACACCACTGTACTATCAGGGGCCCTGTGCCAGTGCCGTCGCCAACGAGTGGGCCCCCCCGCTTGCTCAGGATCACAGCACTTGCAAGGTTGAAATACTGTGCAGTGAGATGGAAGATGGGGACGACGAGGAGTCCAGACTAGTACAGAGATTCCCTAGCGAGGAGACTTATTTGATTGTTTTCAATGTTGGGACAGCAATTTTTGGGGAGCACTATACTCTGGAGAATGATAGATGGGGCCCACCATACACTGGAACATTCCAAAGGTGGACATCAGACACTGGAGCAGCATTTACAGGGCCCATTATACACTAGAGCATTAGAAATGGGGCCCATTATGTTTGGAGCATTATTTGGGCCCATAAGACAGTGGAGCTTCATCCATGGGGACCAACATATACTGTAGCATTATGTGGAGCTCATCATATACTGTTTCAGACATTATATGGGACCAATGATTCTGTATGGAGAAATAGATGGGCCTCGTCATGAGATGTAAAAAGTGAAGTATTTTTCATTGTACTATACCGCTATTTCTCTGCCGTATCGGAGCATGATGAGTTGTGGTATGTGTTAAAGGGGCGCTCTTTCGCCCAGGGCACATGAAAACCTGGAGCCAGCCCTACCCCCCCACAACTTTAGCCAAATAACCCCCATTTTTCAGTGCGTAACTTGTATTATGAAGTTAATTAAGGTTGACAAGCTTAAGTAAGAAGAATTGATGCTTTTAGCATTCAAATGGGCACTGTAGGTGTGTTTCCTGTCCTCCTCTCACTGCCGACTTTTATTCCCCATTGACTTACATTGGGTTTCGTGTTTCGGGACGACCCCGACTTTTCCCTATAATCGGACGATCTTGCTCGACCCGACTTTTGGAAAAGTCGGGTTTCACGAAACGAAACTCGACCCTAAAAAAACAAAAGTCGCTCAACTCTAGTCATTAATACTTTCATTAAACACTATTACGTTCTAGCTTCTTATTCAGAGAATAACATTAAGCATTATTATCAAGTGCAAAGATAGACACTGGTCCGGCCATCGCGTCTGGAAATGTCCCTGTGTCGAGGTAGATCTTCTTTCAAAAAGAGTCTTACGTAAAACCAAGAAAGAGCACCTAAAGAGGTGCAAACTATATACAATAACAGTTCTGGACCATTCAACGTTCATGATCTCCACAGTACAAGTGTGAAGGCTGCCAACAAAACAGGGCAACTCTGGGAAAATAAACTAGGACATGATAACCAAAAATAGGAAACTGGTGCAAAAATAGTAAACAATGGCACAACTGTGCAAATACTCTCCTGGGCAATGAGATTTACTTTAAAGTAGCATTTTGACTAATTGTGGTCCCCTCCTGGGGTTTCTGGACTGGAACTGCTTCCAGGGGAAAGAAACGCATTGGCAGTCATCAGGTACTGTTCCTCCAATGGGGTAAAGCTTGCGGCTTTCCGTACTCTTGGCTGTGGGACTGGTACGGCTCCAGCTTGGCACATGGGGGTAGTGGGCGGTTTCTGCCTGTAGGTCTTGATGAGATCCTCCGGGACCCGTCTAATGTTCATAGCATACCATCCTCTCAGACCTTCGTGTCTGGTGAAGGTCACACGATCTCCCGGGCTCAGGATCCTGGCAGGGTGTCCTTTTCTCAAGTGGGGTTCTACATCTCTCCGGTTGAAAAACAGATCAGAGATTTGGCTAGGGTCATGGATAAAGCCGAACCCCCGCTCATGATTCACGTTCAGGATGTAGCCCCAACCTGCCGCAGCTCTGGGACCGTAGTGACCGGCTCTGACCTGTTCCTTCCGGTCCAAATCTGGACCTAGTACCGCTAGCCAGCGCTGCTCCCTCTCCCAGTGTTCAGCTGCCAGTTGCCGGATGGTAGCTTGACAACTAGCCCAGTTCTCATCATCCTCCCGTTCCTCCCGGGACCGATCCAGGCTGGTCTGGTACCGCGGCGCCACCGTCAGGGGTTCTGGTGTTCCCCCCGGGGACAGGTATCCCGGTCCCAAACCAGATCTAGCACGACCTGGCCAGCCGCTGCGACCGCGGTACACCCCAGGGCCTTCCCAGGTGTAGGGGCATCAGACGTACCTGGAGCCTCCTGGCGGTGTGGTCTCTGCTCCGATGCAGGCATAGTGGCGGTGGGCGCTGTCCGGCGGGACACTGGGGACAGCGGTGGAGCTAATGGCGGCTGCGCGTCCGCAGGGGTCTCTGGTGGGACCTGCGTGGCTGCGTCAGGTCCGGGCAGGAGCTCCTCTTCTTCCGCTTCGGCTCCCGGGGCCTCATACAATTCCTCCGGTGGTGGCGGCAGAGGAGGGACTCCGGATGCTGTCGGTGGTGTGGCAGCGGCTGCAGGCTCCATGGCGTCTGCCTGGGGAAGCTCCAGTATTGCAGCGACGGGTACCGGTGACGTAAGCCCCTCCTGGGCGTGCTGCCAGTTCAGCCTCCACAAGGCCTCCTGCCTCAGCTGCAAACGTTGGGTCAGCCAGGCAACCTCTTCCTCTAGCTGCCGGCGATTCAGCCTAGAAGCAGGGTTCGAGCCTTCAGCCATGGCGCCGGGGAGATCCAGCTCAGCCTCCCCGCGCTTCGCAGGCCTCCTTCCCTCTTCTTCCATCATGGCGTTCTGGCGTTCTTCTTCCTGCCTCGGCCCCCCTCCCGCCACTGGCTTCTGCCCCTCATTCTTGGGTCGGCGTCTTCTTCCAGCGCCTCCACACCAAGCCAGCATACGAACCCCTCGGGGGGTGGGCCATGTTGCTGTCGCATAGAAGTTTAGACAGGGGAGGCCCGGGACAGTCCACGCTCTTTTCTTAGGACCATCCATATGATCATGCCCTTCTTCTCCAGGCTGTCGGCCATTTTTAGTATTCATTTCACAGTCTATCAAATTGGCTCTTCTGCACATTCTCAAAAGTTTTAAGTCCAGCAAATCTTAGGCACACAGAACCCGATGGCATCGGGTCTCGTCATCCTTTTCGTGATGCCAGAATGGAGAGCCCCACCAGGGCCTAGTGGGGTACTCAGTACCGGGCCCGCTGATCTCAATGGGAGTTGTCACGGAAGCTGTGACCCGGTCCGTGGCCCTGGGGCTCCATGGCAAAAAGGGGATGAATGAACAATGAAATAAAGTTTATGAATAGTTTGTGACACCACCTGTGGTGTTCGGCAAGTGAGGTGTTAGGCCGACGCTGCATGCAGATCCTCTGGGACTGGTGGTGGGTTGCAGCCAAGATGGTGAAGCTCCCCACAGGTGGAGCTGTAGTCCCAGGGCAGTGTAGAAGTAGCAATTCCTCTAACCCACGGCCTCTCTGTTCCCTTTTACTCCTTCATTCCGTACCAATTCCTCTCTCTCATAGAAGGTCAGGTTTCAGTCCAAAGTCTTTCTCCTTTCCTTTCCTGTGCCAGCTGGCTCAGATCACTGAAGCAGCTGCAGCACTCCCTCCTCCATCCCTCTTCCAGGGATCCTTACTCCTCTCCGAGTGACTCTCTCTCTCTCTCGCACTCACTGACTGACTGACTGAACCTTCCCGCTCTTTATGTATTCTAAACTCCACCCGCCTCCCAGCACGTTTCGTGTTCCAAGCAGGGAAACACCAAAGGTGCTCTGCTACTCTCTAAGCAAGGAGCCGCAATGTGGCTTTGCTACACTGCTTTGTGGTGAGGGGTGCAGGTGTTGGAGCGTGGTTAGGAGTTCCCACCTTACCTGGATGGTGGGGCACCACACCTCAGGAGGAGGTGCAGTAATTCTGTGGCGACTGAAGCTTCAGGGGCGCCACATTTATAAGCCCCACCCTCCTCACAGTAACCCACCAGGCACATACATACAGTGTTTCTTACTCTGAAAGCAACATCACTCTTGCTTAAAATCTACACCACTATACCAAAAAAGCTGCAGGAGTAAAGGTCCACCCATCCCCAAGTCATGTCCTCCTCCGCCTATGGCTCCAGTGGTTTCTTGACTTATGGATATGGGACGGACCCCTACTCCATCTTAAAACCACCATAACTACAGTAAACCTAGGCACTAGAATAAATACACAACACATTATTTTGGTTGTCAAAATGGCCACAGCTTTATTTAAATCACATGATTAAAACAATCACAGTAGGTGTCAGGTGAAGTGCTAGTACATTGGGATTCACAAGTACTGTGATATCCCCAGCTGTCTGACATACAGAACCAGGACAGACAGCCATAAAGGGGCGCACTGGCTTGCCATTCAAGCAGAGCCAGTAAACTTTCAGGGCACCAATGACCCTATTATCCTCACTCCTGTGCTTAACCACTTTGCCCGCGCCTGATTGACGTTACCATTACAATGTCCTTGAGGCTGGCCACCAAAGCCGAGCCTGTTCACCACCATGAGGTTTTATATCCTCTATTAGTTAAAATGAGTCCACCTTAACTTGTCTGCAACTTCCACCTGACTCCTAAACCGTCACCAGATAGGCCATTTGACACCTTAAATGGACTTGACCCCCATCAAACATGCCTAATAAAGCCATCAACCATTTCTACATGCTATGGAAAGACTGTGCACACAACTAAAAAAATAAATAAATAAAATTCTAGAGTTCCGACAGATTAATTTTATCAATGCCATGCTACCAAGTTATGATCGATAATACAGTATCTACAGCAAAATAACAGTTGCTAAACATCCTGCAATGAGGATCCCATAATGGGGAATGTGGAAAGTAAACCATAATTAAGGACGTAGCTACAATCTGAATACCTGTATAATGACATCTGTCATGCCTCAAAAAACTATTATACCCCATGTATTGTAGCCAGCTCTAATAATTCACCAATTCACAGATTTTAGTTCTAGAAACCACCATTATTTACAGTAGCTGTGCAGTAAAATTTCTTAAACCCACTTACTATCACTACCCGAAAAGTGATGAACATATCAATTGAAAGATATTAAAAATAGGGAGTAATTAAAAACTATACACAATATAACATCAACATTATAACCGACCATAAAATAACGTTCAGAATATCTGGAAGTAGTAATTTAAATAAACCTAAAGCAGAAAAAGTCTACGAAGGCGTTATTAATAACCCTGCCACGCCACTGTTAATTGTTTTCATGCACTTGATAACATTTACTGTTGACCTCTCCAACTGGGTCAAAGGCATTGGGAATAGGCATATTTCCCTTCGTGTTAATGCACTTGATTACTTTACCCTTAGCCGCTCCCATTGGCTCAAGGGCACCGGGAATAGGCATACTGCCCTTTGTGTTAATGCACTTGATTATACCCTTAGCCACTCCATTGGCTCAAGGGCATCAGGAATAGGCATACTGCCCTTTGTGTTAATGCACTAGATTATACCCTTAGCCACTCCCACCAGCTCAAGGGCATCGGGAATAGGCATATTGCCCTTCATGTTAATGCACTTGATTACTTTATCCTTAGTCACTCCCACTGACTCAAGGGCACACAGATTAGGTATATTGCTCTTCAGTTTCATGCACTAGATAACTGCATTGTCCAGACGACAACCTTGAAAGAAACATGGTTTGGCCAATATAAACAGTCAAAAACCGTGCCTCGGCATTCTCAAGTCACATGAAAAAAGAGAGGGTCCTTGAAGCTATAGATTGTATTGAAAATCATGCCTACCTTGTTCTCTTCTCCCCTCATTTATTCTGTAGGCATGCAAAATATGATTGCCATGACCCCAGGGACTTTACCCTAACAGGGTCCTATAAAATCTAAATGCTTCTGGAGACCAGGGGGCCATACCGTGATGGTCACCCCTCCATACCAGGGGGCGATACCTGAGAAGGTTACCCCCCCTCCACACCAGGGGGCCATACACGAGATGGTTACCCTCCACACCAGGGGGCCATACCTAAGATGATTACCCCTCAAAACCAGTGTGCCGTACCTGAAATGGTTACCCTTCCAAACCCAGGGGGGTCATACTGTGATGTACACCCCCCCAAACCAGAGGTCCATACTTGATATGGTTAACCCTACTGACCAATTTATAAATAACTTCAAGGACCCACTAAAAGGAAAACAAATAACTGTTGTTTTTTTTTTTTTTAAATTTTTAATTCATGTTGTTATTAAAATAAACATAAAATAAACATCAATGCCCAAATAACATTAACACGTTGGGGGGAGTCCTTGAAGCTCCCAAATCTGGTGATTATCAGACATAAAATGTACCAACAATTACTCCCAGCCGTTACCCCACTAGATCGGGAGCATGTTAACTACAAGGGTTTCAATGTTCACTTGCATTTCCTGGGAATCCGACAAACCCTTGCCGAAACTCCCCTCCACCTTTCACCAGATCCAGAACCATATTAAATTCCAAAAGGAGGAAACCATATCCCATTGGATCCCCAAGACCATATTTAACCAACTTCAAGGACCCCTCCAACCGCACAAGATGTGGGATAAGTGAGGGTGAAAACCATGCAGGTTTACAACAGGTTAATAATGGAAAATATCCCATCGTAAGGTCCAGAAATAGACAGAGATGGACAATGCTGTGTTATATGCGGTAACAATAAATGAGAAGCCGCCTGCTCCTCTACCGCAGTTACAGACAGACTCTAATCACCAGCTGTGCATAAATGGTAAGAAATATGTAGGTCTAATATAAGCTGCCTGCAGCCACAGGTGTGTGAGCAGAAAACTGCAAGTTCTGTATCCCAGTCAGTCACTCTACTACATACAATCACAATAGATGAGAGACAGGGCTGAAAACTGGGCCCATGATGTGCTTTCCAGAGCAATGTGCAGCATCACACTGGGAGTGCCCACTCACTGCCCGCCATGTGCTGAGTTATTAGTGCCCACTCAAATGTGCCGAGTTACTCACCGATTATTTATTTTACACATGATAAAACATAAACCATTCAGGCCTGTGCTATCCACCATCTTAGGTAATATAAAATAAGCTCTTGGTGGGTATACTCTGATCATGCAACATACGAGGGAGACAATATACAGAAACAGGATGGATATAGCCGGCAGGACAGCATGTAACATAAGAGGAATAAAGGCAGCAATAGCTACAGAAATTAAGCACTAAGCTGGAAGTCATGTCCAGATTATATGCACAGCCAGGAAAATAACCTGGAGACACAGGATGTCAATATGTGGCGCCCCCAGGAGTATGGTCGCCACAGTGGCTTTGCCTTCCTCCAGGGGAGGGTAATGCCAGGCTTGGAGGCAATGATGGGTCTCTCTCGCAGTCAATCTATGCATGCAACACAGTTCCACTCCAGGCCAGCAGGGGGAACTCTGAACCGGGATTAAGGGGAGGAGTGCTCTCTAAGGGCCAAGAGGAAGGAGTGGTTAGTTACTCTGCAGAGGGTGAAGTGTGCAGACGTGGGGAAGGAGCGCAGAGATAGAGCGCAGAGGACGAGCTCATCTCTGGAGAGAGCGCATGAACTGGAGCCTGGTCTCCACGGTTGTACGGATACTAACGGTCCTGCAACAGATACCAGAGGAGTAGGAGGCTGTAAATGCCCTACTCCCATCTAAGACATGAGTGCACAATAGCAGCTTGGGTAGTGAGCCGGGACTCAGGAGAAAGGAGTCCCCGAGATAGGCTACAGCTGTCTGCCGTGCAAGTGAGGTTCTTGAGAACATCTGTCCGGAGAAACTCCAGTGTAACTCAGTACTAGGAGATCTTCACACTTAAAAGCGCTAGTAAAGGAGACTGCACAGCCCATCTGCTGAGAGAGAATCCCTGAATTGCTTCCAGGCTAGCCTGCTCCAATACCATCTGTAATCAGGACCTGGACTGCAGTTATCAAGTAAAGGTACAGAAATTGCACCCTGCTGTGTCTTGTCTGCTTCCTACCTTTCCGGCACTGCTACATCCCCATGCCAACCCCATCTACACTGCCCTGGGACTATAGCTTCACCTGTGGGGAGCTTTTACATCTTTGCTGCACCATACCATCAGTCCCAGCGGATCTGCATGCAGCATTGGCTTAACACCTCCCTTGCCGAGCACCACAGGTGGTGTCACAAACTATTCATCTAACTACATTCCACCATTCACATCTTCCTATTACTTGGGCGCCCAGGGCCACGGTCCGGGTCACCGCTGCTGTGACACATCCCACTGATACCGGCCCGGTACCGAGCACCCCACAGCCCTGGGAGGGTGACCCATATATGCAGCATGATCCGTATATAGCAGAGTGAGGATTGATATCATGTATACAGACCTGTGGTACAGGTTAAGTATACAGCACAGGAATAGAGCCTTTACACATATACCACATATAGTGAGTAACCTGGTTACACTGGATCTGTACACCCAGCATCTAAGTATGTAACAGAGATGAGGTCACATACAGATCATCAGACTCCATAACTGGGAAGGGGGGGTAATCAGCACACAGCAGGGTCAGTATACAGTACATGAAGTGCAGCCTTTCATCATCATACATATATACCATCCCCCGTCTGCTCCTCTCACCAGTGTCTCTAATACATGTGACTGCCCAGCTCCACCATAGTAATGGCAGACACTGTATGTGTCCCTGCTCTGTCCTATCATATATACCCAGAATTCATGAATACTCTGTATAATACAGCAGTAATGTGGTATATCTGAAATGTCTGCAGGGAGGTCACACAAAAGCTGCCTCTGCAATTAGTGAGGGAACATGGCAGCTAAATGAATTTCTGAGGTAATCTTGATCCCATATATGATGTAGGAGCTGATACTACACTAGTACACACTACACAATGTCTGAGGTGAATGCAGAGTAGTATATCAAACATGTCTGCAGGGAGGTCACACAGAAGTTGTCTCACAGTCTGTGAGGAAAATGTAGCATGCACATGAGGGACATGACAGCTGCATGACCTCATATGGCGAGTCCAGTTTTCTTCCTTTTACCATTATCCAAACCTACCCGACTCCCTCCGATATCCACATTCCCAAAATAACACACGCTACTACTTGAAATCTTTGGATAATTTGGCCACAGCGGTCACGTTTATTAACAAACAATAACATTTAACAATAAGCATTAATATGCAATCATAATGCAAAATATGAGGGGAGGGTTCTTGGAGCTAAAAGATCTGGCTAAAACCTTTTGGCCAAAAAGCCGATGGGAAAACTCGACCACCATGTTACCCTCAGCCGTCCATCCCCAGCTCGAGGGCACCGTAGCTCCTGTTCTGGGAGACTAACCACCAGAGCTCCCAAGGTAAAAACCCCGTCCAGAGCCCATAACCAAAAAGCCAGATTCCCCATACCATTTTAAAACTGCCGGGAATTTTACTTCCAAATCCTTCCTCGACCAATCATCGTCAACTCCAAGAACCCCACCCCCGCCAACCACGAACAGCCCTGACTACCTCAGGCTCGAGAGTGCCCCAAAGCCACCAAGGCCCTCTCTATCCCCTCCTGTATTGCCAATGCCCACAAATCAACTCCAATAAAATTTAAATGAACCCTGTCGGCCAACCAATAATTACCAACCCCCGATTCCAACTCAAAATGCCTAACACTAATACCCCCATTCCTAGATACAAATCCCGACACCGCCTAATTCAATTTTACCCTAGCCCTGTTAATCCCTTTTAAAGACCTCGCTTGCCTCCACTTCTTCCTGGGTACCACATCCGACCACACAGTCAACACGTCCGGGAAAGACGTCCACAATCTCAAAAAATCGGAACGTATGTCCCTAATCAATTCCCTCACCTGCTTGACCCCTAAATCGTTACCACCCGCATGTATGACAAGAACGTCGAGGGGGTCTATCAAGGCGAGCGGACTTGGCTACTTCAGATAGCACCCTGCTCCACACCATGCCTCGAAAACCCAACCAACGGATCACCACTTGCTCCCTCTTAAAGCCCAATTGCCTACCATCCGGCCTTGCATCAGCTCATAGCGCACCCCAATACACGTACAAGTGTCCAAATATCCAAGCCAATAAGGGGTCGCCACCTGAAAAAATATAACAGAGTATGGAAAAACAAATCCCTTAGCATTCAATAACGACAATTAACGCCGAACATACAATAAATAACGATCTGACCTCCACCTGCCAATTCTCCTGATCACCTCGACCCCCAGACCAAGACTGTCAGCCTCAGACGCAGCACCAATCCTAAAGGAATGGGACCCATACATATCCGGGGGGGAGGCCAAGCTCTAACAATCCCTTCTTCAAAACCGCAATGAACTGAAAACGAGACAAATATGTACCGTCCGCATGGCACAGCAAAGGACCCACTCTACCTGACCACCCTTCCCAATTAAACTCCAAATACCTCTGAGGGCACATTATTGCCCCATCAACTCCCCCCAACACTACCCTCCTGCCTCTATCCAGTTGATCGGTTTTGGAACACCGAATCCAAAAAACAATGCCCCCCTCCCAAAATTCCACATCTTCTGCCAACACACCTCCAGCCGTGACCCTGCTGCCTGACACTACCTCACTGATGCACATTGCTCCGAAAAAGGCCAAAGAAAAAGCTAACCTAAACAATGCCAGCTCAAACCCAGAAGTACAAATACCCTCCAAGACTCTACCCAAAGCTTCCAACATACTGAACGAAATAGGCCTCCGTTTATCACAAGTTTTATTACCCCTGCGAAACCCTCGCAATGCCTGTCTAACCAAAAATTGTTTTGTCACGTACGTCACACCCTGTGATTTGAAACTGAAAGCCAGACCCGCTGCAAATTTGTTTACCTTGGCCGCGGACCAACCGCTGTCAGCCGCCTTTCCAATTAAAAACAATACTGCCAACATCCTCTCCTCCTCGCTGTTAACCCAACCCCATTCCGACACCCAACTTAGCCATACTCGCCACGAGGATTCATATGACGACCAGGTCTGGTGCGATACCGATTCCCGGATCAATCTTCCCGCTCTTCCGTAATCACTCGCCACAGATAAGAAGGGCATTCTATGCCCGAGGTATCCGCTCCAGGTGCTAACTCTCGAAAACGAGACAAAGAATCCGCTATTGAATTTGTAACACCAGGCACGTGTACTGCAGAAATCCCCGCATTCAAATCCAGACACTGTAGAACCAAAACCCTAACCAATCTGATCACCGGGGGAGATGAAGCCGACAAACTGTTAATCACTGCCACTACACTCGCGTTGTCACAATGAAAACGGACCCTCCAATTCGCGAGCATAGGACCCCACACCGAGACAGCTAAGACAATAGGAAACAATTCCAACAACGCCAAGTTTTTGGTATGGCCTAACAACTTCCATGCTTGCGTCCACTGTCCCACGCTCCACTTCCCCTTGCAGTAGGCACCATAACCAGAGCTGCCGGCTGCATCCATATAGATCTCAAAGTCAAAATTGCTCAACGTCTCCTCCTGCATCAACAACCGACCATTGTAATTCTGCAAAAAATGTTGCCAAACCATCAGATCCTCCCTATGCTCCTTAGTAAAGCGAACATAATGGTGCGGAGCCTTCACTCCAGCCGTCGCGCAAGCCAAACGACGGGAAAAAATGCGACCCATGGGCATGATCCTACAAGCAAAGTTCAATCTCCCCAATAAGGATTGCAACTCCTTTAACGTCACCTTCCGCAACCTCGCGATCCTATCTACTTCCTGCTTCAACAATGACCATTTTTCCTCTGGTAAACGACACTCCATCTTTTCCGAATCGTTTACTATGCCCAAAAAACTTATAACGGTCTTAGGGCCTTCCGTCTTTTCCATCACCAAAGGCACCCCAAAACGCTCCGCCACCCAAACCATGGCTGCCAACGCATTCCTACACAATGATGAATCCGGGGGACCGATAAAAAGAAAATTATCCAGGTAATGAATGATCGATTGCACACCTGCAACATCCCTTACCACCCATTCCAGAAAAGTGCTAAACATCTCGAAAAGTGAACAAGAAATTGCACAACCCATCGGTAAACACCTATTGAGGTAAAACTCCCCGTTCCAAAAACAAACCAACAGCGGGATAATCTCCGCATGAACCGACAATAAACGAAAAGCCGATTCAATGTCGGTCTTTGCTAACAGAGCCCCTGAACCATAACGTCGCACCCAATGCACTGCCGTATCAAATGAGGTATACTCCACTGAACACAACTCTTTATCAATCCCATCATTGACTGACAAACCTTTTGGGTATGATAAATGCTGGATCAAACGAAATTTGTTTGGCTCCTTTTTCAGCACTACCCCAAAGGAGAAACAATCAAACCCGCTACTGGCGCCGTGGGGAACGGACCAGCCATCCTGCCCAGTTCCACTTCCTTTCTCAACTTCGCATCCACTACCTCCGTATGCATCGTTGCCGACTGCAAATTTTTAACCGAGAAAGGAACCGCATGGCCAGGAGGGGGAATCCTGAAGCCCTCAACAAAACCCTTCCAAATAACATTAGCCTCCACCCGAGCCGGGTACCTATTTAGAAAGGGGGCCATCTCTTGAATTCTCACCGGGCTCTCCCCCTTGACCGGTAGCCACGTGTGGCTTACCCTTCCCCTTTTTGAAATATTTTGCCACCCCATGAGAGGTACCATTGCAGTGGGAGCACACCTGCTTGAACTTACAGCTGTTCCCGTATTTACACTGGCCGTCATTAAATTGCCAGCATGTTCCAGACTTTTCCTTTCCTCCCTGGGTTGCCTGACCACCACTTCCGTGTCCTGCCTGCTGGTTGCCACTGCCCCCACTCCCATGAAAGGACAGTCCATACCTCACTGGAGCCATCACCTTCAGCCACAACCCGATATCCTGATCCCATTTTATCTCTGGCCTCACCGCCTTCCTCTGTCTAAACTGCTCATCGTATTGAAGCCAAGCCTGGCCCCCATAAATACGATGCGCCTCCCCAATAGCATCTAAATAGCAAAATAGGACAGAACAATTTTCTGGAAACTTTTCGCCTATGACACTCGCCAAAATAGCGAATGCCTGCATCCAAAAATGTCTGTGGAATCAACCGCCACCTCCTCTTTTCCTCCTCCTCTTTTTTACTATCGTCCTTCTTCCCCTTGTCCAGGTTAAATTTTTCCAACGGAAGGAGGGAGAATATCTCGACATACTCGTCTCGTCCCGCCAAATCTTTTCCTTCACTTCCTTCTTTAAATGGGCAACCAAAGGCCCCTCAAAGCACACATAAACCTCTCCCTTAGCCCTATCGTCCAGTTTTATCTTGTCACTCTTGTCCATCTCCGTTTGCACCGAAACCGATACCCCCCGCTGATGCCCTTCCGTCACACTCGACCGGGCATAACGCCTCTCCTGTCTGAGTGCCGGACCCCCGGCCCACTAACCATACCCCGGCCGGAGATGGGGCTGCCTCGCCAATTACCCCTCCTCGAGTCTTCTCAAAATTTTTGACATATTATTCAAAATATCCCTCAGCCCGGGCACTTCAGCCCCGCTAGGCCCACTACACCCCCTCTGCTCCCTACTATCCCCTAAACTACCCCCAACCTCCTGCAATACAGCCCCTGCGGGCGACAGATACGACATGGAGCCATACTCACATAGCTGCGCGGGTGCTGTGTCCCCGCCAGCTGACTGTCCAGAATCCAGACGTCCTCCACGATCCTGCTGATCGCCGCCCGAGCCAGTACCATCAGACTGTCTGCGCTGCTCCCGGCCCGCACCCCTGGCCTCCTCGTCACCAGGGGGACCTGAGCATGTGACTCCTGGCGCACCGTGGATCTCTGGCCCGAGCAGGACCTGTGTCGATCCCCGGACCGGCCTGTCTGGTCCATATCACCCTCCGACTGACTGCCAGACAGCTGCCCGTTGCTGCCCGCCGCTCTCCCTGACCTGTATCCAGTGCTGGGGTCAGGCAGGATGTCCTCATACTGCCCCACCTGCCCGCTGCGCTGGTCTGTCTGGCGCCCTGTCCCCAGGAGCACCCGCTGCATGGCCTGCTGATGCCGTCCTCAACGACGTCGCCTCTGCCCGCTGACCTGCTCGCTGCTGCGATGCAGGCCTACCGCGAACCGCTCCTGTGCCAGGGGACCGGCCTGGCGCCGCTGCATCCCGCAGTACTTTGGCTCCGGCCGGCGATGTCCTCACTTCCTGCCCGGCCTGCGGTTCCGGCGCGGCTCCCGCTCTCCTTCTTGCGGCGCCCGCATGTCGGCTGGGCGGATTCCTGCCGGGATGGGCGCTGAGGGGGGGAAGCTGCCCCTGTGGTCGCGCCGCCCGCAGGGTCCCTGGAGGGGCTCCGCAGCTGTTGCCTGCTGCACGCAGTCACCTCCGGTGACAACCTCTCAGGGGGCCTCGTCCTCCTGCCCCGCTGGCTAGTTCCGGACGTATCCACAGACCTGAGGAGAGAGGACAGCTGAGACTGGAGCCATCCTCCCCTTCTGGACCAGGCCACATCCTGGAGCCTGGACATGAGCGCAACCACGGTCTCCATCCTTCTTCTGTGATCAGGTAGGGTCTTCGGTTCTCTGCTCCCTGACGCCGAATGTGGTTTATCCCGCACTTTCTCCCACTACCCCCAGGCCATCCCCACCCAGAACTCCTCTGATGACCCAGTCCCAGCCATTCAGGACACCGAGGCCCAAACAATTTTGAAAACCGGCCTGCCCATTGCAGTCATGGGGGGCTTCCTCTCAGACTGTGCCCTCCCCAGCCCCCATCTTGAATTTCTGAGGTAATATTGATCCCATACATAATGTAGGAGCTGATACTACACTAGTACATGATGTCTGAGGTGAATGTGCTCCTATCATCTATAATGTGAGGTGATAACCCCAGTATTATACTCCCTGAAACTGCAGACATGCTTCCTCCTGTTCATCCTGTGTTAGAACGAGGGAGAGAGACAGATTTCCTGTTCTATATAAACCCCACCCTCCTCACAGTAACCCACCAGGCACATACATACTGTGCTTCTTACTCTGAAAGCAACATCACTCTTGCTTAAAATCTACACCACTATACCAAATAAGCTGCAGGAGTAAAGGTCCACCCATCCCCAAGTCATGTCCTCCTCTGCCTATGGCTCCAGTGGTTTCTAGAGTTTTATAATCTTACGATCATTGCAGTTCATTGCAAAAGAACAGATAATGTATACTAACAATACTTATTTTATTAGATATACCATTATAAAAATATTGTAAAACAAAACACACATAAAGGTGTAAAAACTCGTAGACAGAAACAGAGGTCTGGAATTCAGCTCTTATGAAAAACAGTACAAATGACAGAAAAATGTTAAAGCATGACATTCAGGGCCGCCATCAGGGCATGACAGCCCTTACTGCTGTATGGGGCCCGGTGAACAGCAGTACAGAAGGGGGCCCGCAGATCAGGGGCCCGCTCCTGTGCTTCCAGTCATCGGGCCCCAAGTGCTTTGTGTCATCGGGCGGGCCACCAGTGTACGCTGCGGTCGCCGGTCGGGCCCCAAGGGTGCGCTGCGGCCGGCCTGCAGCGCACACATCAGCAGAGCCACCACAGCGGGCGACATCTCTTAAGCTACAGAAGTGCTGAAGGACCTGTGGTGACGTCATCATTATCACAGGCCTTCAGCATTGATCAGCTCCGCCCCCTGATCACATGACGATGATGTCACCACAGGTCCTTTCAGCTCATACAGCAGCAGCTCTATCTTCACTGCAGGAGCGCGGTCAGGTAAGTAGAAAGTTTTTATTTTATTTTATTATTGAAAGGGGCAGAATGGAGACACACAGGGGCAGATATGTAGACACGGGGCAGAATACAAGACACGGGGGCAGAATGCAGATATGGAGGCAGAATGCAGACATGGGGGCAGAATGCGAGACCCGGGGGCAGAATGCGAGACCCGGGGGCAGAATGCAAGACATGATGGGGCAGAATGGACATGGGGCAGAATGCAAGACATGGGGCAGAATGCAAGACATGGGGGCAGAATGCAGGATGTGGGGGCAAAATACAAGACATGGGGGCAAAATACAAGACATGGGGGCAGAATGCAAGACATGGGGGCAGAATGCAGACAGAAGGGCAGAATGTGACAGTAAGACACAGGAGGGGGCAGAATGTGACAGTGAGACACTGGAGGGGGCAGAATGTGAGACATGGGGGCAGAATGTAATTTTCAAAAACTGACCGTCACATCCAAGTATAAGTATAGTGTGAACAGGTACTTAACTTAGAGTCACCAACTCATATATATTCAAGCAAAAAAGGAAGCACACTGTAACGCCAAACCATGCAAACATAAAAAATGAATAATAAATTGCATTACTGCATTAGAAATATGAAAAATGAAAAATTGAGAAAGTTTAGCGCATAAAATGGCCAAGTTATGTGTACCTGGAAGCCACGTTAAGGCATTTCTCATTTTCCAGGTCCCTATTCTATGCCAATCCTCACTAAGACTGTAGTCTCCATCTGAATGGGAACCTATGAAAAATCCTTAGGACTGAAGTCTATATCTCTGTGGAGGGGAAATGGCCCTGGTTTGATTAAAAACGCCTGCAGCTAACAGGTGGAGTGCTCAGTCAGAAGGTAAATGAATGCAAATTTCAAAAACTGACCGTCACATCCAAGTATAAGCATAGTGTAAACTGGTGCTTAACCTAGAGTCACCAACTCATATATATTCAAGCAAAAAAGGAAGCACACTGTAACGCCAAACCATGCAAACATAAAAAATGAATAATAAATTGCATTACTGCACTATAAATGTGAAAAATGAAAAATTGAGAAACTTTAGCGCATAAAATGGCCAAGTTATGTGTACCTGGAAGCCACGTTAAGGCATTTCTCATTTTCCAGATCCCTATTCTACGCCCATCCTCACTAAGGCTACTTTCACACATCCGGCTTTTTGAATCCGGCACTATGCGCGAAAAGTGTGAAAACTGGATCCGGAATTGGATCCGGTTTTGTCACATAGAAAGTAATGATCGCCGCATCGTGCCGGATGTACATGCGATGGCCCTGGTTCTTTCCGGATACAGCAAAAATGCGCCGTCCGGCGTCTGCAAAAAACGTTTCCTGCAACGTTTTTTGACAGTGCCGGAACGGCTTTTTAAAGTGAGCATGCCCGGACACTGTATGATTTAACCCCACAGGTGCCCGGCAAGCGCAAGACTCTCTCTCTCCATACCTTTCTTTGTCTTACTCACTCGTCCCCCTGCTCTCTCCAGATGGCTCTCATCGCTGCGGCTCACGTCTCTACAGCTGGCTCTCTTCGCCTGGTGCTGCGGCTCCTTTAAATTTTATCCAGGCCGCATCCGGCGACGCATCCACATCCGGTGTCACCGCTACAGGCCGGTTCCGGCGGCACAGCTTTTCGCCGCACGCCGCCGGAACCCTAAGGCTGGAGTCACACACAACGAATAAAAAAATCGGTCCCATTTTAACGGTACGAAATTGCACAAAGAATTCTTGTCCAGGGATCCGTCTGTCATCCATGCTGCGATTGTCTCGGTCCGAGGAACGGATCCGATAAAAAAATGCATGATGGGAGCAGCACCATAGAATAACATTGGGACGAATGCAATGCGATTTTTAACGCATTGCATTCGTCCGATTTAATCGCTAGTGTGACTCCAGCCTAAAACCGGATGTGTGAAAGAGGCCTAAGACTGTAGTCTCCATCTGAATGGGAACCTATGAAAAATCCTCTGTTAGAAACGCCTGCAGTTAACAGGTGGAGTGCTCAGTCAGAAGGTAAATGAATGCAAATTTCAAAAACTGACCGTCACATCCAAATATAAGCATAGTGTGAACATGTGCTTTACCTAGAGTCACCAACTCATATATATTCAACAAAAAATGAAGCACACTGTAACGCCAAACCATGCAAACATAAAAAATGAATAATAAATTGCATTACTGCATTAGAAATATGAAAAATTTGAAAAATGAAAAATTGAGAAACTTTAGCGCAAAAAATGGCCAAGTTATGTGTACCTGGAAACCCCGTTAAGGCATTTCTCATTTTCCAGGTCCCTATTCTATGCCAATCCTCACTAAGACTGCAGTCTCCATCTGAATGGGAACCTATGAAAAATCCTCTGTTAGGACTGAAGTCTATATATCTGTGGAGGGGAAATGGCCCTGGTTTGATTAAAAACGCCTGCAGCTAACAGGTGGAGTGCTCAGTCAGAAGGTAAATGAATGCAAATTTCTGGGGGCAGAATGTGACAGTGAGACACAGGAGGGGGCAGAATGTGACAGTCAGACACAGGAGGGGGCAGAATGCGAGACACGGGGCAGAATGTGACTCACAGGAGGGGGCAGAATGTGACAGAGAGACACAGGAGGGGGCAGAATGTGACAGTGAGACACAGGAGGGGGCAGAATGTGAGGCACAGGGGCAGAATGTGACAGTAAGACACAGGAGGGGGCAGAATGTGGCAGACAGGAGGGGGCAGAATGTGACAGTGAGACAGGAGAGGGCAGAATGTGACAGTGAGACACAGGAGGGGGCGGAATGTGAGACACAGGGGGCAGGATGGGAGACATGGTGTAGGATCATGGGGCAGGATGGATACGATGTAGACAGATGGGGCAGGATCGGGAGATCATATGGGGGCAGAATGGATATGCATGAGGGTAGGATGAGAGAAAATATGGCTGGAGCCAGGAATGAGACACCCGGGGGTCAGGATGGGGGATATGATTACCATAGGGGCTAATTAAGGGATATTATTACTGCAGTGATGTATTTATTTTATTTTTTTGAGGATACTGTTAAATCGGGGGAGGTTCTGTTACTGTGCAGAGAGACGCTATGTCACCTTTTTTTTTCATCTGGTGTAATGTAGAAGTTGGGAAAAAAATTAAGTATTGTGTTCTGCAAGTGGAGTTCTAGATAACTGTTATTTCCTGCAGAGATGAGCCCTGGCTGGAAGGCGTGATGGCGGTCTGTGCTGGATGAAAGATGAAAAGCAAAGATGAAGGACTTTACCTAGAAACGTCACTGGTGAGTCAGTGTGTTACTGTCATGGTTTGCTTAGCCTGTGGGATTAGGTAGTTCAGAGGTGAGTGAGGACGGCCTCACTCTGAGATTCTGGGAGGCTTTTTATAGCCTCATTGTGGGCTCATTCCTCGTCGCTTATACTCAGACCCTTGGCTGAGTGTGTGTGTGACCCTGGTGTGCTTTGTGACTGTGATACCGCCAAACTGGGGCCTAAATTTATTGGCCACTATGAGGTCATCAAAGTGGTGAACCCGGTAACCTACCGCCTCCGTCTTCCTCCCTCTTTAAAACGCCATCATGTTTTTCACAGGTCTTTACTTAAACCCTTGGGGTCGGTGAGGGAAGGTACTGACACTGTTCCTTCTCCAGTTTTGGTTGAGGGACATATGGAGTTCGAGGTACAACATATTGTGGACTCCAGGCGGATTTGGGGCTCTTTGCAGTATTTGGCATATTGGAAGGGGTACGGTCCTGAGGAGCGGTCATGGGTACCAGCCAGGTCAGTACACTCTGATCGTCTGGTTCGTGAGTTTCATGCCCGGCATCCTGGGAAACCTGGGGGTTCCGTTGAGAGGAGGGTACTCTCATGGTTTGCTCAGCCTGTGGGATTAGGTAGTTCAGAGGTTAATGTGGACGGCCTCACTCTAAGATTCTGGAAAGCTTTTTATAGCCTCATTGTGGGTTCATTCCTTGTCGCTTATACTCAGACCCTTGGCCGAGTGCGTGTATGACCCTGGTGTGCTTTGTGACTGTGATACTTTATGCTTGTTTGGTTCTGATCCGGTTTTGTTCCTGTTACGAGTTTTGCCTGTCCCTCTTGTACTATGTTGCTATCTCTGTGTATGACTCTTGTCTTACGTTCTGACTACTCTCTGCTTGACCCTCTGGTACCGCACTGCCCTCTCCGTGTATGACTCTTGGCTTACATTCTGACTACTCTCTGCTTGACCCTCTGGTACCGCGCCACCCTTTCTGTATGACCCCCTCTTTGTCTGACCTGCATTTCCCTCGCCACTATTACAGAATCCCTGTAGTAGAATCCTACAGTCATCTCCAGCAGTAGGACGCTAAGCCCCGCTCACTGTGGTCACACGATCGTAGGTCCTTGTACTCCTGTCTACCTTTAGTGTCGCTGGTCCTGTTCTCGGAACTTTCCCTGCAGTTTCGGACCCCGGGCCCTCCCGTACTCTGGTTGAGTAACCCTGCTCAGCCGTAGCAGTCTGCCAGCACTGACAGGATCCTGATAGTTACCTGTTCAATGACACTATACACTATATACAGAGTGACACCCCCGGAAGAAGCTGGCGGCGAAACGCGCGTCGGGGTGTGGGGACACCTTATGATCCTGTGCCACAGGTAGATATCAATTTTGGCTCTTTTTTGCAATTTAATTTCTATTTTGGCTTATTCATGGACTGTATCATGGTCCTCAGTAACGGAGCTTAGTCATTGTTAACCTCATGTTATGGCTAATTGGTAGAGTTGAGCGAAACGGGTCGAAAAATTTCAAAAGTCGCCGACTTTTGGCAAAGTCGGGTTTCATGAAACGAAACCCGACCCTAGGATGAGGTCGGCCACGAGGTCGGCGACTTACGTGCCAAAGTCGCGTTTCAAAAGTTTGTTTTGCGCTCTTTTTCAGCCAATCAGGATCCACGGACACTGTGGGCAACGTGATGACATAGGCACGGGTCACCACCATCTTTCAGAAGGGCATGCAAGTGATTGGCTTGCTTTGGGGGGCGTCACAGGGGGTATAAAAGGGCGTGCACGCCGACCGCCATGTTACTCATGTTGATCTCAGAATAGGGAGAGCTGCTGCTGCTGCTGATTTTGTAGGGAGAGCATTAGGCAGGGAAGAAGACACCAAAAACTGCTTCTGCTGCTAGCGATTTTGCCTGTACAACACACCAGTCACTGTGTGTGCAGTGCAAGGGGAGGCCCTATAGTGGTGTATCAGTGGTGTTGGTTGTTGGGCTGCCTTCTAAGGCTTCCTGACATTCCTGCATTGCTGTTTACCACTGCTCCGCAAACTGCTTTTTTAAAAGCAATCCCAATTTTTTTTTTTGTCCTGCTGAGAAGAAAAAAAAACTGCTTCTGCTGCTAGCGATTTTGCCTGTACAACACATCAGTCACTGTGTGTGCAGTGCAAGGGGAGGCTATATAGTGGTGTATCAGTGGTGTTGGTTGTTGGGCTGCCTTCTAAGGCTTCCTGACATTCCTACATTGCTGTTTACCCACTGCTCCGCAAACTGCTTTTTTAAAAGCAATCCCAATTTTTTTTTTTGTCCTGCTGAGGTACTGAGTGTGCATTTTTTCACACCATACAGCGGTGTACGCTCCTCACACAGTACCGTGTAATGGCTGTTATCACAGCCACAGTGAAGCTATCAGTGTGTCACTCTGTGAGAATAAAACGAGGACATGTTCCGTTCTTACAGACCTGCACTCAAGGGAGATTCCTATTCTGCCCAATTCTACATACACCTTGTAGTTTGTGATACACTAGCCAATTTCTGCCTGTGACATAGCGCTGTGAAATTCAGTGGGCCTCACACAATCCATAAGTGTCCAGTGTCCACAAGTGTGTGCAGAAATTCAAAATCTCCCTTATCCTCTAGTCACTTTGGTCACAGCTGTGCCATCGAGCCTGTGACATAGCGCTCAGATATCAGTGGGCCTCACACAATCCAAAAGTGTCCAGTGTCCACAAGTGTCTGCTGAAATTCAAAATCTCCCTTATCCTCTAGTCACTTTGGTCACAGCTGTGCCATCGAGCCTGTGACAGAGCGCTCAGATATCAGTGGGCCTCACACAATCCAAAAGTGTCCAGTGTCCACAAGTGTCTGCTGAAATTCAAAATCTCCCTTATCCTCTAGTCACTTTTGTCACAGCTGTGCCATCGAGCCTGTGACATAGCGCTCAGATATCAGTGGGCCTCACACAATCCAAAAGTGTCCAGTGTCCACAATTGTCTGCAGAAATTCAAAATCTCCCTTATCCTCTCGTCACTTTTGTCACAGCTGTGCCATCGAGCCTGTCACATAGCGCTCAGATATTCATTGGGCCTCACACAATCCAAAAGTGTCCAGTGTCCACAAGTGTCTGCTGAAATTCAAAATCTCACTTATCCTCTAGTCACTTTGGTCACAGCTGTGCCATCAAGCCTGTCACATAGCGCTCAGATATTCATTGGGCCTCACACAATCCAAAAGTGTCCAGTGTCCACAAGTGTCTGCTGAAATTCAAAATCTCCCTTATCCTCTAGTCACTTTTGTCACAGCTGTGCCATCGAGCCTGTGACATAGCGCTCAGATATCAGTGGGCCTCACACAATCCAAAAGTGTCCAGTGTCCACAAGTGTCTGCTGAAATTCAAAATCTCCCTTATCCTCTAGTCACTTTTGTCACAGCTGTGCCATCGAGCCTGTCACATAGCGCTCAGATATCAGTGGGCCTCACACAATCCAAAAGTGTCCAGTGTCCACAAGTGTCTGCTGAAATTCAAAATCTCCCTTATCCTCTAGTCACTTTGGTCACAGCTGTGCCATCGAGCCTGTCACATAGCGCTCAGATATCAGTGGGCCTCACACAAACCAAAAGTGTCCAGTGTCCACAAGTGTCTGCAGAAATTCAAAATCTCCCTTATCCTCTCGTCACTTTTGTCACAGCTGTGCCATCGAGCCTGTCACATAGCGCTCAGATATTCATTGGGCCTCACACAATCCAAAAGTGTCCAGTGTCCACAAGTGTCTGCTGAAATTCAAAATCTCACTTATCCTCTAGTCACTTTTGTCACAGCTGTGCCATCGAGCCTGTGACATAGCGCTCAGATATCAGTGGGCCTCACACAATCCAAAAGTGTCCAGTGTCCACAAGTGTGTGCAGAAATTCAAAATCTCCCTTCTCCTCTAGTCACTTTGGTCACAGCTGTGCCATCGAGCCTGTGACAGAGCGCTCAGATATTCAGTGGGCCTCACACAATCCAAAAGTGTCCAGTGTCCACAAGTGTCTGCAGAAATTCAAAATCTCGCTTATCCTCTCGTCACTTTTGTCACAGCTGTGCCATCGAGCCTGTCACATAGCGCTCAGATATTCATTGGGCCTCACACAATCCAAAAGTGTCCAGTGTCCACAAGTGTCTGCTGAAATTCAAAATCTCACTTATCCTCTCGTCACTTTTGTCACAGCTGTGCCATTGAGCCTGTCACATAGCGCTCAGATATTCATTGGGCCTCACACAATCCAAAAGTGTCCAGTGTCCACAAGTGTCTGCTGAAATTCAAAATCTCCCTTATCCTCTAGTCACTTTGGTCACAGCTGTGCCATCGAGCCTGTGACAGAGCGCTGAGATATTCAGTGGGCCTCACACAATCCAAAAGTGTCCAGTGTCCACAAGTGTGTGCAGAAATTCAAAATCTCCCTATCCTCTAGTCACTTTGGTCACAGCTGTGCCATCGAGCCTGTGACAGAGCGCTCAGATATTCAGTGGGCCTCACACAATCCAAAAGTGTCCAGTGTCCACAAGTGTCTGCAGAAATTCAAAATCTCCCCTGTCCTATAGACACCTTGTACCTTGTTTTACATTACTATATAGTTTGTTGGATTTTGTCTACATTTCTACCAAAAATGAGGAAGGCTGGTGGAAGAGGCCGTGGAATTGGGCGGGGGTTGGCAGCTGGCAATGATGGTGTTGGTGGTGGATCTGATGGTAGTGGCAAGAGCAAAATAGGACCGAATGCAGGAGGTGTTGAGCCTGCGTCATCGTCTGGCTACATAAGGCCTCGAACGCTTAGTTTTCTAGGAGTTGGCAAACCGCTTTTAAAGCCAGAGCATCAGGAAAAAGTTTTGTCTTACATTGCTGACTCAGCCTCCAGCTCTATCGCCTCCTCTTCTTCAGTTGTAAAAAGTAAAAGCACTGAGTCGTCATTGGAGGCTCATGTTCATGAACCACACCTTTCCTTGTGTCCTTCACCCCAACCAAGATTGAAGGATGACGCAGGCCATACTACTGATTACTCCATGGAGCTGTTTTCACATACCATGCCTGGATTATCAAGTGAAATGGTGAATTACCCAGGCCAAGATGAATCTGACATGGAGTGCACTGATGCACAGCCGCTGATGGATGATTCTGCTGGTACATTCACTCAGAGCACTACATTGTCCTCGCAGTGTACAGAGCCAGATTCTGACCCTGATGAGACTCAGGTGCCCCTTCCCGCACACTATACCACCATACACGGTGACACAGAGGAAGGTGCACATGACATAGAAGAGGAGGTGATGGATGACCCAGTTGTTGACCCAGATTGGCATCCATTGGGGGAAGAGGGTGCTGCTTCCAATAGCTCAGATGAGGAGCATCCACAGCAGACATCGACATCGCAACAGCTGTTATCTGGCAGGCCCGGAGCACTCCAAAGACAGGTTCCAAACATCAAAAGAGTTGCTGGACAGCTTGTCCAGAGGGTCAAAAGATCACAGCGTGCTAGGCCGCAAAATGTCTGCCAAAGTAGGAAGAGTGCAGTGTGGCACTTTTTTGAACAAAATCCTCATGATCAGGGCAAGGTTATCTGTAAGAAGTGCGCAAAGACCTTTAGCCGAGGGAAAAATCTGAAAAATTTGAATACCAGTTGCATGCTTAGACATTTAACCAGCATGCACTTGCAAGCGTGGACACAACACCAAACCTCAAGTGCCACATGTGCAACTGATCACAACGAAGGTAGTCAGCAACGCTACATTGTTTCCCCCACTGTAAGCCCACCGGTTAGCACAGCAGCAAATGTTGAGGTGTCGTTGCAAGGCCACAGCAGTCAGGGAATCCCACTGTTATATCAACGAAATACTGAATCTAGGCCATCAGAAAGAACACCAACTCCATCACCATCATCAACCCTCTCTCAGTCCACCCTGTCCACTGCTACTTCCACCATATGCAGCTCTCAAGTCCAGCTCACCCTCCCAGACACTATGAGTAGGTCAAGAAAGTACTCAGTCTCTCATCCGCGTACACTGGGTTTGAACGCCCACATTGCCAAACTAATCTCATTTGAGATGATGCCCTTTCGGTTGGTGGAAAGCGCAGCTTTCCGCGAACTCATGGCCTATGCAGTACCACGCTATGACCTACCCAGTCGCCACTTCTTCTCTCGCAAAGCCATCCCAGCCCTCCACCATCATGTGAAAGACCGCATTGTCCATGCACTCAAGCAGTCAGTGAGCGGAAAGGTGCACCTCACAACTGATGCATGGTCCAGTCGGCATGGCCAGGGCCGTTACGTGTCCATCACTGTGCACTGGGTTAATGTGGTGGATGCAGGGTCCACAGGGGACAGCGGTGGTGGGACAGTGCTGCCTAGCCCACGGTATAGGAAACAGTTGGCTGTAGGCGTTCGACCCTCCTCCTCCTCCAGAAGCGAAAGCTCGTCCACAGAGCGCAGTCGTACGAGCACTCCATCTGCAGCTGCCACTGTTGCACACGAGGTGTCCCCCTATCGAGCAGCTAGTGGAAAGCGTCAGCAGGCAGTGTTGCAGATGATGTGTTTGGGCGACAGACACACCGCCGAGGTGCTGGCCGAGTACTTTCAGCGACAAACTGAGTCATGGCTGGGCAGTGTACATCTTGAGGCAGGCAAGGTAGTTAGTGATAACGGGCGTAATTTTGTGGCAGCCATAGCCCTTTCAAAACTCAGCCACATACCTTGCTTGGCTCACACCTTGAACCTGGTGGTGCAGTGCTTCCTCAAAAATTATCCGGAGTTAACAGCCCTGCTCCAGAAGGTGCGAAGACTGTGCGTGCACATCCGCCGGTCGCCTGTACACTCCGTTCGTATGCAGAAGCTGCAGCGATTGCTCCACCTTCCCAACCACCGCCTCATTATCGACATTGCAACAAGGTGGAACTCCACCCTGCACATGGTGGAGCGGCTGTGCGAGCAGAGGCAGGCCATAATGCATTTGTGGGAGGATACACGGCCAGGCACTTTGAGAGCAGACATGGAGTTGACCGGTGTGCAGTGGTCGAAGCTGAAAGACCTCTGTAAAGTCCTTCAGTGTTTTGAGGAATGCACACGGCTGGTAAGTGCAGACGACGCCATCCTAAGCATAAGCATCCCACTTATGCGTCTGCTCATGCAAACTTTGACGCACCTTAAGGAGCAGGCTTCTGCAGCCAATGTTGATGAGGAGGAAGAGGAGGAGGGAATCCTTGATGACATTCAGCCATTGTCTGCTCAGGGACCTCTCCTGGACGAGGTGGAGGAAGAAGAGGAGGAGGAGGAGGATGATGGGGATGATTACTTAGGGGAGGAGGATGCATCTTGTGGGGCAAGTGAAAATGTTGGCGTGGCAAGGTCTGGTACAGGGTTTGTGCGTGACTGGAGGGATGTGGATTTGCCAGAAAGTGCTCCTCCAACCAGCACTCGCAGTGCATCATTGACACCGGGAACATTGGCCCACATGTCAGATTATGCCTTGCAGATCCTAAAAAGGGACCCCCGCATTGCCAAAATGATGAACGATGACGACTACTGGTTGGCCAGCATCCTGGATCCACGCTATAAAGGCAAATTACAAAACATCATGCCACAGGAGAACCTTGACCTAATATTGGCTAATAAACAAGCAACTCTGGTAAATCGGTTGCTTGAGGCATTCCCAGCACACAGCAGCGGTGATGGTTCTCACACGAGCCGTACGGGCCGGGGGCAGCTTGGCAGATGTGTTCGTGGTGCACACAGCAGAAGTGGCATTGGAGACAGGGGTTTCATGACAATGTTGTGGACTGATTTTTCAAGTACCGCTCACACAACTGGTAATACTGCATCGATGGAAAGTGACAGGAGACAGCAGTTGTCAACTATGGTTACAAACTACTTTTCCTCCCATATCGATGTTCTCCCACACAGGTCATTCCCCTTTGACTATTGGGCCGCTAAACTGGACACCTGGCCTGAATTGGCACAATATGCCTTACAGGAGCTCGCTTGCCCAGCTGCAAGTGTGCTATCGGAAAGAGTCTTCAGTGCAGCTGGATCAATCCTGACAGAAAAAAGGACCCGTCTGTCAACCCAAAATGTGGATGATCTAACCTTCATTAAAACGAACCACGCATGGGTTTCCAAGGATTTTGTCCCACCTTCCCCTGATGACACATAGGGTGACAGAAAAATGGCTTGCTTTGGTCCACCTCTTCCTGGGACTTGACCTATTTCACCTTTTGCATCAGCTGAATGTCCAACATCAACATATGCCACTTTCTAAAACTCCCTAACTGTGCTGCCTCCCCCCCCCCATGGCCGGGGTCACCACCTAGCGCACGACACCGTGCGAGTGCCGTTGCCCTGGACAGGTGGGTAGGCCGACTCTTGGGCGCGGGCACTGGCACAGGGTCCTTCATAGTGCAATCAAGTGTCTCTGACGGTGGTGGTGCACACCCGCCGTCAGACACACCGCCATACTATGAGGGGCCCAGTGCCAGTACCGACGCCCACGAGTGGGCCCCCCTTGCTTGGGCAGGGCCCCAGCATTTGCAATCTTTACCTCTCCCTGCTCCTCCGCTGTGTAGTCTGGGCCGTCAAATCCATACTGTGCCTGACACCATCTGAGCCTGCCTCCTGATGTATAGACATATATTTTGAATGTGTACGCTATCCATACATGTTATCCGGGGATACGGTACCCTTTCTAACCTTTGTGCAATCACGTGCAATCCATACTGGGCCTAACACCGTCTGAGCCTGCCTCCTGATGTATAGACATATATTTTGAATGTGTACGCTATCCATACATGTTATCCGGGGATACGGTACCCTTTCTAACCTTTGTGCAATCACGTGCAATCCATACTGGGCCTAACACCATCTGAGCCTGCCTCCTGATGTATAGACATATATTTTGAATGTGTACGCTATCCATACATGTTATCTGGGGATACGGTACCCTTTCTCACCTTTGTGCAATCACGTGTAATCCATACTGGGCATGAGAACGGCTGGCGAGCTGTTAAGCAAGCTACAGCACCTGTGGTTTGCACACGTAAGTTTTTCATTTTTTCAGGAATGACGGTTAGGCCTAATTCCGGAACTGCGGTTGACCTGCACTTACTGGGAAATCATTGTTCGCGGGTAATAATTGTAATCAGTGATCCCCATCACTAACGTTGTTCAGCGGGTTATCTGCACTTGTAAGCGACAAACGCTGGCCTTTTCAGTGTAGCGCACATGCAGCCACGGACATGTAAGGGCATGACACACCAGTTATTGGCCAATCTCATGTGCCAGAGCCTCACGTGTACCTCTAGTAAGCCGGACTCGGACAGCGGGGCATGACGGAGTCTCGTTCGTTAACGGAATTAAGCTTGCAATGTGTGCATCTGTTCTGTAGCTGGCATGGTTGAGGTTTCCCAGGTGGAGTCGAATTTAACCGTAGGCTCCACTCCTGGTGGTGCCCTTCTGGACATTCCTTTAAGGTTCAGCTTTGCAACCATACTGCCCACGTAAAACAAACACTTTGCCTTCATGAACGCTGTTTGGAGGGTCATGACTCGTGGGAATAACGCCGCCCAATCAGTTAACCTGCTAGAGAGATCGTTCGTTGCTCCCAAGCATGACATCACACTCCCTAGGAAGAAGGTAATGCCACTGTGGCGACCGTACTCCTGGGGGCGACACAAGTGCACTGATGCCCAGCCACTGCTCGATGAATCTGCTGGTACATTGACCCAGACCACTACATTCCCCTCGCACGCTACACGACCTGAATCTGACCCTGATGAAACTCAGGTTACCCTTCCCATATACAGTTCCATCTTACACGGTGACAAAGAGGAAGCTGCAGATGAAAGTGCAGGTTCGGCCCACCCGCCATCAGACACACCACCGTACTATCAGGGGCCCTGTGCCAGTGCCGTCGCCAATGAGTGGGCCCCCCCTGCTTGCTCAGGATCACAGCACTTGCAAAGTTGAAATACTGTGCAGTGAGATGGAAGATGGGGACGACGAGGAGTCCAGAGAAGTACAGGGATTCCCTAGCGAGGAGACTTATTTGATTGTTTTCAATGTTGGGACAGCAATTTTTGGGGAGCACTATACTCTGGAGAATGATAGATGGGGCCCACCATACACTGGAACATTCCAAAGGTGGACATCAGACACTGGAGCAGCATTTACAGGGCCCATTATACACTAGAGCATTAGAAATGGGGCCCATTATGTTTGGAGCATTATTTGGGCCCATAAGACAGTGGAGCTTCATCCATGGGGACCAACATATACTGTAGCATTATGTGGAGCTCATCATATACTGTTTCAAACATTATATGGGACCAATGATTCTGTATGGAGAAATAGATGGGCCTCGTCATGAGATGTAAAAAGTGAAGTATTTTTCATTGTACTATACCGCTATTTCTCTGCCGTATCGGAGCATGATGAGTTGTGGTATGTGTTAAAGGGGCGCTCTTTCGCCCAGGGCACATGAAAACCTGCAGCCAGCCCCCCCCCCCACAACTTTAGCCAAATAACCCCCATTTTTCAGTGCGTAACTTGTATTATGAAGTTAATTAAGGTTGACAAGCTTAAGTAAGAAGAATTGATGCTTTTGGCATTCAAATGGGCACTGTAGGTGTGCTTCCTGTCCTCCTCTCACTGCCGACTTTTATTCCCCATTGACTTACATTGGGTTTCGTGTTTCGGGACGACCCCGACTTTTCCCTATAATCGGACGATCTTGCTCGACCCGACTTTTGGAAAAGTCGGGTTTCACGAAACGAAACTCGACCCTAAAAAGCCAAAAGTCGCACAACTCTACTAATTGGTATTTTTAGGGCTTTGTCAGCATTTGAATGGTATATCTTATGCAGCAGGGGTTTATCATGTTGATTAAGCTATTGTGCTAGGGGATTATTCTCTATTAGAGCCTTTCACTGTTTACTACCAAGGATAATTGATATGTGGTAACCCTATTTGCTTATGTGCATTGATTTGCATTATACCACATTGCATGACGTTATAGCCTACTACAATCATTTGTTTGGTGTCCTCTATCATGGCTATCTTGCTGCAATTTCACATTGTTTTTAGGATTTTCTTCAATAAAAATATATCTTTTAATTGAAATTCATAGTGGGATTTCTTCTTTGCCCTTCATTTAGTTATGAGGGATTAGTTGTATCCACTATATACAGAGTGCCTTTGTACAATGTCACCAGTAATCACTATATTACCTGTACACAGACACTACATGCTAAGTACAGATCTCCTGTGTATAATGGCACTTATGGTGATAGTATTATGTTTTTTTTTATTAATGATCAGTATGGTAGTATCCAGTCACCATGTGCTGGTAATATGTGGTCTGGGCATGGTGCGGTGGTATTTGTCCCTTGTATGTGCTATTATTCTGTCACTGGTGGTAATATGTGGTCTGGTCATGGTGTGGCTGTATTTGTTCCTTGTATGTGGTATTATAGGTCACTATGTGGTGGTAATATGTGGACTGGACATGGTGCAGTGGTATTTGTCCCTTTGGATGTGATATTATTGGTCATTTTAAAAATTGAAAAATAAATAAAAATATACCTAAATTGTATTGGATATTTTAGCAAATGTTTAATAGGTTAGAGTAGAGCAGGGCCCGGCCAAAAGAGTCTACCTTGTCGTGGTGGCAGATTTAAAAAATCTTTTGGCCAAAACAAGAGCTGCAGGCTATGTGTGTGATCTGGAGATGGGAACTGTTAATGTGTGATTGGTGAGCAGTGGAGTTTTTCCAAGAAAGAGTGGTGGGGCTGTGGACATTTCAAGGGGTGGAGGGCGGGGCTGTGGACATTTCGAGGGGTGGAGGGCGGGGCTGTGGACATTTTGAGGGGTGGAGGGCGGGGCTGTGGACATTTCGAGGGGTGGAGGGCGGGGCTGTGGACAGTTTGAGGGGTGGAGGGCGGGGCTCTGGACAGTTTGAGGGGTGGAGGGCGGGGCTGTGGACAGTTTGAGGGGTGGAGGGCGGGGCTGTGGACAGTTCGAGGGCTGGAGGGCAGGGCTGGTTGGAGCCTGGGTGGAGTCTCAAAGGGGCCCCGAAACTTTTGCCAGTATGGGGCCCGGAAATTCCTAGTGGCAGCCCTGACGAGATTAATTACATATAATGACTTGTAACTGACTAAACATATAAAATAGCATATGATTTAGTACCAACAAAGTACTAAATAGCAAAGTGACAAGTGCATATACCAATAAATATAAAGTACCAACCCAGCAGGCCCTCTATCATGTTCATTTTGCTTGAGCATCTTCCGAGCAATTATCCTCTCAATTATTTCACAGAAACAGTAGAAAAAATTCCTGCAAGGGAAAATAGCAAAGCTTTTGCTCCATTGCAAATTTTGTTGAACATCAATGTTGCACAAAAATTTGCAACAATTTTGCATTCCTATCCCACATTTCAAATATGGGTTCGAAAGTGGGCGTGTTTAACTAGCCAAAATGATCTAAATTAAGATTTAAGACCTTTTTAAAAATATCCCAAAAAAATTAGCATTTTTCACTCCAATTGGGGGGGTTGGCTTAAAAACTAAAGCCAAAATTGCTACTTTATGGTAAATTATGGAAACACAGCAAGCAAAACAGAAGTCCAATAGACAATTCTTAATAAACCTCTCTCTTTGTACTGTGCATATACCGTACTTGTGTAAGTTTTTTCATTGCTAAAATAAATTAAACATCGTAACTTCATATGTTAAGAAGCCCGTAGGCCATGGCACAGTCATGTTTCACTGTATACTGTCTCTGCACAATGACATATTACAGAAATAGTCTTCCCTAGAAACGAAATACCACTGTAATGTAGAACAGGCATTGCAACGAAAAAAGACCTGCATGCCTCTGTGCAGCCTTGAGTTATGTGCATAAGAACATATTTTTTAACATTTATTTCTTGGTATAATGTGTTAATAAGCAGGGTGCAAAGTTTTTTTAATTTATTTTAGGGCTTCTATAGTATAATTGATTTAAGGAGTTACTCCGGTCATCTGCTAAAATCTAAAGTCACTATATGTCACTGCATACTTCTGTATTCTTATAGTGTGTGTGTACACCGCACGCTGTCAGGTTCCTCTGGTATTGCTGCCAAGAGTCGGCAGTTACTTGGCCATAAGTATGTGGTTTGTATACTTCCAGCCCCATTCTGACTTAACTTACTTCACTCATGCTGTAAGGATTCATAATTCTGCTGTATAGATTTTTATCATATGACTGGACAACTCCTTAAGGCTGTGTGCACACGCTGCAGATTTTGCTGCGGTTCCGCAGCGGTTTTGGCCGCTGCGGACCAGCAGCAGTTTTTGCTGCGGTGTACAGTACCATGATTCCCTATGGGAATCAAAAACCGCAGTGCAGACGGTGCGGAATTTTCCGCGCGGATTATCTGCGGTTTTCAATCCGCAGAAAGAATTGACATGTCAATTCTTTCTGCGGATTCTCCTGCGGTTTGCCATCTCCTCCATTGAGGAGATGAAAAACCGCAGGGCAAAACCGCAGAGCAATCCGCAGGTAAAACCGCAGGTCTTTTGACCTTCGGTTTCACCTGCGGATTTAACAAAATCCGCGCGGATGAATCCGCACATAATCCGCAGCGTGTGCACACAGCCTTAGAAGCTTACTGTATTGTACAGTCATGGCCAAAAGTTTTGAGAATGACACAAATATTATATTTTCACATGATCTGCTGGCCTCTGGTTTTTATGTGTGTTTGTCAGATGTTTTTATCACATACAGAAATATAATTGCAATCATATTATGAGTAACAAAAGGTTATATTGACAGTTAGAATGAGTTAATGCAGCAAATCAATATTTGCAGTGTTGACCCTTCTTCTTCAGGACCTCAGCAATTCTCCCTGGCATGCTCTCAATCAACTTCTGGATCAAATCCTGACTGATTGCAGTCCTTTCTTGCAAAATCAATGCTTTTATTTTGTCTGAATTTGAAGGTTTTTGTTTGTCCACCCGTCTCTTGATGATTGACCACAAGTTCTCAATGGGATTAAGATATGGGGAGTTTCCAGGCCATGGTCCCAAAATCTCTATGTTTTGTTCCCTGAGCCATTTAGTTATCACCTTTGCTTTATGGCAAGGTGCTCCATCATGTTGAAAAAGGCATTGTTGATCGCCAAACTGCTCTTGGACGGTTGGGAGAAGTTGCTCTTGGAGGACATTCTGGCACCATTCTTTATTCATGGCTGTGTTTTTAGGCAAGACTGAGAGAGAGCCCATTCCCTTGGCTGAGAAGCAACCCCACACATGAATGGTTTCAGGATGCTTGACAGTTGGCATGAGACAAGACTGGTGGTAGCGCTCACCTGGTCTTCTCCGAATAAGCCGTTTTCCAGATGTCCCAAACAATCGAAAAGGGGATTCATCAGAGAAAATGACTTTACCCTAGTCCTCAGCAGTCCACTCCCTGTACCTCTTGCAGAATATCAGTCTGTCCATGATGTTTTTCCTGGAGAGAAGTGGCTTCTTTGCTGCCCTCATTGAGACCAGGCCTTGCTCCAAGAGTCTCCGCCTCACAGCGCGTGCAGATGCACTCACACCTGCCTGCTGCCATTCTTGAGCAAGCTCTGCACTGCTGGTAGCCCGATCCCGCAGCTGAAACACTTTTAAGAGACGGTCCTGGTGCTTGCTGGTCTTTCTTGGGCACCCTGGAGCCTTTTTGGCAACAAGGGAACCTCTCTCCTTGAAGTTCTTGATAATGCGATAGATTGTTGACTGAGGTGCAATCTTTCTAGCTGCGATACTCTTCCCTGTTAGGCCATTTTTGTGCAGTGCAATGATGACTGCACGTGTTTCTTTAGAGATAACCATGGTTAACAGAAGAGAAACAATGATGCCAAGCACCGGCCTCCTTTTAAAGTGTCCAGTAGTGTCATTCTTACTTAATCATGACAGATTGATTTCCAGCCCTGTCCTCATCAACACCCACACCTGTGTTAATGGAGCAATTACTGAAACGATGTTAGCTGGTCCTTTTAAGGCAGGGCTGCAATGATGTTGAAATGTGTTTTGGGGGATAAAGTTCATTTTCTAGGCAAATATTGACTTTGCAAGTAATTGCTGTTAAGCTGATCACTCTTTATAACATTCTGGAGTATATGCAAATTGCCATTAGAAAAAATGAAGCAGTAGACTTTGTAAAAATTAATATTTGTGTCATTCTCAAAACTTTTGGCCATGACTGTATAGGCCCCGATACACATTGAACTAAAGTTAGCCAAACTTGCCTATTTTAGCTTTACAACTCACCCATCACAGATCATGTCAGGGTAGATAAAGATCTGGTAAAACCGATTAAGGACTGCCGATCCTTTTTAATTTCTATTTATATAATTGCCTTGTAATGTTTTCATTTCCTGTTCTCTTCAGATCTCACCATATCCCAGAATTCCAAGCGGAGGAAGTTCACCGACCGCCATATTGGGCACCCAAGTGATGGGTGTCTCAATATGGAAACTGCTGCTGGTACCAACCTATTGCACAGTACCACCAGCGGAACACAGTCGCACCACACACACACACTCTATACGCCGTACGCACCACACACTCACACTCTCACAATCACGCAGCTTCTTGTACTACCAGCGGAACACCGTTGCACTACGCCTGCGCAAATTCCGTGCAGGTGCAGAGAATCATGCAGCTGATCCGAGCGGCAGATGTGCGACGTGTCTACAGGCAGAGGAAGCCAGTCACATTAAAGGGGTTTTCCCACGAATGAAAGTTCATTTTAAAAATTGTCTGCGTCTGACTGTGTACGGAGCATACCACATCTCCTGGGCAGGGGAGGAAGCAAAAGACAATACTGACATTACAGCAGGGGATCACAGAGGATTCTTTTTGTGAGGTAAAATATTTCACTGCTGTTTTTAAACAATATTTTATCTCACAAAATGTATCCTCTGCGATCTCCTGCTGTAATGTCAGTATTGTCAATTGCTTCCTCCCCTGCCCAGGAGATGTGGTATGCTCCGTACACAGCTCAAATGGGACAGCACATGAGGGGAGAACACAGCACAGGAAGGAGAGAGACAGCAGACAAGGGGGATAGCACATGGGTAGACAGGTCAAAGAAGAGAGCACAGATGGGAGAAGTCAGCACATGGGGAAAGAGAGAGTAGATAGGTGGGTGAGCACATTAGGAGGAGAAATTCTCCACACTGCAAAGCCTGCCCCCATCGTGACATTACCACACTCCCGATGTGATAGCATCGGGCCTCCATCTAGTTAGAGAGATAAGCCACCACTAGAGGTCTCTTGCAGCCACTCTCCCATAGAGAACATAGGAGCACTCAGCAGAGCGAGCGCTCTTGTGTATGGAGGAGAAGGCAGAGATTGCTACTAGCCAAATGACCAGATATCTATTGTGTATGAGGCCCCAAAGAGCTTCATGATACTTCTTAAAATTTGATAAGGTTTCAAGACAGGATATGCAGTATTTTGACAAAGGCACATTATATCAAATGACCTTCAAGAAAATAAATGAAATCCCAACACAAAGCAGACAACATAAAACAATAAGAGCACCTTTAAACATGATAAACTTGTTTAATCAGTTCTTACCATTCACTTGGCGCTTCTCACTGGCATTTGGGCAATGTTCTAAACAGAGAGATTTTCCATTAGACACAAGAGGAATTTGCCTGTGGGTGGCCCTGTGGGAAAGATAGTTAATGAGTTCATGCAGTGGTTGTTGATGTAACAATTTCCATTAACACTTACGTACATGTGATGTTATTATTTGATGTAGGCATCTCATGTAAAGTTTTGTGAAGCAAGGGCATTGTTTAGCATATCATACTTACTGTAGCTCATTTTCTGCGGGCAGGTTCTTGAGATGTAAGCACTGTACAGGTTATTAAGGGGTTTTTAGTGCCTAATATGCATATATCATACCAGGAAATATTCCCAGGGTTTTTACTTTCCTTCCTCAGGTTGCAATGAAATTTTTGTAAGATACAGCTACAAAAAAAGTCCCAAGAATATTACTAGGGGATTCCACAAGTAAAACCAGAAAATTTCCAAAATTGATATCAGTGAACTGAGGAAACAAATTATGGAGCTACCACTAGATTTCCTAGTGTAACCCAAGCTGTCCCTTGTGTTCTAGTAATCTTTTGAATTAGGCCTGTTTCACACATCCGTTTGTCACCATCAGTCAAAATCCGCCGATTTGCAAAAAAACGGATCCGCCATTTATCTTGGCGGATCCGTTTTTTTCCCCATTGACTTTCATTATCGGTGGATTTTGACTGAGGATCGTCCGTTGCATCCGTATTTCTGCGGATCCGCCGAAATTTTGGCGTCCACTGAGATCACCGAACGGACAATGCAACGTTTTTTTGTTGTCCGGATCCGTATTTTCCTCTTTTGCTACATGTTTAACCCTAAATCCAATCTGACTGCTGGATAATAAAATCTCTCTCTCCCTCTCTCTCGCCTCCACTCACCGCCTCATCGCCCAAGATCTCGCCTCCACTCACCGCAACATGGCCCGAGATCTCGCCTCCACTCACCGCGACATCGGCCGAGATCTCGCCTCCACTCACCGCGACATCGGCCGAGATCTCGCCACCTCTGACCGCTACATCGCCGGTAGTCATTTTTTCTTTTCAGCCGTGGTTCCTTTAAAATTCCGAAATCTGCGGATCCTGGCGCACCAACGGTCCGGTGGCTCCCGTTGGTGTTTCATCGCCCACGGATCCGTTATCCGCCATTTTAGCGGCTGCCAACGCACAGGAAAAGCGTTAGTGTGAAATAGGCCTTAAAGGGCTTGTCCCAGGAACAAAGTATCATATATATAGATAGTCAAGTATAAGCTGACCCGAGTATAAGCCAAGGCACCTAATTTTGCATTGAAAAGCTGGATAAGCTTACTGACTCGAGTATAAGCCAGGTTTGTATTGTCCCCTCATCCCTGTCCTGCTATGTGTGGCTCCCCCTGTCCTGTCCTGCTATGTGTGGCTCCCCCTGTCCTGTAATGCTCTGTGTGGCTCCCACTGTCCTGTCCTGCTATGTGTGGCTTTCCCTGTCCTGCTCTGTGTGGCTCCCACTGTCCTGTCCTGTGTGGCTCCCTCTGTTGTATGCATGGCGCCCCCGGTCCTCTCGCTGTATGCATGGCTCCCCCCATCCCATCTTGTATGCATGGCTCCGCTCGGCTGCCCCATCCTCCTCCATCCTCCCCCGTCCTCCAACATCTCCGTTGTCTCGGCACGGCAGCTCTTGCTGTGCTCAGCGGTCACGTGGTACCACTCATTAAGGTAATGAATATGCACTCCATGCCTATGGGAGTGAAGATGCGAGCATATTCAGTACCTTAATGAGTGGTACCATGTCACCGCTCAGCACAGGGGAAGAGCTGCTGCATCGGGACAACAGAGATGCAGGGACGTTCAGCGATGACGCGAGGATGATGAGTATGATGTCACAGCCGCCGACTCCTGCCGCTGCTCCGCCGCTCCCCCTCCCCCGCTAACTTTGTGGACAATGACTTGTATATAAGCCGAGAGGGGGCGTTTTCAGCACAAAAAAGTGCTGAAAATCTCGGCTTATACACGAGTATATACTGGTACATTTTATTGAATAGATCTTGGAATACTATTAAGTTCCACAATTAGATTTGTTAAAAAAAATGTTCCTGTACTGATATAATCTTACAAATGTGCCCCTGCTATGTACTGTGTAATGGCCGTGTCTGATCATGCAGGAATATGGTCTGATTGGTCTGATCATACCACAGCTCCTGGGCAGGCGAGGACACAACACAGTATACAGACATTACAAGTGATCTTAGCTGAAGGAGGTATATAGGTAAATGTTAGCACAGCCAGTGGGGGAGGTGCCAGTCAGTAGGTTCCCAAACCTTTAGAATATATATCAAATACTGGGCACACTCATGAGATTCTGATGCGAAAAAGTGATTTAATACATACAGTAGCCACTAGTTACAAACGTTTCGGTCGTGATAGACCTTCATCAGTGTACTAGGGTAAGAATTGAGCAGACATGTGAGAAGCTCACATGTGGAGGCGTTGAGGAGACAGGCGGCGGAAACCGAGTCATAGGACACCTAGCAGCGCAGCTGCTTTGCTTCTGGCTATTACTGCAGTCACTGACCGTCAGCACTCCTACCAAATTCCTCATTAAGACTATCGTCTCCTCAATGCCACCACATGTGAGATTCTCACATGTCTGCTCAATTGTTACCCTAATACACTGATGAAGGTCTATCACACCTGAAACGTTTGTAACTAGTGGCTACTGTATGTATTAAATCACTTTTTCGCATCAGAATCTCATGAGTGTGCCCAGTATTTGATATACTTAGCTGAAGGAGGGACATGGATTGGCCAGACATGTGAGCAGTCATGCAGTAGGAGAGCTCTGATGACACAGGCCTGCATAAGAGTCCACTGGGCCACTGCGATACTGTAGTTCTGTTATAAGAGATGCAGAATATCCCTTGCATCTACTGACACCCGTTGGCACGTGATTATGGCCAAAGGTACCGGTAAAAAAGCTCAAGGAAGCAGCTCACACAGCATTCATAGAAATCCATGATGGCGCAGATGCGTGGAAGAGGGTGAACTATGATTATACTAGGAGCGCACAAGGACCCTTTAGTGAATGCCTGCTGCAGCTAGGAGCAAGTTGTCCTGATCGTTACTGGATCATGTTAGATAAAAGCACTGATAACCTTTTTTTTTCTCTGTGCTTGGAGATAGTTTTTGCCCCGGTGGCCAGTATGGTCATTGCACTGGTGTTTTTGATAGTTTTTGCCCCCGGTGGCCAGTATGGTCATTGCACTGGTGTTTTTGATAGTTTTTGCCCCCGGTGGCCAGTATGGTCATTGCACTGTATTTTTGGTTCTAGTTTGCCCCCGGTGGTGGTGAGTGTAATTTCATGGGGATCACTAACAGGAGTGATTGCTCTATATAAGGGTGTAAGGTGTGATAATCACTGTTGGTGATAGTGCTCAGTTTCAAGCAAGCCTGGGTGAAGGAAGGAGCTGGAGGAGAGTCCTGGAGTGGCAGCTATGGTGTCAGCAAGGAGTTCTTGGAGGGCATGGTGGAGTGGCAGCTATGGTGCCAGTGAAGAATGCCTGCAAAGCTTGGTGGAGTGGCATCTATGGTGTAGAGCTGCACTCAGTTTGCTGGACTCTGTCGCTGGAAAGCTGCACTCAGGTGCCGGACTCGGTTGCTGGACTGTTGCACTTGGGTGCTGGATTCTGTGGCTCCAAGGTGGCAGTCTAGCGCTGGACGCTGTTGCTAAAGTGGCACCCAGGTGTTGGACACGGTCAGAGGCGATTTCCATGTCGCTCTGACAGAGGGGTGGCAGCTATTCAGGAGGAAAGCTGCATTCTGATGGTGGACTCTGTTGCCAGGAGCAAGTGCAACAGAGTAAAGCTAAGTTGTGCTCCCTGCTTGTGTTTTTCCTTGGTGTGTATTAGTGCAGCGGTGGGGCCAGTGCCTGCACCACCCAGCTCCCTAGCAAGGGATAGGTGTAGGGTGTGCTAGGGTCACAGGTTCCTGATCGTCACCCGGTGCGGAACCGGCATAGGAAATGCTAGGAGCATTAGGGACACTGACTCAGGGGAGTGCAGGAGGTCTCCAAGTCCCCGTTCCCTATCACAGGACCCACCATTGTATCTGTTTCCCCTTTTCCTCTGTGTCTTGTTGTATCAGTTACCGGCCTGCGAGTCGTGTCACACAGGACATTTACACGTGCCGCTTCCTGTTGTATTAGTTACCGGCCTGCGGGCCGCATCACTCAGGACTGGGCACGTGACACAAGTGCTGCGAGTGCCCGGGAAACTGTGTGTGCTGGGGGGTGGGGCCTAGTGTTTGCTGTATAGAGCTGTAAGGAAAGCTTCAGTAAGAGGAGAGACTGTCCTGAGAAACACTGTGTGTGTGGAGCAGCTTGTGAGAAGAAAATAGATTAGACCCTGTAAGAGACCGTTCACTGCCAGCGTGTGTGGAGAGTGTTAACCCCTTCATCTTGGAAGCCTGAGGCCTTGCTGTGGATCAGAGACAGAGCATTCCTGAGAGCTGTGTGACTGTGGAGCTCTGTGGAGTCCCTGTTGTGGTGAGCTGGGAAGCAATATTGGAAAGATATTTTAAATAGAACCAGGCGGATTGCTTCTAGGAGAATTCGGGAGGACTACGGGAGGAGAGACGGCATCTTGAGGCTACAGAACTACAAGTCCCTGGTGTTTGGGCTCAGCATTCGCCGACAAGACGAGGAACCTTGTGTTGCTGCAACTGATTGGCGCCGAAGATTTGGGACTGGCTGCAGCCAATGCAATCTATATGCTTGAGAGGAGACTCACCTCAGGTTAACGGTACCATAGTCATAGATACCCAGGTATTCCTAGTTAAAGCGCTTAAGAACCTTGTATTATATTATTATATATTGCTATTGTAGGATTGTGTAGGTTATACTCAGTGTGTGCCATCCCAGGGGGGTCCCTTGATATCACTTCATTCGATTACACCTGTTCTCTGAGTACCTGAATCGACCTTTTGACAGGTAAATTTATTTTAAATCCCAGTGTAATACACTTTTTCAGGGACCCTTGGATTGGCATAGTGATTCAACTTCGGCTGAGTGAGTGTACTGTATTAGGGTATTTCAATCTGTTTCCTTCACATAATAAGTTCTACTTTATCTGCTATTTGAGTAAAGACAATTCTGGGATTTCTGCCTCAGTCTCGGTTTGTGACCCACTGGATCTTATTCGGACCTCTGATCATTACACTCGCCTTCGGGCGTGTACCAGGGCGGGAGAAGTAGTGGCAGCTACTATGGCAGTGAAGTAATCCACTTTTGATCTAACTACAGTATATCTTCAAATATGGAATTTATTTTAAAAATTATTGTTAACGTTCTAAAAAATTTCGGAAAATTTGGTCTCTCTTGGATGGGAAAGATATTAGTTATAAAAAAAAGAAAGCTAGGGTGGTGTCAGACGTTTTATATAAATCCAAAAATAATGGTGGCATTGCACTTCCCAACATTAAAGCCTATTATTTATCTAGTTTGGTTAAACATAGTGCATACTGGTTTAACAAAAATAACTCTCCCGCATGGACCCATCTAGAAGATTTGATTAATAATCACTGCCCCCTACAGGACATAATTATTAATCACCTTTTTAGACCACACCTACCTAATCCTAAATCTCCTATCTTCCAGGCGTTGACTAGCGCTTGGACTATACTAGCTAAACCTAACAAGAGAAGAAACAAACTAGAATTAACAACAAACTTCCCAATTTCCTTGCTCACTACCATCTATAAAATCGATCTTCCGGATAATTGGAAGCAACCGGGAATCAAAAAAGTAAGAGACTTGCATAATGGGCTGGATTTTATACCCTTCAAAGAAGTCAAAGAAAAATGTAATCTAACCTCCAAAGACTTTGTTCTTTTTAATTTTAAAAGATAGCATTCGTAATTTTATAAACAACAAAAATCCGAAGGCAGAAATTATTGCTATATTATTAGAAAATCCTAATAATAAATTTTTATGGAGCACCAAAAATCTTTAAAGTTATTTAAATAAAGATAGTACTTTCCATAAAAACTTATATATGGTAACGTGGGAATCAGAACTAAATATTTCTATTAACCACGAACAATGGGAAAACGCTATCAGAAACTCATATTCGTCCAACATTTCTATGATCCTTCACGAGACGGTATTACACCCCTTCTCGCCTAGCTCATATTGACCAAAAGGACTCACCCTTATGTTGGAGGAATTGCTGACTACACGGTAATCTTCTCCATATTTTTTGGAGTTGCCCTAAAGTTAAAAGCCTGTGGAAACAGGTATCGATATATGTTGACTCCCTTCTCAAGAGGCATTACCCGTTAACTCCAAAGGCCGCTCTTCTCTCCATTGACCTTGAAGAGTTCGACGCTTCGATAAGGTTTGTTATAATACATATTTTCCTGGTGGTTAGGAATTCCCTGGCATTGTACTGGAAAAAAGTGGATGTGCCAAAGTTTTCAGATATTTTGGAGAAAATCTCTTCGCACTACTCTTTGGAACTACGCTTCGCTATTACTAATAATAACTTAAAGAAACACGCAAAGAAATAGGACAAATGGAAATCAATTCCTGATACAGCTTAAACCAAAGATATACTTTATTGTTCAAATAATAAATGACACCTGCGCTACGTTACGGCTGATGGAATACTCCCACAGATCTGGTCAACACATAACCCTTTTTTTTTTTTTTTTACTATACCTGTCATTAAGTGCCTACAGTTTTTCTTTATGATATAAACTTAAGTTTGATACAGTCTATACAGTTAAATCTGCATTCATTTCATATGCAAAGCTATGGAAATGTATATTTGGCATTTTCTAGTTTGTATTGTCACCCCATTTCCCTTCCCTTCCCTTTCCTCCCCCTCTCCTAATTGTACCCCCTCCCCCTTTTCCTAAAACCTTACATTTCCCTCCTCACTCCTCCCCTTATTAAAATTTCAAAATCGATAAAAACAGTTAAATACAATTTTGCTAGGACCCTAGGCAAAAGGTTTCCTCCCCTCTAAAGGAACATTTATCACTCGATGGGCATAAATGAACAGCCCACAGCGTCCACAGGGGAATTAAGAAATTTTGATGAACACAATCCTGAGATTTACCCTGCTGTACAATCCCAAACAGAAGATGCTCCTTTTGCTAACAGCCCAGAACAGCAGGAGAATGAACTACATTGAAAGAGGTATTTATTGCTGTAACACACTGCAGCTCTGCTATTTTCTCAATTAATACACAGATGAGCCTGCTGAAGGATGAATTTTCCTATATGTGGCAAGAAAATGTTTACATTTTCCGACTATCCTCATATCATTACTTAGGTCCGGCTTCTTGTTTATAGGGATTTTCATTTTCATATGATTCTATATTGTTGTCTCACTGAGCACTATGGATACCCCCACTGCAACTTGTGCCTGTATTCTATATGTAGCAAGGTCTGCAAACTGTTTCTGAATGTACTACAGCGTAGCGGAGAATAAGTCACCTAGAGGATAAAATACCCCAAAATAGAATGAGACTTGTAGAGACAAGATCAACAAATCTCAGTTTTGTGGTCCAAAGGGGATGATTTGAAGAACAGAATCAGGAGAAATAACATAAGGGTATTGCGCATTCCTGGGAAAACTGAAGGAAATAACCCCACAGAGCACTATAAAAAATGGCTGCTTCTTTTCCCCAGACTATTCCATCGATGTCTCAAAAAGGAGAGCACAATTCCTAGATGTAAAGTATTGTTTATGTAATTTTGCAAATTTCCTGTTCTATGTTATACCTTGAAAAACTCAGAGTGACTGCTCTTGGAAAGACCATTTTCTTTGAACATCCTAAAGAGGCACATCGCTGAATGGCTCTGAATGAGCAAAACCTTTGACTCAATCTGCAACGCTGATGTTCAATTCCCCAAATTATACGTAATCGGTACCTAGCCGATTGACTGTTGGAGTCATAGATCTCTCTTATTAACCCACGGCACAGTGGAACTATGTATCCTATTCATTCTTTTTTAATGACTAGCTCCCAAGCAATGTTTACTTTCTTCAGACAGATCACCTAACTGGCCTTTGCCTGGTTTGGGGGATGGTCTAATGCCTTCTTTCATCTGTCCTCATCAGATGGAATTGTGATTTCATGTTTGTCTATTTGTTGGGGGTTAGTGTTCCTTTCAAAATATTCAACACAGTTCTTAATACCGTTATTTCTCATCTAATGTTTGATATGTTGTACTAATGTTACTTTCTATGGGTACTGTACAGTACATATGTCAGAAAAGGTGCTATGTTTCCCCCATACATTCTCCAGTTAATATACAGATGGATGAAACGGCTATTAACACTAAGTTTCTCTCTTGGAATGTCAAGGGTCAGGGTGATGTCTTAAGGAGGGGTACTGTCAGGGCTTGTTTTAGGCAAAGTGGGGACCTAGGCAAAGTTTAAATGGGGCCCCAAATGCTAACATATTGCACATCACACAGAAGCCTGTCGATTGTATTTACATGCGCTGAGTTCAAGCCGCTAAATGAGTGTGATCGACAATATTGAAGTCGTTCAACACTTGTTTCCCGGCCTCTTTCCACCATCTGAGAAAAAATAATGGGGACAGAACAATCCCTAATGGATCAGTAACAGATCACCATACAGTATCATGTTATCAGCAGGACATCTACAGTTTACACCCCATAGTCCTCCATATAATATAATGTGCCCCATATTCCTCCATATAGTATAATACACTCCTCATAGCACTCCATATATTAAAATACACTGCTCAGTCCTGCAAATAGTATAATACACCGCCAGTCATCCATGTACTACAATTCACTTCCCATAGTATAATGCACCCCAAAGTTGTTCATATAGTATAATGTATTCCCCATAGTCCTCGATACAGTATAATGCAGCCCACATATAGTATAATGCAGCCAACCCATAGAGCATAATGCAGCCACCCCACAGAGTATAATGCAGCCACCCCAGAGTATAATGCAGCCCCTCCATACAATATAATGTAACCCCCAATAGAATATAATGCAGCCCCCCTCTTATAGTATATGCAGCCACCCCACAGAATATAATGTAACCCCCCCATAGAATATAATGCAGCCTCCCTCATATAGTATAATGCAGTCCCCCATAGAATATAATGCAGCCCCTTATATAGTATAATGTAGCCCCTCCATAGAGTACAATGTAGCCCTCCTCATATAGTATAATGCAGCCCCAATAGAATATAATGTAGCCCCCTCATAAAGTATAATGAAGCCCCCATACAATATAATCTAGCCCCCCACAGAATATAATGCAGCCCCCCATAGAATACAATGTAGCCTCCTCATATAGTGTAATGTAGCCCCCTCATAGAGTATAATGCAATCACCTCCTATAGAATATAATAAATATAATACAGCCCCCATAGAATATAATGTAGCCCCAAATAGAATATAATACAGCCCACCCCCCATAGAATATACTGTGGCCCCCCATATTATATAACACAGCCTCCCCCATAGAATATAATGTATAATGTACCCCCCATGGTATATAACACAGCCACATAGTATATAGCACAGTCTTATGGTATATAGCACAGCCCCACATGGTATATAGCACAGCACCACATGGTATATAGCACAGAACCACATGGTATATAGCACAGCCCCATATGGTATATAGCACAGGACGACCACATGGTATATAGCACAGCACCGCATGGTATATAGCACAGCCCCACATGGTATATAGCACAGCCACATGGCATTTAGCACAGCTCCATATGGTATATAGCACAGCCCCACATGGTATATAGCATAGCACCACATGGTATATAGCACAGCCCCACATGGTAAATAGCACAGGGCCACATGGTATATAGCACAGCCCCACATGGTATATAGCAGAGCCCCATATGGTATATAGCACAGCACCACATGGTAAATAGCACAGTCCCACATGGTACAGAGCACAGCCCCACATGGTATATAGCACAGCCCCACATGGTATATAGCACAGCCCCACATTGTATATAGCACAGCCCCACATGGTATATAGCACAGCCCCACATGGTATATAGCACAGCACCACATAGCATATAACCCCCCCAGAGAATGGCCCCATAGTCCAGTACTCACTGTTACAGTAAAAAAACACAATACTCACCTCTCCTTGTGCCCGCGCTGCTCCCGGCTCCTGTTTCAGCGGCTGCTCTGCCTGGCACACAGTGAGTGCGCGATGACGACATCAGCTGACACTCTCTCCTTCATCATTGCTTTTCATATAGTTCAATGCGGCGGCGGGGGGAGTCGGCGCTGGGAGCAGGCGGGCCCCCCTGCCTCTCGGGCCCCATAGCGGCTGTGTGATGTGCTGCTAGCTGGGGGACCCTGGGGAAGCGGGGGCCCTAGGCAGCTGCCTGGTCTGCCTTCCCCTAATGCCGGCTCTAGGTACTGTCATGGAGTATCATATTTTCAGACTATGAGACTCATCGCACCGGACCATAAGACGCACCAAGGTTTTAGAGCAGGAAAATAAAAAAATGAAGTGAAAAATGTGGTCATGACACACTGGGTATGGGTGGTATCTGCTGCTGAAACTGTTATAATGTCCCTCAAGTCTGTACTGATATCTCTCATCCTGGTATAGGATCTCCATCCTGGTATATATGTCTCCACCCAGTAATATGTGGCCCCCAATACAGGTATACATGGCCTCCAATCCAGGTATGCATGGCCCCATCCACATCCTGGTATACATGGCCACCATCCCCATCCTGATATACATGCCCCCCATCCCCATCCTGGTATACATAGTCCCCATCCCATCAAGGTACACATAGCCCTCATCATGGTGCACACATAAAAAAATAAACAATTCTATTCACCTTTCTTCATCTCCCTCACAGAGCTGGGTCCGGTGCTGAAGGCAGCAGCTTATTTCAGCATGTAAGTAGCACATGACATCACTGCCATTCGCCACCAAATGCTGAGATCATCTGCCGGAATATTAATTGATCCCCACACCCGGGACTGTGGGAGTGAAGAGTAGTGAATATCCATTCTATTTAATAGCAGGCACACTGTTAGCTGCAGCTGATGACTAACTCCCATGGGTGCGGAGAGCAGTAAATATTTATTTTCTTTAATAGTGGGCACACGTGATCACCCAGCAGCTGTAGAAGCCGGTGGCTGCTGCTAACAGTGTATCTGCTATTAAACAGAATGAATATTCACTGCTTTCCACTCCTATAGTCCCTCCCATCTCTCTGCACTGGCTTCAGTGCATAGAGGTGAGAGGGACTATGGGCGTGGGGAGCAGTGAATATTCATTTTCTTTAACAGCAGGCACCAACTCTGACCTGCTGCTCCGACGCTGCCACTTCCCTCCCCCCATTCACAGCCACACTATAAGGTACATCTGAATTATAAGTAGGGTTGAGCATTCCGATACCGCAAGTATCGGGTATTGGCCGATATTTGCCGTATCGGAATTCCGATACCGAGTACCGATACTTTTTTCATGTCGGATACCGGAATCGGAAGTCCAAAATGCAATGAGCCACTTTTGTGGCTCTGATTGGCTGCCGAAATGACGTCATCATGATGCGCTGTCTGTGCGCATCATGATGCGCCGTCAGTTCGGGCCTTCGGGGGGGCTGTGCCGACTGTCCGGGGGTCTGTGCCGGCCTGCCGGGGGGGCTGTGCCGGCCTGCCTGGGGGGCTGTGCAGGCTCTGGGGGGCTGTGCCGGCCTGCCGGTGGTGTGTGCAGGCTCCGGTGGTCTGTGCCGGCCTGCCGGGGGGCTGTGCCGGCCTGCCGGTGGTCTGTGCAGGCTCCGGGGGTCTGTGCAGGCATCGTCCGATGGGACTGCAAGTCCCATCGGGCGATGCCTGCTACCATGACAGTGATTGACACATTAGCCAATGATGGGACAGTAGTAGTCCAATCATACGGCTAATGTGTTGAATGTAAAAAAAAAAAAAAAAAAAAAAATTTACATGCTACATACATGCTACATACATACAACATGCATACTACATATATACTACATGTAACATACATACTACATGCAACATGCATACTACATACATGCTACATACTACATGCATGCTACATACATGCTACATACTACATACATGCTACATACATACTACATACATAATACATATATACTACATGCATGCAACATACATACAACATATATACTACATGCATGCAACATGCATACTACATATATACTATATATACTACATGTAACATACATACTACATATATACTACATGCTACATACATGCTACATACTACATACATGCTACATACTACATACATAATACATATATACTACATGCATGCAACATACATACAACATATATACTACATGCATACTACATATATACTATATATACTACATGTAACATACATACTACATATATACTACATGCTACATACATGCAACATACATACTACATACATGCTACATACATACTACATACATAATACATATATACTACATGCATGCAACATACATACAACATATATACTACATGCATGCAACATGCATACTACATATATACTATATATACTACATGTAACATACATACTACATATATACTACATGCTACATACATGCTACATACATGCAACATACATGCAACATACATACTACATACATGCTACATACATACACACTACATGCTACATACATGCAACATACATACTACATACATGCTACATACTACATACATGCTACATACATACTACATATATACCACATGCATGTAACATGCATACTACATATATACTGCATATATACTACATGCATGCAACATACATATATACTACATACAATACATACATATAGACATACAGTACATATAACATAGAGTACATACTCACCGTCACTTGTCACTTTGATCCCCGAAGCCATTGTCCCCTTGAGGAATAAATATCAAAAAAACACCAATATACTTACCCCGATCCGCAGAAGTCCACGAGGGTCCCACGTCCATCTTGCGTGGAGAACAGCAGCATCAGCTGATGCTACCGTTCTCTACCAGCTCCAGGAATACAATGACGGAAGGTAGGTATCCTTCCGCACTGTATTCCTCCACCACTTTAAAAAAAAAAAAAAAAGTCCCTAGTCTCACTTTATGCCATTGCTGCGTGGGAATTTCCAGGATATTAATGTCACTTTTATGTTGAGGTGCCCATACTTTTGCACCGGTCAAATTTTGTTTAAATGCAGATTGCACATTTTCTGTTAGTACAATAAACCTCATTTGAATCCAGAAATATAACTGAGTCCATCAGTTATTAGATATATGAAACTGAAATAGCTGTTGCAAAAACCAAAATTGTTATAAAGAAAAAGATTAACATTAATAGGGGTGCCCAAACTTTTACATATGACTGTATATCCTCCCTCTTGTGGAATCAGTGGACTATCTGTGTAAGAGTGGTGCACAATGGCTGTCACGTTCATAATTCTGAAGACACCAATCCCGTCGTGTGTATGATGTCCTGTGTCTTTGTATATGTATTTGTGAGGAGATGGCCACTAACTAAAGACTATAGAACAAATGGACGTAAAGTCCACAGCTCTAAGACAAGAGACTTTTTTTCCAGCATGGAGCACCGGTTACATTAATATTATTGTAATTTAATAGATATTTGCTTGCTGTGCTTTATTAGTGATTAGCTTGCTCATCAGTTAATCCTCAGGAATCAATGTTTCTATTCAGTGACAGCAAGCAGAAGAGGACATGCTGGATGAATCTTATGTATACCTAAAGGGCACGTTACACTGAGCGATATCGCTAGCAATATCGCTATAACGTCACTAGTTTTGTGACGCAGCAGTGATACTTACCTCCCCTGCTGATTATCGCTGATCACGCGAGAACGTCCTGGGCCGTTTCTCATCGGCCACTTCCTGCTGGGCTTCCTGCTGTGGCGACGAGCGACGCGTGGACGCGGGCGGGAGGACGTCAGGATCGCCTCGTCTGACAGGTAAGTAACGACCCCCGACCGCTGCTATGTCGCTGGTGAGATCTGTCTGTTTGCCAGCTCACTAGCGACCACTTAGCAATGCATCCTGGTGGGATCGCTGGTGCATCACTAAGTGTAACGGTACCCTAAGGCCAGACTCTATCAATCTCATTTGTATCTCAAGGTCTCACGCCATTGTACTCCCAGCTCTAGGCCCATTGTGTGGATGGCGATTGTAGACCCAGGGGAGCCGTCACCACAGGGGGTCTCAAATGCAGTCCCAGGAGATGGAATATGCTTAATTCGGTGAGCCAAAAGGAAAATGTTTAAGCGGGAGGGAGAAAAAGACACATAGATTGAATCAGGCAGTTGGAGGGACTTCGAAAGAAGAGGATCCAAGCAGGGATGGATGGTCTAAGGAGTTTTGGAGATCGGTTGCCGGCTGGATCCTCCTGCTATGGTTGAGAGATCTGTCATCTGGATTTAACAAATTTTCTTAAGGATTGTTGATACTAGATGCATGAACTTCGGTTGTGATATTTGTCATTTGGAGGAGCATGGACTGTGACTACAGACTATAATAGCGGGAGATACAAAATCTGTTGGCCAACCAAAAGTTGGGAGACAGTGAGTATCGCCTGATACCTGGACAATGGGACTATCAGTCCCGGAGAAGGGATCTTATGTATTGAGGACATTGTATTTTGGCTATCTACCTGGATTTGTTGTACAACCATGGATGTAAGGAAAACAAAATAGTTGCACTGTTAACCTGCCTAGGTAATGTTTATAACTCACAACCTCAGATCGTCACAATATTGTATCATGAATAATGTAATTTTGTGATGTAATGTGCTATGTGAAATGTGATATGTTCCTGTGTAGCTTATAGTAGTGGTGTGAAATAGAATATGCATAGTGTTCTAAGATAGGTAATACATATGCTAGCGTGGGTGGTCAGGATCCGTAAACTCCAGGAGTGGACCCTCTGGACCGTGGCACCGAGGGGCCCCGGGCGAGCTGCCAAGGTGTAACCGACCCCTATACAGGGACCGTTAGGAGCAAGCCCAGGGGTTCAAGTACCATGGTAGCCAGTACCGAGAGGGGCGGCTCAGGATGGACTGGAGTAGGAGTGTGGGACTGAAGTGTAGACTGTAAGGCTGGAATGTGTAGAGATGGCAGGAGCGGAACACAGGAGACAGGACTCGAGTACGACCGTAGAAGTGTGGATAGCTGGATGGAGCAGGAACACCGAAGGCAGGACTGGAGTAGGATGGAACAGGAACCCAAGAACAGGACTGGAGTAGGATGGAGCAGGAACACCAGAGACAGGATTGGAGTAGGACAGAACAGGAACCCAGGAACAGGACTGGAGTAGGATGGAGCATGAACACAGGAACAGGACTGGAGTAGGACGGAACATGAACCCTGGAGCAGAGCAGGAGCAGGAGGGAACAGGAACACTGGAGCAGGACTGAGAATACTGCAGGGAACATGGGTGACAGGGCTGTGAGGCTGCTGCAGGAAACACCGAGGATGGAACCGAAAGGCTGCAGAGAGCATAGGAGGAAGCAGGACCCAGTGTGCAAGGTAACACAACAATCAGGCGCCTCCCTCAGGGGGAAGCGGCCTGATATGGTCCCATCTAGTCTGCCATTGGTCCGAAGGTGCTTCCGGGTCAGGGTACAGCCGGAGCACAAGAAGCAGAAGGGAGGCATGGCCTATGGCGCATGCGCATAGCATGCAGGGATGGTGTCGGCCGCGAGCCCATCAGAGGCGACTGCCGTGGCCGTCGGGTGGAGAGAAGCTGCGGCGTGGGAGCGGAGGCCGGCTGCAGCGTGGGAGCGGAGGCTGGCTGCGGCGTGGGAGCGGAGGCCGGGTGAGTATGACGGATCGGTGTAACAGTACCCCCTCCCCTAAGCCGCCCTCCCCGGAGATTAGCAAGAAATCTCTTGATACGGGGAGCATTGATATTCTCCCGAGGCTCCCAGGATCTCCTCAGGACCAAAGCCCTTCCAATCAGGAAGAAAGAATGTCCTACCTCTAACCCTCTTCATAGCGAGAATGTCCTGCACTTCAAAGACATCATCGGCACCCACCGGCTGAGGACCAGGATCAGGCAAGGAATGGAAGCGATTCAGCACCACAGGTTTCAGGAGGGAGACGTGGAAGTCGTTCAGGACCCGGAGCGAAGCAGGCAACCTCAATTTGTAGGCGACCTCATTGATACGTCCAAGAATTTCAAACGGACCGATGTAGCATGGTCCCAACTTGTAGGAGGACAGTTTCAACTGGATGAATTTGGAGGAGAGCCAGACTTTGTCCCCAACACGATACGGTGGAGGATCCAATCTCCTTTTGTCGGCATAATTCTTCATCTGATCAGCGGACCTCTTGAGTGACGTATTGGTCTCGGCCCAAATCTTGGAAAATTCAGAGAACAAGGCATTGGCCGCGGGTACCTCGGCAGGGGTTATCAGAAGGGGAACACCAGGATGTCTGCCAAAAACAATGAAGAGCGGAGACTTGGCCGAGGACTCGCCAGCATGGTTGTTATAAGCGAACTTTGCCCAGGGGAGTAAGTTGACCCAATCGATCTGGTTGGCGTTGGAGAAATGACGTAAATACCCCGTCAACGTCTGGTTGGTATGCTCTACCTGTCCGTTGGACTGTGGATGGTAGGCCGAGGAGAAGTCAAGAGAAACGTTCATGAGCTTACAAAGAGATCACCAGAACTTGGAGGTAAACTGAACTCCTCGGTCAGACACAATGCGTTGAGGTAGTCCATGGAGTCTGAAGATTTGGTGTATGAAAACTTTGGCCAGCTCCGGCACCGAGGGAAGACCGAGCAGACGGACAAAGTGGGCCATCTTGGAAAAACAGTCCACCACCACCAGAATGACTGTGCAGCCCGAAGAGCGGGGTAGGTCGGTGATGAAATCCATGGCGATGTTTTCCCAAGGAACCGCAGGGACCTGCAACGAAAGCAGCAAGCCGGACAGAGGTCTTTGGGGCACTTTATTTTTAGCACAGGATGGAAAAGAAGCCACAAAGTCGAGTACATCTTGGCGAAGCGTGGGCCACCAGTAGAGACGCGTGATGAGGTCAAGGGTCTTCTTAGTTCCGGCATGGCCGGCCAGTTTGGAAGAGTGCCCCCATAGCAGGACCTTTCGCTTGAGGTTCTCAGGCACAAGCGTCTTGCCTGGAGGAGGAGTAAGCCAGTTCACTGGAGCCACTGTGATGATTCTAGTGGGATCAATGATATGCGAAGGTTCCTCCGTGGTTTCGTGTGGCTGAAAGACCCTGGACAGGGCGTCGGCTTTGGTATTCTTGTTGCCAGGATGGAAACAGAGCTCAAAGTCAAATCGGGTGAAAAATAAGGATCATCTGGCCTGACGAGGGTTGAGTCTCTGGGCAGACTGGAGATAGGCCAGATTCTTGTGTTCCGAGAAGATGACAAAGGGATGGACAGCTCCCTCCAGGAGGTGATGCCATTCCTCCAAGGCCAACTTGATGGCCAGGAGTTCCTGGTCACTGATCGAGTAGTTACACTCGGATGGAGAAAAGGCCTTTGAGAAGAAGCCACAAGGGTGTAGGCGACCGAAGGCGGTTCTCTGGGACAATACTGCCCTGACACCTGTCGAGGAAGCGTCCACTTCGAGTACAAAAGGTCGATTGCTCTCAGGGCGATGCAGGACTGGAGCCATGGAGAAAGCCTGTTTTAGGGTCAGAAAGGCCTCCTCCGCCTCAGGAGTCCAATCTTTTGGGGGTAGTCCCTTTACGGGAGAGAGCAGAAATTGGTCTTGTGATTGCGGAGAAGTGGGAGACAAATTGCCGGTAATAATTGGCGAATCCGAGAAATCGTTGTATCGCCTGTACTCCGACGGGGCGAGGCCATTTGAGAATGGCAGACAACTTCTCGGGGTCCATCCTTAGGCCAGCGTCGGAGATAATGTATCCCAGAAATGGTAGAGGTCTGTTCGAAGAGACATTTCTCGATCTTCGCATACAGGCGGTTCTCCCGAAGATGCTGTAGCACCAGGCGGACACACTTTCTGTGGGACGAGAGGTCCGGCGAGAAGACGAGGATGTCGTCTAAGTACACGACCACACAGGAGTACAAGAGATCCCGGAAGATCTCATTGACGAACTCTTGAAACACCGCAGAGACCAAATGGCAAGACCAGGTACTCATAATTGCTGTCTCAAGTGTTGAAAGCGGTCTTCCAGTCGTCACTTGCACAGATACGGACCAGATTATAGGCTCCTCTGAGGTCCAGAAGACCCAAGCCCCTCTGAGATGGTCAAACAGCTCAGGAATGAGTGGAAGAGGGTACCTGTTCTTGATGGTAATTTCATTCAAGCCCCTATAGTCAATGCACGGCTGTAGAGTTCCGTCCTTCTTTTTGATGAAGAAGAACCCGGCTTCCGCGGGCGAAGATTATTTCCGTATAAAGCCTTTGGCGAGGTTCTCTCGGACGTACTCGGACATGGTGGTGGTCTCTGCGGGAGACAGAGGGTGGATTCTGCCCCTTGGAGGGGTTGAACCGGGAACAAGTTCAATTAGGCAGTCAAACGGCCGGTGTGGAGGAAGAACCTCCGCTTCCTTCTTATCAAAAACATTGGCGTAGGAGCTGTAGGCTGGAGGAAGACCCGGAAGGTCTGGGGGTGACCGAGGAGCGGCCGCCAGGTGGACAGGAGTCAGACAGCGAGCTTGGCATGGGTGACCCCAGCGGAGTATCTCCCCAGAAGACAAGTCGAGAACAGGCTGATGAGTCCTTAACCATGGATGACTGAGTAGAATGGCATGAGAGAGCTTAGGCAAAACATAAAAGGCCAACTTCTCTCGATGTAAGGCTCCTGTTGGAGACTGGCCAGTTGAGTGGCATTTCTAGGATTGGCCACCTGCAGGGCCAACAAATGGGTGTCTATAGACTTCATGACTGACATAATGCGTCCCTGATTCTCCCGCAGGAAGAGCAACTCTTTCTGAGGAGCAGCAGTAGTACCGGCGGAGTCCATGGCCTGATCGTACTGTTAGTGTGGGTGGTCAGGAGCTGGAAACTCCAGGAGTGGACCCTCTGGACCGTGGCACCGAGGGGCCCTGGGCGAGCTGCCAGGTGGAACCGACCCCTATACAGGGATCATTAGGAGCAAGCCCAGGGGTTCAAGTACCACGGTAGCCGGTACCGAGAGGGGCGGCTAAGGATGGACTGGAGTAGGAGTGCGGGACTGAAGTGTAGACTGTAAGGCTGGAACGTGGAGAGATGGCAGGAGCGCAACACAGGAGACAGGACTGGAATAAGACCGTAGAAGTGTGGATAGCTGGATGGAGCAGGAACACCGAAGGCAGGACTGGAGTAGGATGGAGCAGGAACCCAGGAACAGGACTGGAGTAGGATGGAGCAGGAACACCGGAGACAGGATTGGAGTAGGATGGAACAGGAACCCAGGAACAGGACTGGAGTAGGATGGAGCAGGAACACAGGAACAGGACTGGAGTAGGACAGAACAGGAACCCTGGAGCAGAGCAGGAGCAGGAGGGAACAAGAACACTGGAGCAGGACTGAGAATACTGCATGGAACACAGGTGACAGGGCTGTGAGGCTGCTGCAGGAAACACCGAGGACGGAACCGAGAGGCTGCAGAGAGCATAGGAGGAAGCAGGGCCAGTGTGCAAGGTAACACAACGATCAGGCGCCTCCCTCAGGGGGAAGCGACCTGATATGGTCCTGTCTTGTCTGCCATTGGTCCGAAGGTGCTTCCGGGTCAGGGCACAGTCCTGATAGTTAGGCAGATAGTGGTTAAAGAGTGAAGCAGGCAGTGCTGCCATGGGGGGAGGATCCAGAGTCAAGAGGAGACTTAGCAGCAGGTATAGCAAGAAAGAGAGATGACTGACTAGTCACAATGGCCTTCCAGTAGGAGGCATTTGTGGATAGGATGCCGAGTTACGAAACCCCAACTTGATAAATGTCGAAGGTAATGGACATAAACAGGACTGAGTTCTTGAGACAAATGGGGATTCTTATCATTACATTGAGGGCACTAGTAGTGGAAGAAATAGGATGTGCAACAACTGAGCAGTTAGAGAGACTTGCTGATCAGGACTGTGGTGACGAGCTGCGGAGACACCTTCCTTTGAAAAAGGCAGCGAGCAGGGCATTTGTGATTCTGGGATATTTTGGTTAAGCACCTCTTATTCTGAACTTTGTATATACCGCATTAATTATCCTTTTGGTTAGGGGTCCTTACTGGCACTATGATTTATTTTTATGTGCACTTCCTAGTTGTTGACCATGGTGTATTTGCTGGGGCTCTCTCAGGTTGCTTCCCTATCCCACACTGGACTCTGCCTATTCTTGCACTTTTTCATGTCTCCTCCTTTATAGACCGTGATGTTGATATTTGCTATTTTTAAATTTTATTAATAGATTTGTACTTTTTAATTGGTATTTGATTGTTTGTGATTACTCTATTTCCTGGTTGTTTCACAAGTTTTCAATTTGTATAGGACTACTCCACCGCTTTTTTCTCTTTCTATTGAATTGTAGAGAGAACACCTTAAAATATTGGAGGCATGTTCTCAACCTGGATATATGACCTGTGCTATATGAATATTGTTATAGTTTAGAGTCCTGGATTGGAACTACAGAGGAAATATACTGTGTGAGGGAAGAATGTTTTATATCGTAGAGGAACCATCTGTAAGACTTTGTACCCACTATCCCTTTTATATATCGTTTGCCAAGTTATCGTCCAGTATAGCAGGCACGGTACTGATTAAGGAACGTGCCTCTGACTGTGGAGCCCCTATAACCAAAGCTATAGGAAACACCGTTCAGTGCCCAATTCCCCCCTCTCAACTACTCCCCTAGGTGATGCATTAATTAGGACACCCAACTGACCAATAGAGGTGAAGAGGAAGGGGCGTCCGGCCACACCAACACTGGTTAAAATCAGGTACCAGGGGTCAGTCCTGTCTCTTTCTCTCCAGCTGACCCCTGGAAGCTTTGAGGACTCCTAGAGCCCCCTGCAGCCATGTCGGACCATCGAGGCCCTCTAGAGAGCAGCACAGGGAGGTAAGCCATGGTTACAAGCCCTTATGACTGGCCTCAGAGCTCACCTCCCTGTGCCCTCTCAAGTCTCCCTAACCGTGCCCCTGGCTTCTTCCTCATCCCCCGGGCCACCGTCCTCTCCTCCCCCTCCTGGCATCTCCCCAGGCCGGGCATTCTCCTGTCCCCTCCCCTCTTACTCCACCTTTTCTGGCCTCCGGTATGACAGGCCAGTTTTCATCCTCCAGGTCACGGCTCTGCTGGGCAGGCCCTGTGCTGCGGTGTCTCGGTGCCATGCTTCTCCCCCTCTCCCCTGGGCGCGAGCGGTCTGCTTTCAAATTTAGGCCCCAGCTTGGGCCTACTCCATGCTGCATGCGGGGGCTCTGCATCCCTTTTCTGTGACTCACGGGGGTGCAGGCCAGGACGCGCCAGTCCTAGACCATTGCCCACATCTCTGTGAAGCTCTGCCCACCCCCCCCACGAGGCTCCACCCACATCCTCTGCATCTCTTCCTGTGCCCGTCCAGCCTCATTCCTCGTGCAGACATAACCGCAGTGTCTGCACAGGGGGAAGGGAGGATAGGGCAGAGGACTCTGTATACAGCTGCAGAGCGCGCTGATCGGTCCAACCCATCTGATGAGCACACTCTGCAGCTTCACCCAGCTTGTAACACTGTTGCTGCAGCGAGCAGAGGGTACAGTGCTGAGGGCATCGTATACAGCTGCGAAGCACTCTGATCGGTCAAACCTGCTCAATGGGCGAGCTCAGCAACTTCACGAAACCCGTAACAAAGTACCTGCACCAAGCACCACTACTGGACTCACTGTACCCCCAATAACCCCCCCTTTCCATACATTACTCATAATATGCCTCGGGGTGGGATATTGTTCTGCCCATTTTGTGCAGCTAGATATTTTTAAGTGCTGTTCCAGCTATCGCCAGTAGGTGTCATAAGTTGCCCTTCTTCTTTTATTCATCTGTTTGGAATTTTCTGTTCCCCCGAATGGTTAATTGTCCAGAACCGCCCCTTCTTCTAGTCTTGGTCAACAACATGTAACCATTCTCCAGCGTCTCCTGAGCAGCCCACATGTGTTTAGCTCAGCTCTTTGCAAAACCATTGCTATAACAAGCGGATTCCGGTAAGGATAATGGAATTATGAGCTATACATCTGTTTTAGAAGCCATAATGCAGCCCCCCATGATGTTTCCAATGCATGCTCAGCTTCTGTGATATTATTTCACTTAATGTTTGTTATAAGCATTCTCTAGTTACTCATCCTCTGTTCAGTGAGTGTAAAGCTGGCAGCCACTAGTTGTGTTAAATTTTTCTTTCTCCTTTGCTGCTGCGTATGTTATATTGCTCATCTCTTATATAATGCATGATAGCAGCATCCTGTATCATTACTACTGTTGTGATAATACCCTGCATTGCTATTACCTGCCAGTATTCGTGTATTGTGTACTGTATAAGTACTGACATGCTGTATTATATGTCTCTTGTAGTTTTTACCTGAATCATCCACATTATGTATAACAACCTCTGATATCATCTACTACTGTTCTACTATACCATCTGTTATCATCTACCATTGTTTTCCATATCATCCCAATAAATAATAGACTTAAGCACCCATACAGTCTTGTTTCTGGGAGTGGATGAAAGGTTAAGCCGTATGCTGGAATCCACACAGCGTCATACGTGGAAGAAGGCAGAACAGATATATTTTATAGTTTGCTAGTATTCCACTTACTGAGGGTGATATTCATTTAAAGAGGTTCTCTGTGAATATGATACAGACGACTAGAGTTGAGCAAAACAGGTCGAAAAAATTCAAAAGTCCCCGACTTTTGGCAAAGTTGGGTTTCATGAAGCGAAACCCGACCCTAGGATGAGGTCGGCCACGAGGTCGGCGACTTACGCGCCGAGGTCGGCGACTTACGCGCCAAAGTCGCGTTTCAAAAGTTTGTTTTGCGCTCTTTTTCAGCCAATCAGGATCCACGGACACTGTGGGCAACGTGATGACATAGGCACGGGTCACCACCATCTTTCAGAAGGGCATGCAAGTGATTGGCTTGCTTTGGTGGGCGTCACAGGGGGTATAAAAGGGCGTGCACGCCGACCGCCATCTTACTTCTGCCGATCTCAGTATAGGGAGAGGTTGCTGCTGATTCTGTAGGGAGAGCGTTAGGCAGGGAAGAAGACAAAAAAACTGCTTCTGCTGCTAGCGATTTGGCCTGCACAACACACCAGTCACTGTGTGTGCAGTGCAAGGGGAGGCTATATAGTGGTGTATCAGTGGTGTTGGTTGTTGGGCTGCCTTCTAAGGCTTCCTGACATTCCTGCATTGCTGTTTACCCACTGCTCCGCAAACTGCTTTTTTAAAAGCAATCCCAATTTTTTTTTTTGTCCTGCTGAGAAGAAAAAAAAACTGCTTCTGCTGCTAGCAATTTGGCCTGCACAACACACCAGTCACTGTGTGTGCAGTGCAAGGGGAGGCTATATAGTGGTGTATCAGTGGTGTTGGTTGTTGGGCTGCCTTCTAAGGCTTCCTGACATTCCTGCATTGCTGTTTACCCACAGCTCCGCAAACTGCTTTTTTAAAAGCAATCCAATCTCCCTTATCCTCTAGTCACTTTTGTCACAGCTGTGCCATCGAGCCTGTCACATAGCGCTCAGATATCAGTGGGCCTCACACAATCCAAAAGTGTCCACTGTCCACAAGTGTGTGCAGAAATTCAAAATCTCCCTTATCCTCTAGTCACTTTTGTCACAGCTGTGCCATCGAGCCTGTCACATAGCGCTCAGATATTCATTGGGCCTCACACAATCCAAAAGTGTCCACTGTCCACAAGTGTGTGCAGAAATTCAAAATCTCCCTTATCCTCTAGTCACTTTTGTCACAGCTGTGCCATCGAGCCTGTCACATAGCGCTCAGATATCAGTGGGCCTCACACAATCCAAAAGTGTCCAGTGTCCAAAAGTGTGTGCAAAGATTCAAAATCTCCCTTATCCTCTAGTCACTTTTGTCACAGCTGTGCCATCGAGCCTGTCACATAGCGCTCAGATATCAGTGGGCCTCACACAATCCAAAAGTGTCCAGTGTCCAAAAGTGTGTGCAGAGATTCAAAATCTCCCTTATCCTCTAGTCACTTTTGTCACAGCTGTGCCATCGAGCCTGTCACATAGCGCTTAGATATTCATTGGGCCTCACACAATCCAAAAGTGTCCAGTGTCCAAAAGTGTGTGCAGAGATTCAAAATCTCCCTTATCCTCTAGTCACTTTTGTCACAGCTGTGCCATCGAGCCTGTCACATAGCGCTCAGATATCAGTGGGCCTCACACAATCCAAAAGTGTCCACTGTCCACAAGTGTGTGCAGAAATTCAAAATCTCCCTTATCCTCTAGTCACTTTTGTCACAGCTGTGCCATCGAGCCTGTCATATAGCGCTTAGATATTCATTGGGCCTCACACAATCCAAAAGTGTCCAGTGTCCAAAAGTGTGTGCAGAGATTCAAAATCTCCCTTATCCTCTAGTCACTTTTGTCACAGCTGTGCCATCGAGCCTGTCACATAGCGCTCAGATATCAGTGGGCCTCACACAATCCAAAAGTGTCCACTGTCCACAAGTGTGTGCAGAAATTCAAAATCTCCCTTATCCTCTAGTCACTTTTGTCACAGCTGTGCCATCGAGCCTGTCACATAGCGCTCAGATATTCATTGGGCCTCACACAATCCAAAAGTGTCCACTGTCCACAAGTGTGTGCAGAAATTCAAAATCTCCCTTATCCTCTAGTCACTTTTGTCACAGCTGTGCCATCGAGCCTGTCACATAGCGCTCAGATATCAGTGGGCCTCACACAATCCAAAAGTGTCCAGTGTCCACAAGTGTCTGCAGAAATTCAAAATCTCCCCTGTCCTATAGACACCTTGTACCTTGTTTTACATTACTATATAGTTTGTTGGATTTTGTCTACATTTCTACCAAAAATGAGGAAGGCTGGTGGAAGAGGCCGTGGAATTGGGTGGGGGTTGGCAGCTGGTAATGTTGGTGTTGGTGGTGGATCTGATGGTAGTGGCAAGAGCAAAATAGGACCGAATGCAGGAGGTGCTGACCCTGCGTCATCGTCTGGCTACATAAGGCCTCGAACGCTTAGTTTTCTAGGAGTTGGCAAACCGCTTTTAAAGCCAGAGCATCAGGAAAAAGTTTTGTCTTACATTGCTGACTCAGCCTCCAGCTCTATCGCCTCCTCTTCTTCAGTTGTAAAAAGTAAAAGCACTGAGTCGTCATTGGACTCTCATGTTCATGAACCACACCTTTCCTTGTGTCCTTCACCCCAACCAAGATTGAAGGATGACGCAGGCCATACTACTGATTACTCCATGGAGCTGTTTTCACATACCATGCCTGGATTATCAAGTGAAATGGTGAATTACCCAGGCCAAGATGAATCTGACATGGAGTGCACTGATGCACAGCCGCTGATGGATGATTCTGCTGGTACATTCACTCAGAGCACTACATTGTCCTCGCAGTGTACAGAGCCAGATTCTGACCCTGATGAGACTCAGGTGCCCCTTCCCGCACACTATACCACCATACACGGTGACACAGAGGAAGGTGCACATGACATAGAAGAGGAGGTGATGGATGACCCAGTTGTTGACCCAGATTGGCATCCATTGGGGGAAGAGGGTGCTGCTTCCAATAGCTCAGATGAGGAGCATCCACAGCAGACATCGACATCACAACAGCTGTTATCTGGCAGGCCCGGAGCACTCCAAAGACAGGTTCCAAACATCAAAAGAGTTGCTGGACAGCTTGTCCAGAGGGTCAAAAGATCACAGCGTGCTAGGCCGCAAAATGTCTGCCAAAGTAGGAAGAGTGCAGTGTGGCACTTTTTTGAACAAAATCCTCATGATCAGGCCAAGGTTATCTGTAAGAAGTGCGCAAAGACCTTTAGCCGAGGGAAAAATCTGAAAAATTTGAATACCAGTTGCATGCTTAGACATTTAACCAGCATGCACTTGCAAGCGTGGACACAACACCAAACCTCAAGTGCCACATGTGCAACTGATCACAACGAAGGTAGTCAGCAATTGTTTCCCTCACTGTAAGCCCACCGGTTAGCACAGCAGCAAATGTTGAGGTGTCGTTGCAAGAACACAGCAGTCAGGGAATCCCACTGTTATATCAACGAAAGACTGATTCTAGGCCATCAGAAAGAACACCAACTCCATCACCATCATCAACCCTCTCTCAGTCCGCCCTGTCCACCGCTACTTCCACCATATGCAGCTCTCAAGTCCAGCTCACCCTCCCAGACACTATGAGTAGGTCAAGAAAGTACTCAGTCTCTCATCCGCGTACACTGGGTTTGAACGCCCACATTGCCAAACTAATCTCGTTTGAGATGATGCCCTTTCGGTTGGTGGAAAGCACAGCTTTCCGCGAACTCATGGCCTATGCAGTACCACGCTATGACCTACCCAGTCGCCACTTCTTCTCTCGCAAAGCCATCCCAGCCCTCCACCATCATGTGAAAGACCGCATTGTCCATGCACTCAAGCAGTCAGTGAGCGGAAAAGTGCACCTCACAACTGATGCATGGTCCAGTCGGCATGGCCAGGGCCGTTACGTGTCCATCACTGCGCACTGGGTTAATGTGGTGGATGCAGGGTCCACAGGGGACAGCGGTGGTGGGACAGTGCTGCCTAGCCCACGGTATAGGAAACAGTTGGCTGTAGGCGTTCGACCCTCCTCCTCCTCCTCCTCCTCCTCCAGAAGCGAAAGCTCGTCCACAGAGCGCAGTCGTACGAGCACTCCATCTGCAGCTGCCACTGTTGCACACGATGTGTCCCCCTATCGAGCAGCTAGTGGAAAGGCTGTGTTGCAGATGATGTGTTTGGGCGACAGACACACCGCCGAGGTGCTGGCCGAGTACTTGAAGCGACAAACTGAGTCATGGCTGGGCAGTGTACATCTTGAGGCAGGCAAGGTAGTTAGTGATAACGGCCGTAATTTTGTGGCAGCCATAGCCCTTTCAAAACTCAGCCACATACCTTGCTTGGCTCACACCTTGAACCTGGTGGTGCAGTGCTTCCTCAAAAATTATCCGGCGTTAACAGCCCTGCTCCAGAAGGTGCGAAGACTGTGCGCGCACATCCGCCGGTCACCTGTACACTCCGTTCGTATGCAGAAGCTGCAGCAATTGCTCCACCTTCCCAACCACCGCCTCATTATCGACATTGCAACAAGGTGGAACTCCACCCTGCACATGGTGGAGCGGCTGTGCGAGCAGAGGCAGGCCATAATGCATTTGTGGGAGGATACACGGCCAGGCACTTTGAGAGCAGACATGGAGTTGACAGGCGTGCAGTGGTCGAAGCTGAAAGACCTTTGTAAAGTCCTTCAGTGTTTTGAGGAATGCACACGGCTGGTAAGCGCAGACGACGCCATCCTAAGCATGAGCATCCCACTTATGCGTCTGCTCATGCAAACTTTGACGCACCTTAAGTAGCAGGCGTCTGCAGCCAATGTTGATGAGGAGGAAGAGTAGGAGGGAATCCTTGATGACATTCAGCCATTGTCTGCTCAGGGACCTCTCCTGGACGAGGTGGAGGAAGAAGAGGAGGAGGAGGAGGAGGATGATGGGGATGATTACTTAGGGGAGGAGGATGCATCTCGTGGGGCAAGTGAAAATGTTGGCGTGGCAAGGTCTGGTACAGGGTTTTTGCGTGACTGGAGGGATGTGGATTTGCCAGAAAGTGCTCCTCCACCCAGCACTCGCAGTGCATCATTGACAGCGGGAACATTGGCCCACATGTCAGATTATGCCTTGCGGATCCTAAAAAGGGACCCCCGCATTGCCAAAATGATGAACGATGACGACTACTGGTTGGCCAGCATCCTGGATCCACGCTATAAAGGCAAATTACAAAACATCATGCCATAGGAGAACCTTGACCTAATATTGGCTAATAAACAAGCAACTCTGGTAAATCGGTTGCTTGAGGCATTCCTAGCACACAGCAGCGGTGATGGTTCTCACACTAACCGTACGGGCCGGGGGCAGCTTGGCAGAGGTGTTCGTGGTGCACACAGCAGAAGTGGCATTGGAGACAGGGGTTTCATGACAATGTTGTGGACTGATTTTTCAAATACCGCTCACACAACTGGTAATACTGCATCGATGGAAAGTGACAGGAGACAGCAGTTGTCAACTATGGTTACAAACTACTTTTCCTCCCATATCGATGTTCTCCCACACAGGTCATTCCCCTTTGACTATTGGGCCGCTAAACTGGACACCTGGCCTGAATTGGCCCAATATGCCTTACAGGAGCTCGCTTGCCCAGCTGCAAGTGTGCTATCGGAAAGAGTCTTCAGTGCAGCTGGATCAATCCTGACAGAAAAAAGGACCCGTCTGTCAACCCAAAATGTGGATGATCTAACCTTCATTAAAATGAACCACGCATGGGTTTCCAAGGATTTTGTCCCACCTTCCCCTGATGACACATAGGGTGACAGAAAAATGGCTTGCTTTGGTCCACCTCTTCCTGGTACTTCACCTATTTCGCCTTTTGCATCAGCTGAATGTCCAACATCAACATATGCCACTTTCTAAAACTCCCTAACTGTGCTGCCTCCCCCCCCATGGCGGGGGTAACCACCTAGCGCGCGACACCGTGCGAGTGCCGTTGCCCTGGACAGGTGGGTAGGCCGACTCTTGGGCGCGGGCACTGGCACAGGGTCCCTCATAGTGCAATCAAGTGTCTCTGACGGTGGTGGTGCACACCCGCCGTCAGACACACCGCTGTACTATGAGGGGCCCAGTGCCAGTACCGACGCCCAAGAGTGGGCCCCCCTTGCTTGGGCAGGGCCCCAGCATTTGCAATCTTTACCTCTCCCTGCTCCTCCGCTGTGTAATCTGGGCCGTCAAATCCATACTGTGCCTGACACCGTCTGAGCCTGCCTCCTGAGACATATATTTTGAATGTGTACGCTATCCGTACATGTTATCCGGGGATACGGTACCCTTTCTAAACTTTGTGCAATCACGTGCAATCCATACTGGGCCTAACACCGTCTGAGCCTGCCTCAAGCTGTATAGACATATATTTTGAATGTGTACGCTATCCATACATGTTATCCAGGGATACGGTACCCTTTCTAACCTTTGTGCAATGACGTGCAATCCATACTGGGCCTAACACCGTCTGAGCCTGCCTCATGCTGTATAGACATATATTTTGAATGTGTACGCTATCCATACATGTTATCCGGGGATACGGTACCCTTTCTAACCTTTGTGCAATGACGTGCAATCCATACTGGGCCTAACACCGTCTGAGCCTGCCTCATGCTGTATAGACATATATTTTGAATGTGTACGCTATCCATACATGTTATCCGGGGATACGGTACCCTTTCTAACCTTTGTGCAATGACGTGCAATCCATACTGGGCCTAACACCGTCTGAGCCTGCCTCATGCTGTATAGACATATATTTTGAATGTGTACGCTATCCATACATGTTATCCGGGGATACGGTACCCTTTCTAACCTTTGTGCAATGACGTGCAATCCATACTGGGCCTAACACCGTCTGAGCCTGCCTCATGCTGTATAGACATATATTTTGAATGTGTACGCTATCCATACATGTTATCCAGGGATACGGTACCCTTTCTAACCTTTGTGCAATGACGTGCAATCCATACTGGGCCTAACACCGTCTGAGCCTGCCTCATGCTGTATAGACATATATTTTGAATGTGTACGCTATCCATACATGTTATCCGGGGATACGGTACCCTTTCTAACCTTTGTGCAATGACGTGCAATCCATACTGGGCCTAACACCGTCTGAGCCTGCCTCATGCTGTATAGACATATATTTTGAATGTGTACGCTATCCATACATGTTATCCAGGGATACGGTACCCTTTCTAACCTTTGTGCAATGACGTGCAATCCATACTGGGCCTAACACCGTCTGAGCCTGCCTCATGCTGTATAGACATATATTTTGAATGTGTACGCTATCCATACATGTTATCCGGGGATACGGTACCCTTTCTAACCTTTGTGCAATGGCGTGCAATCCATACTGGGCCTAACACCGTCTGAGCCTGCCTCATGCTGTATAGACATATATTTTGAATGTGTACGCTATCCATACATGTTATCCAGGGATACGGTACCCTTTCTAACCTTTGTGCAATGACGTGCAATCCATACTGGGCCTAACACCGTCTGAGCCTGCCTCATGCTGTATAGACATATATTTTGAATGTGTACGCTATCCATACATGTTATCCGGGGATACGGTACCCTTTCTAACCTTTGTGCAATGACGTGCAATCCATACTGGGCCTAACACCGTCTGAGCCTGCCTCATGCTGTATAGACATATATTTTGAATGTGTACGCTATCCATACATGTTATCCAGGGATACGGTACCCTTTCTAACCTTTGTGCAATCACGTGCAATCCATACTGGGCCTAACACCGTCTGAGCCTGCCTCATGCTGTATAGACATATATTTTGAATGTGTACGCTATCCATACATGTTATCCGGGGATACGGTACCCTTTCTAACCTTTGTGCAATGACGTGCAATCCATACTGGGCCTAACACCGTCTGAGCCTGCCTCATGCTGTATAGACATATATTTTGAATGTGTACGCTATCCATACATGTTATCCAGGGATACGGTACCCTTTCTAACCTTTGTGCAATCACGTGCAATCCATACTGGGCCTAACACCATCTGAGCCTGCCTCATGCTGTATAGACATATATTTTGAATGTGTACGCTATCCATACATGTTATCCAGGGATACGGTACCCTTTCTAACCTTTGTGCAATCACGTGCAATCCATACTGGGCCTAACACCGTCTGAGCCTGCCTCATGCTGTATAGACATATATTTTGAATGTGTACGCTATCCATACATGTTATCTGGGGATACGGTACCCTTTCTCACCTTTGTGCAATCACGTGCAATCCATACTGGACCTAACACCGTCTGAGCCTGCCTCATGTTGTATAGACATATATTTTGAATGTGTACGCTATCCATACATGTTATCCAGGGATACGGTACCCTTTCTAACCTTTGTGCAATCACGTGCAATCCATACTGGGCCTAACACCTTCTGAGCCTGCCTCATGCTGTATAGACATATATTTTGAATGTGTACGCTATCCATACATGTTATCCGGGGATACGGTACCCTTTCTAACCTTTGTGCGATCACGTGCAATCCATACTGGGCCTAACACCGTCTGAGCCTGCCTCCTGAGACATATATTTTGAATGTGTACGCTATCCATACATGTTATCCAGGGATACGGTACCCTTTCTAACCTTTGTGCAATCACGTGCAATCCATACTGGGCCTAACACCATCTGAGCCTGCCTCATGCTGTATAGACATATATTTTGAATGTGTACGCTATCCATACATGTTATCCGGGGATACGGTACCCTTTCTAACCTTTGTGCAATCACGTGCAATCCATGCTGGGCCTAACACCGTCTGAGCCTGCCTCATGCTGTATAGACATATATTTTGAATGTGTACGCTATCCATACATGTTATCCAGGGATACGGTACCCTTTCTAACCTTTGTGCAATCACGTGCAATCCATACTGGGCCTAACACCGTCTGAGCCTGCCTCATGCTGTATAGACATATATTTTGAATGTGTACGCTATCCATACATGTTATCCAGGGATACGGTACCCTTTCTAACCTTTGTGCAATCACGTGCAATCCATACTGGGCCTAACACCATTTGAGCCTGCCTCATGCTGTATAGACATATATTTTGAATGTGTACGCTATCCATACATGTTATCCAGGGATACGGTACCCTTTGTAACCTTTGTGCAATCACGTGCAATCCATACTGGGCCTAACACCGTCTGAGCCTGCCTCATGCTGTATAGACATATATTTTGAATGTGTACGCTATCCATACATGTTATCCAGGGATACGGTACCCTTTGTAACCTTTGTGCAATCATGTGCAATCCATACTGGGCCTAACACCGTCTGAGCCTGCCTCATGCTGTATAGACATATATTTTGAATGTGTACGCTATCCATACATGTTATCCAGGGATACGGTACCCTTTCTAACCTTTGTGCAATCACGTGCAATCCATACTGGGCCTAACACCGTCTGAGCCTGCCTCATGCTGTATAGACATATATTTTTAATGTGTACGCTATCCATACATGTTATCCAGGGATACGGTACCCTTTCTAACCTCTGTGCAATCACGTGCAATCCATACTGGGCCTAACACCGTCTGAGCCTGCCTCCTGAGACATATATTTTGAATGTGTACGCTATCCATACATGTTATCTGGGGATACGGTACCCTTTCTCACCTTTGTGCAATCACGTGTAATCCATACTGGGCGTGAGAACGGCTGGCGAGCTGTTAAGCAAGCTACTGCACCTGTCCAGACAAGTACAGGGATTCCCTAGCGAGGAGACTTATTTGATTGTTTTCAATGTTGGGACAGCAATTTTTGGGGAGCACTATACTCTGGAGAATGATAGATGGGGCCCACCATACACTGGAACATTCCAAAGGTGGACATCAGACACTGGAGCAGCATTTACAGGGCCCATTATACACTAGAGCATTAGAAATGGGGCTCATTATGTTTGGAGCATTATTTGGGCCCATAAGACAGTGGAGCTTCATCCATGGGGACCAACATATACTGTAGCATTATGTGGAGCTCATCATATACTGTTTCAAACATTATATGGGACCAATGATTCTGTATGGAGAAATAGATGGGCCTCATCATGAGATGTAAAAAGTGTGGTATTTTTCATTGTACTATACCGCTATTTCTCTGCCGTATCGGAGCATGATGAGTTGTGGTATGTGTTAAAGGGGCGCTCTTTCGCCCAGGGCACATGAAAACCTGCAGCCAGCCCTCCCCCCCCACAACTTTAGCCAAATAACCCCCATTTTTCAGTGCGTAACTTGTATTATGAAGTTAATTAAGGTTGACAAGCTTAAGAAAGAAGAATTGATGCTTTTGGCATTCAAATGGGCACTGTAGGTGTGTTTCCTGTCCTCCTCTCACTGCCGACTTTTATTCCCCATTGACTTACATTGGGTTTCGTGTTTCGGGACGACCCCGACTTTTCCCTATAATCGGACGATCTTGCTCGACCCGACTTTTGGAAAAGTCGGGTTTCACGAAACGAAACGCGACCCTAAAAAACCAAAAGTCGCTCAACTCTAGCGGTGATGGTTCTCACACGAGCCGTTCGGGCCGGGGACAGCTTGGCAGAGGTGTTCGTGGTGCACACAGCAGAAGTGGCGTTGGAGACAGGGGTTTCATGACAATGTTGTGGACTGATTTTTCAAATACCGCTCACACAACTGGTAATACTGCATCGATGGAAAGTGACAGGAGACATCAGTTGTCAACTATGGTTACAAACTACTTTTCCTGCCATATCGATGTTCTCCCACACAGGTCATTCCCCTTTGACTATTGGGCCGCTAAACTGGACACCTGGCCTGAATTGGCCCAGTATGCCTTACAGGAGCTCGCTTGCCCAGCTGCAAGTGTGCTATCGGAAAGAGTCTTCAGTGCAGCTGGATCAATCCTGACAGAAAAAAGGACCCGTCTGTCAACCCAAAATGTGGATGATCTAACCTTCATTAAAATGAACCACGCATGGGTTTCCAAGGATTTTGTCCGACGTTCCCCTGATGACACATAGGGTGACAGAAAAATGGCTTGCTTTGGTCCACCTCTTCCTGGTATTTCACCTATTTCGCCTTTTGCATCAGCTGAATGTCCAACATCAACATATGCCACTTTCTAAAACTCCCTAACTGTGCTGCCTCCCCCCCATGGCCGGGGTCACCACCTACCGCACGACACCGTGCGAGTGCCGTTGCCCTGGACAGGTGGGTAGGCCGACTCTTGGGCGCGGGCACTGGCACAGGGTCCCTCATAGTGCAATCAAGTGTCTCTGACGGTGGTGGTGCACACCCGCCGTCAGACACACCGCTGTACTATGAGGGGCCCAGTGCCAGTACCGACGCCCACGAGTGGGCCCCCCTTGCTTGGGCAGGGCCCCAGCATTTGCAATCTTTACCTCTCCCTGCTCCTCCGCTGTGTAATCTGGGCCGTCAAATCCATACTGTGCCTGACACCGTCTGAGCCTGCCTCCTGAGACATATATTTTGAATGTGTACGCTATCCATACATGTTATCCAGGGATACGGTACCCTTTCTAACCTTTGTGCAATCACGTGCAATCCATACTGGGCCTAACACCGTCTGAGCCTGCCTCATGCTGTATAGACATATATTTTGAATGTGTACGCTATCCATACATGTTATCCAGGGATACGGTACCCTTTCTAACCTTTGTGCAATCACGAGCAATCCATACTGGGCCTAACACCGTCTGAGCCTGCCTCATGCTGTATAGACATATATTTTGAATGTGTACGCTATCGATACATGTTATCCAGGGATACGGTACCCTTTCTAACCTTTGTGCAATCACGTGCAATCCATACTGGGCCTAACACCGTCTGAGCCTGCCTCATGCTGTATAGACATATATTTTGAATGTGTACGCTACCCATACATGTTATCCAGGGATACGGTACCCTTTCTAACCTTTGTGCAATCACGTGCAATCCATACTGGGCCTAACACCGTCTGAGCCTGCCTCCTGAGACATATATTTTGAATGTGTACGCTATCCATACATGTTAACCAGGGATACGGTACCCTTTCTAACCTTTGTGCAATCACGTGCAATCCATACTGGGCCTAACACCATCTGAGCCTGCCTCATGCTGTATAGACATATATTTTGAATGTGTACGCTATCCATACATGTTATCCAGGGATACGGTACCCTTTCTAACCTTTGTGCAATCACGTGCAATCCATACTGGGCCTAACACCGTCTGAGCCTGCCTCATGCTGTATAGACATATATTTTGAATGTGTACGCTATCCATACATGTTATCTGGGGATACGGTACCCTTTCTCACCTTTGTGCAATCACGTGCAATCCATACTGGGCCTAACACCGTCTGAGCCTGCCTCATGCTGTATAGACATATATTTTGAATGTGTACGCTATCCATACATGTTATCCAGGGATACGGTACCCTTTCTAACCTTTGTGCAATCACGTGCAATCCATACTGGGCCTAACACCGTCTGAGCCTGCCTCATGCTGTATAGACATATATTTTGAATGTGTACGCTATCCATACATGTTATCCGGGGATACGGTACCCTTTCTAACCTTTGTGTGATCACGTGCAATCCATACTGGGCCTAACACCGTCTGAGCCTGCCTCCTGAGACATATATTTTGAATGTGTACGCTATCCATACATGTTATCCAGGGATACGGTACCCTTTCTAACCTTTGTGCAATGACGTGCAATCCATACTGGGCCTAACACCATCTGAGCCTGCCTCATGCTGTATAGACATATATTTTGAATGTGTACGCTATCCATACATGTTATCCGGGGATATGGTACCCTTTCTAACCTTTGTGCAATCACGTGCAATCCATGCTGGGCCTAACACCGTCTGAGCCTGCCTCATGCTGTATAGACATATATTTTGAATGTGTACGCTATCCATACATGTTATCCAGGGATACGGTACCCTTTCTAACCTTTGTGCAATCACGTGCAATCCATACTGGGCCTAACACCGTCTGAGCCTGCCTCATGCTGTATAGACATATATTTTGAATGTGTACGCTATCCATACATGTTATCCAGGGATACGGTACCCTTTCTAACCTTTGTGCAATCACGTGCAATCCATACTGGGCCTAACACCGTCTGAGCCTGCCTCATGCTGTATAGACATATATTTTGAATGTGTACGCTATCCATACATGTTATCCAGGGATACGGTACCCTTTGTAACCTTTGTGCAATCACGTGCAATCCATACTGGGCCTAACACCGTCTGAGCCTGCCTCATGCTGTATAGACATATATTTTGAATGTGTACGCTATCCATACATGTTATCCAGGGATACGGTACCCTTTGTAACCTTTGTGCAATCATGTGCAATCCATACTGGGCCTAACACCGTCTGAGCCTGCCTCATGCTGTATAGACATATATTTTGAATGTGTACGCTATCCATACATGTTATCCAGGGATACGGTACCCTTTCTAACCTTTGTGCAATCACGTGCAATCCATACTGGGCCTAACACCGTCTGAGCCTGCCTCATGCTGTATAGACATATATTTTTAATGTGTACGCTATCCATACATGTTATCCAGGGATACGGTACCCTTTCTAACCTCTGTGCAATCACGTGCAATCCATACTGGGCCTAACACCATCTGAGCCTGCCTCCTGAGACATATATTTTGAATGTGTACGCTATCCATACATGTTATCTGGGGATACGGTACCCTTTCTCACCTTTGTGCAATCACGTGTAATCCATACTGGGCGTGAGAACGGCTGGCGAGCTGTTAATCAAGCTACTGCACCTGTCCAGACAAGTACAGGGATTCCCTAGCGAGGAGACTTATTTGATTGTTTTCAATGTTGGGACAGCAATTTTTGGGGAGCACTATACTCTGGAGAATGATAGATGGGGCCCACCATACACTGGAACATTCCAAAGGTGGACATCAGACACTGGAGCAGCATTTACAGGGCCCATTATACACTAGAGCATTAGAAATGGGGCTCATTATGTTTGGAGCATTATTTGGGCCCATAAGACAGTGGAGCTTCATCCATGGGGACCAACATATACTGTAGCATTATGTGGAGCTCATCATATACTGTTTCAAACATTATATGGGACCAATGATTCTGTATGGAGAAATAGATGGGCCTCATCATGAGATGTAAAAAGTGTGGTATTTTTCATTGTACTATACCGCTATTTCTCTGCCGTATCGGAGCATGATGAGTTGTGGTATGTGTTAAAGGGGCGCTCTTTCGCCCAGGGCACATGAAAACCTGCAGCCAGCCCTCCCCCCCCACAACTTTAGCCAAATAACCCCCATTTTTCAGTGCGTAACTTGTATTATGAAGTTAATTAAGGTTGACAAGCTTAAGAAAGAAGAATTGATGCTTTTGGCATTCAAATGGGCACTGTAGGTGTGTTTCCTGTCCTCCTCTCACTGCCGACTTTTATTCCCCATTGACTTACATTGGGTTTCGTGTTTCGGGACGACCCCGACTTTTCCCTATAATCGGACGATCTTGCTCGACCCGACTTTTGGAAAAGTCGGGTTTCACGAAACGAAACGCGACCCTAAAAAACCAAAAGTCGCTCAACTCTAGCGGTGATGGTTCTCACACGAGCCGTACGGGCCGGGGGCAGCTTGGCAGAGGTGTTCGTGGTGCACACAGCAGAAGTGGCGTTGGAGACAGGGGTTTCATGACAATGTTGTGGACTGATTTTTCAAATACCGCTCACACAACTGGTAATACTGCATCGATGGAAAGTGACAGGAGACAGCAGTTGTCAACTATGGTTACAAAATACTTTTCCTCCCATATCGATGTTCTCCCACACAGGTCATTCCCCTTTGACTATTGGGCCGCTAAACTGGACACCTGGCCTGAATTGGCCCAGTATGCCTTACAGGAGCTCGCTTGCCCAGCTGCAAGTGTGCTATCGGAAAGAGTCTTCAGTGCAGCTGGATCAATCCTGACAGAAAAAAGGACCCGTCTGTCAACACAAAATGTGGATGATCTAACCTTCATTAAAATGAACCACGCATGGGTTTCCAAGGATTTTGTCCCACCTTCCCCTGATGACACATAGGGTGACAGAAAAATGGCTTGCTTTGGTCCACCTCTTCCTGGTACTTCACCTATTTAGCCTTTTGCATCAGCTGAATGTCCAACATCAACATATGCCACTTTCTAAAACTCCCTAACTGTGCTGCCTCCCCCCCCATGGCCGGGGTCACCACCTACCGCACGACACCGTGCGAGTGCCGTTGCCCTGGACAGGTGGGTAGGCCGACTCTTGGGCGCGGGCACTGGCACAGGGTCCCTCATTGTGCAATCAAGTGTCTCTGACGGTGGTGGTGCACACCCGCCGTCAGACACACCGCTGTACTATGAGGGGCCCAGTGCCAGTACCGACGCCCACGAGTGGGCCCCCCTTGCTTGGGCAGGGCCCCAGCATTTGCAATCTTTACCTCTCCCTGCTCCTCCGCTGTGTAATCTGGGCCATCAAATCCATACTGTGCCTGACACCGTCTGAGCCTGCCTCCTGAGACATATATTTTGAATGTGTACGCTATCCATACATGTTATCCAGGGATACGGTACCCTTTCTAACCTTTGTGCAATCACGTGCAATCCATACTGGGCCTAACACCGTCTGAGCCTGCCTCATGCTGTATAGACATATATTTTGAATGTGTACGCTATCCATACATGTTATCCAGGGATACGGTACCCTTTCTAACCTTTGTGCAATCACGAGCAATCCATACTGGGCCTAACACCGTCTGAGCCTGCCTCATGCTGTATAGACATATATTTTGAATGTGTACGCTATCGATACATGTTATCCAGGGATACGGTACCCTTTCTAACCTTTGTGCAATCACGTGCAATCCATACTGGGCCTAACACCGTCTGAGCCTGCCTCATGCTGTATAGACATATATTTTGAATGTGTACGCTATCCATACATGTTATCCAGGGATACGGTACCCTTTCTAACCTTTGTGCAATCACGTGCAATCCATACTGGGCCTAACACCGTCTGAGCCTGCCTCCTGAGACATATATTTTGAATGTGTACGCTATCCATACATGTTATCCAGGGATACGGTACCCTTTCTAACCTTTGTGCAATCACGTGCAATCCATACTGGGCCTAACACCATCTGAGCCTGCCTCATGCTGTATAGACATATATTTTGAATGTGTACGCTATCCATACATGTTATCCAGGGATACGGTACCCTTTCTAACCTTTGTGCAATCACGTGCAATCCATACTGGGCCTAACACCGTCTGAGCCTACCTCATGCTGTATAGACATATATTTTGAATGTGTACGCTATCCATACATGTTATCTGGGGATACGGTACCCTTTCTCACCTTTGTGCAATCACGTGCAATCCATACTGGGCCTAACACCGTCTGAGCCTGCCTCATGCTGTATAGACATATATTTTGAATGTGTACGCTATCCATACATGTTATCCAGGGATACGGTACCCTTTCTAACCTTTGTGCAATCACGTGCAATCCATACTGGGCCTAACACCGTCTGAGCCTGCCTCATGCTGTATAGACATATATTTTGAATGTGTACGCTATCCATACATGTTATCCGGGGATACGGTACCCTTTCTAACCTTTGTGCAATCAAGTGCAATCCATACTGGGCCTAACACCGTCTGAGCCTGCCTCCTGAGACATATATTTTGAATGTGTACGCTATCCATACATGTTATCCAGGGATACGGTACCCTTTCTAACCTTTGTGCAATCACGTGCAATCCATACTGGGCCTAACACCATCTGAGCCTGCCTCATGCTGTATAGACATATATTTTGAATGTGTACGCTATCCATACATGTTATCCAGGGATACGGTACCCTTTCTAACCTTTGTGCAATCACGTGCAATCCATGCTGGGCCTAACACCGTCTGAGCCTGCCTCATGCTGTATAGACATATATTTTGAATGTGTACGCTATCCATACATGTTATCTGGGGATACGGTACCCTTTCTCACCTTTGTGCAATCACGTGCAATCCATACTGGGCCTAACACCGTCTGAGCCTGCCTCATGCTGTATAGACATATATTTTGAATGTGTGCGCTATCCATACATGTTATCCAGGGATACGGTACCCTTTCTAACCTTTGTGCAATCACGTGCAATCCATACTGGGCCTAACACCGTCTGAGCCTGCCTCATGCTGTATAGACATATATTTTGAATGTGTACGCTATCCATACATGTTATCCAGGGATACGGTACCCTTTCTAACCTTTGTGCAATCACGTGCAATCCATTCTGGGCCTAACACCGTCTGAGCCTGCCTCATGCTGTATAGACATATATTTTGAATGTGTACGCTATCCATACATGTTATCCAGGGATACGGTACCCTTTGTAACCTTTGTGCAATCACGTGCAATCCATACTGGGCCTAACACCGTCTGAGCCTGCCTCATGCTGTATAGACATATATTTTGAATGTGTACGCTATCCATACATGTTATCCAGGGATACGGTACCCTTTGTAACCTTTGTGCAATCACGTGCAATCCATACTGGGCCTAACACCGTCTGAGCCTGCCTCATGCTGTATAGACATATATTTTGAATGTGTACGCTATCCATACATGTTATCCAGGGATACGGTACCCTTTCTAACCTTTGTGCAATCACGTGCAATCCATACTGGGCCTAACACCGTCTGAGCCTGCCTCATGCTGTATAGACATATATTTTGAATGTGTACGCTATCCATACATGTTATCCAGGGATACGGTACCCTTTCTAACCTCTGTGCAATCACGTGCAATCCATACTGGGCCTAACACCGTCTGAGCCTGCCTCCTGAGACATATATTTTGAATGTGTACGCTATCCATACATGTTATCTGGGGATACGGTACCCTTTCTCACCTTTGTGCAATCACGTGTAATCCATACTGGGCGTGAGAACGGCTGGCGAGCTGTTAAGCAAGCTACTGCACCTGTCCAGACAAGTACAGGGATTCCCTAGCGAGGAGACTTATTTGATTGTTTTCAATGTTGGGACAGCAATTTTTGGGGAGCACTATACTCTGGAGAATGATAGATGGGGCCCACCATACACTGGAACATTCCAAAGGTGGACATCAGACACTGGAGCAGCATTTACAGGGCCCATTATACACTAGAGCATTAGAAATGGGGCTCATTATGTTTGGAGCATTATTTGGGCCCATAAGACAGTGGAGCTTCATCCATGGGGACCAACATATACTGTAGCATTATGTGGAGCTCATCATATACTGTTTCAAACATTATATGGGACCAATGATTCTGTATGGAGAAATAGATGGGCCTCATCATGAGATGTAAAAAGTGTGGTATTTTTCATTGTACTATACCGCTATTTCTCTGCCGTATCGGAGCATGATGAGTTGTGGTATGTGTTAAAGGGGCGCTCTTTCGCCCAGGGCACATGAAAACCTGCAGCCAGCCCCCCCCCCCACAACTTTAGCCAAATAACCCCCATTTTTCAGTGCGTAACTTGTATTATGAAGTTAATTAAGGTTGACAAGCTTAAGAAAGAAGAATTGATGCTTTTGGCATTCAAATGGGCACTGTAGGTGTGTTTCCTGTCCTCCTCTCACTGCCGACTTTTATTCCCCATTGACTTACATTGGGTTTCGTGTTTCGGGACGACCCCGACTTTTCCCTATAATCGGACGATCTTGCTCGACCCGACTTTTGGAAAAGTCGGGTTTCACGAAACGAAACGCGACCCTAAAAGACCAAAAGTCGCTCAACTCTACAGACGACTAATCATTTTGGTCATCAATATCATATGCCTGTAGAACTCTTAAGTCACACTGAAGAAGTACAGCTACAACTAGAAGTGTTGCATCACAGTTATATACCATAATATGAGAAACATAACATTCACTAATATGATGTTGCTCTCCTGTAGTGACATACATTGTAAACATACAAAAAAGACTGAAATATCTATATAGCATATATATTGTCTAAGTAGTTATTCTTACTAGTGATGAGCGAATGTGCTGGGATAAGGTGTTATTTGAGCATGCTCGGGTGCTAACCGAGTGTCTCTGGCAAGCTCAAAAACTATGTTCGAGTCCACGCATGTCTCTCGGATGTTCGGCAGCAACAACACATGCAGAGATGGCCTAACAATCAGGAATACCCTGCATGTGTTGTGGCTATCTAACAGCCACATAACATGCAGCCACGTAAACTCGAACATATTTTTCGAGCATGTCGAAGTCACTCGGATAGCACCTTATCTCAGCACGTTCTCTCGTCATCACTAATTGTTACAGTTAGAAAAGTTGTTTCCTAGTACAACATGAGAAAAGTAGATTTAGGGAAGTCAGGTTCAATAACCTAACAGTATTTACACAATGTACAGAACATTTGCTTCCTTGTTTTTCACCTATGCAAATATAATTTCCATAGATTTATAGAACATGAACTTCAAGCATGAACAAGATATATAAAATAGATTAAATGCACTAGAATTCTGTCCAAAAACCTGGCATATCTTACTTGCCCCACATTTATTATTCATTTTAATATTTTTAGCATCCAATAAAAGGGGTATATTTACAAGGGATGAAAAATAAAGAGTTTTTGTAATAAGTGTTCCTGACGCCACCTGTGGTATCTGATCAGAAGTGATCAGTGCTGCAGTGCAGATCCGCTGGGACTGATGGTGTTGCAGCAGAGTTGGTATAGCTCCCCACAGGCAGAGCTGTTGTCCCAGGGCAGGTAAAAGATATTGAGGAAGATGGTGATGTAGTATTTAGCAGGAGATGTAGCAGTGCTGAGAAGGTGTTGCAGAAAGAATTCAAAGGACACAACGGGATGCAGTTTCAAAGCTTTACTCACAGTTCTGTCTGCAGTACGGGTGCCCGCTTGGTACCATGTCCTTCAGGTGAGGGGCCCAGTCAACTCCCAGGCAGATGGAGAACACTTTTCCAGCACTCCCTTCAATATATGCCTTTCCTGGCCGTCTCACTGAGTTTACGCTGTTTAACCACTTAAAATAACGCTGAATGATGGATATATATGTCAACCTGATCAGGCAGTACTGCCTGTGTACCCACATGATCAGCTGCAGCAGCCAGACCGGGATACACAGCCAGTCTTCTGCTAAAAATTCAAAAAGGTAAGCCTACATTAATGGCACTTCATGCTAAATACTATCCAATACGACAAAACAAAGTTATGCCATAAAATCAACAGCTTTTATTAAATCACAATTATAAACACATAAAAAACACTAAAAAGTGCACTTCAAGAGATACATGTCTAATAACGCCCAATAGGTAGTACATATGTCATAACAGGCAGATATCTAAGAGGAGCTTAAAAGAGAGTTACTGAAAAAAGTTTTTACATCTGCTCCCCTAAATATTATACAAACAGTGCATATAGTGAGGTACTCAATGATACACACATGTGTATTAATCAAATCTCAATAGAGATTTTCTCACAGATAATGACCCCGTAATCGCCACACCACACAGACAGTAACAGATGGTATGCATACATAGAGTTAAACACAGTATGTCATTCAGTGGCCAGATTTGTAGAAACATCATAGTACACATATATTAACCATAGTCCCTGCTCCAAAGTCTAACTTAAGCTACATAATGATATCCAACAGGGTGTATGAAAACAGCTGTCATATATGAGTGGCGCACAGAGCCAAATCAGCCTGAAATCAATAAAGTGCAAAGTGCATTCTGAAATGTTACAACCTTATTGGGCGAAGATCCCCGACGCGCGTTTTGCCTTTGCTTCTTCCAGTCTTCTGCTAAACCTGTGAAGCAGTGAGAACACCAATCCAGTAATGTAACTCCTTAAGGCTAAGTTCACACGTAGCGGAATTCCCGTGGAAGTTACCGTGAGAATTCCGGAGTTCCATTCCGTGGGAAAATCGCATTTTAAATTCCCGTGATTTTCCCGCAGAAAAACAAGCGATTTGCAAGTGTAATTAGCTTGCAGAATGCTAGCGTTTTCCAAGCGATCTGGAGCGTCGCTTGGAGAACTGATTGACAGGTTGGTCACACTCGTCAAACCTAGTGTTTGACAAGTGTGACCAAGTTTTTACTACTGAAGCTGCCTATGCAGCCTCAGTAGTAAAAGATAGGATGTAAAAAATAATAAAAAAATAAAAATATTGTTATTCTCACCTTCCGACGTCCCTCGCAGCCTTTCCGCCTCTCTCCATGCTCCCGGCATCTTACGGTCCCAGTAATCCTTTGTGCGAATGACCGCGAGACGTCGCGCTCCCATGAGACCACGATGTAATCGCGGTCATTCTCGCAAAGGATTACTGGGACCGGAAGATGCCGGGAGCATGGAGAGAGATGGGAAGAAGATCGCTGGCCGTCGAAAGGTGAGAATAACAATATTTTATTTTAATTCTATTTTTTACAGGGATATGGTACCCACAGCCCAGAGGACAGTCGCCTCTCCTCCGGACCGTGGGTACCATCCGCAAATGTTCTGCTTACTTTTCGCATGTTGGGCACAGTCATATGCGGAAAGTAAGGAGAACAATGCATTCCTATGTGGGCGAAATCGCCCCGATTCCGCAAAATTAATGAGCATGCTACGTATTTTACCGCGATGCGATTCCACCGCGGGAAAATCCGCAGCATTAGCACAGCATTGCGGAATCCCATAGGAGGATCGCATGGGATGCTGTTTTTTTTTTCGTTTTCGCGGCAAAATCGCGCATTTAAAATCGCCACGAAAACGGAAAAAAAAAGCTACGTTTGAACCCAGCCTAAATGTCGCTGTCAATATTGACAGTTGCATCTAACTGCTTAGTTGGAGCCTGGGCTGAAAAAAATGCTAGGATTACAGTTTTTAATTTATCCACCTCAAAAAATGTAATAAAGCACAATAAAAACATGTACAACAAAATGATATCATTGAAAACATCAACTCATGCTACAATAAAACAATAAAAGTCCCCACACAGTTCTGTCAATGGAAAAATAAAATAGTTTTATCTCTCATGATGAAATAATGGGATGCATTAAAAGAGGCATAGATGCTTATGAGGAGAACATAATTTTACCCCTATATAAGTCACTAGTGCGACCACACTTAGAATATTGTGTACAGTTCTGGTCTCCGGTGTATAAGAAAGACATAGCTGAACTGGAGCAGGTGCAGAGAAGAGCGACCAAGGTTATTAGGGAACTGGGGGGTCTGCAATACCAAGACAGGTTATTAAAACTTGGGGTTATTTAGTTTGGAAAATCGAAGGCTTAGGGGTGATCTTATTACAATGTATAAATATATGCGGGGACAGTACAAAGACCTTTCTAATGATCTTTTTACTCTTAAGGGGGTTTTACACATAGCGATATCGCTAGCAATATCGCTAAAACGTCACTGGTTTTGTGACGTTATAGCGATATCGCTAGCGATATCGCTATGTGTGATACTTACCTCCGACCGGCTCCCCCCGCTGTCCATCGCTGATCGCGCGAGATCGGGCGGCTACATTTCTCGTCGTCTGCTTCCTGCTGGGCTTCCTGCTGTGACGACGAGCGACGCTGGACGCGGGCGGGAGGACGCCAGGATCGCTGTGTGTGAAAGGTGAGTATCGTGCGCTGCGTCGCTGCTGCATCGCTGTGAGATCTTTCTGTGTGAAAGCTCACTAGCGATCATTTAGCGATGCACCAGCGATCCTGACCGGGTCAGATTGCCGGTCGGATCGCTGGTGCATCGCTAAATGTAAAAGGGCCTTTAGACCTGTGACGGGGACAAGGGGGCATCCTCTACGTCTGGAGGAAAGAAGATTTAATCATAATCACAGACGCAGATTTTTTACTGTAAGAGCAGTGAGACTATGGAACTCTCTGCCATATGATGATGTAATGAGTGATTCCCTACTAAAATTTAAGAAGGGACTGGATGCCTTTCTTGAAAAATATAAGGTTACAGGGTATATATACTAGATTCCTTTATAGGGCATTGATCCAGGGATCTAGTCTGATAGCTGTATGTGGAGTTGGGAAGGAATTATTTCCCCAATGTGGAGCTTAGTATTTGCCGCATGTTTTTTTTTGCCTTCCTTCCTCTGGATCAACATGTTAGGTTATAGGTGTCAGGGATTTTTTGTCTTCCAATTAGAAATCGTCCAGACCTGAATAAGTAAGATGCTTCTTTATTGGACATGCCGGCATGGAGAGAGAATGACAGCCACACCAGGTGTGGGCCGTCCTCTGTCTAACTCAATACATATTCTTAAGAGTTTAAATAGCAGAGCCAAAAGGGTGTTCTAACTACTGCGTTTGCAGAAATAGCACATACAATTTGCTTAGCTGTTAGCTATCCTTATCCTTATCTACCAGAGAAGTCACGCAAGACAAGGAAAACAAGGAAAACCAGCTAACGTTCACAAAAAGTAACACCCAAAGGTAACACCCATATATTCACAATACGTAAGCTAAAAAGAGTTTCAAAGTCTAGGCAAAATAAATGGCATATGCAATCCTGTGTGTATACTGTATATACAGTATATACACTCACACACATACACATATATATATAGATATATATACATATATATGCACATAAAAGGACTTTATTACAATTATTATAACAATAGGTTAAACTAGATGGACTTCAAATCTCCCTTCAACCTTACATACTATGGTACTATGTTACTATGATGACACAAAAACATTTTTTTAATTGACATTATTGCACAAAAGTAAGAAAGCAAAAAAATCCACCATAAACATAATCACCTGTAGAATAAAGTGATCAATGTAAAAAAAACAAGCCCCAAAATTGCCGAATTGCAACCCATCCCCCAAAAAACATGTCAACACTTCATATGTACCCCACTGGTGTCATTTAAGAATCCTCAAAAAAAAATTCCTCATATGCCATTGAAATATCAAACAGGTAGCTATGGCTTTTGGAACACAAAGAGATAAAAAAAAAAAATTAAAAAAAAATTGCTGTATCCTCAATGCTCAAAATATCTGTGTCCTTATTAGTACATATGCCCCACTATGGGCTAATAATATTCACTGGGCATCCTCTGCATAATACGTAAACTATATGGATAACGGTGAAGGCAGGAGTTTTTATGACACTCATTCTAAGTCCATAGGCTTTAATGTAAAGTTTGTCCCATCTTTGCAGCTAAAACAGCTTCTACTCGTCTGGGACGACTTTCTACAAAATTTTGGAGTTGTCTGTGGGAATTACTGTCCATTCATCCAGAAGAGCATTTGTTAGATCAGACACTGATGTTGAATGAGAGGGAAAGGCTCATATCTAGCTCATCCAAAAAGTGTTCAATGTGGCTGATGTCAGGGCTCTGTGTGGCTGTAACGTGACACAGGGCATTAGCCGTGCATGAGGTACTCGTCTCTTTTGCCTCGGCACATTGCATGGAAGTGTGGGTCCTTGGTTTGTAGTCTTGTATTGTGAAGGTGCTACGCCCGTGCAGGTCACATGTATCTGATGTTGCTGGTTGGCCAGAACCAGATGTTTTACAGTTCAAGGAGTGAGATCACTAGTTTAAAATAAACTTTTTACTGAAGATTAACTTGGGGAGGGTTATATGCAGTAAATAGCAGGTTCTTATGTCTCAAATGTTTCCTTGACAATGTGTAACATATTCCTCACACAAATTCAATCCTTCTTCTCTCTATTTACCTGTCCTCTGTCTTAAATATTCCTCACTATTTCACTAAAAGCCAGCTCAACACTAGAGTTCAGGAAGCAAGAGTCCTTTACTGAAGCCACGATTCTGCATTTTCTTTCCCCTCTAAGGGCCAGTACAGCCAGTACTTATCTACATCTAGGAGTTATAGACTCTGGATCTTACTGCTAGGCGTCCTTTTTCAGGACTCATCTCCGATAAGTCACTCTGTCTTTTGGTTACTTTTCCTTGGTTCTGCTCCAGATCACGCTGTCTCTCTCCTGGTCTCCTCTCTCATCAAACATACCCACATCATGCTCACATTAGGCCTTAGGATGTTTCTATATTGACACTGGGCACTTTCTCATGTTTCAACAAGAAACTATCACATTCCTTTCAGCTAACACTCTCCAACTCTGGGCTAGCCCCAAACATTAACTCCTGCTATCCCTCTTGCAAGCAATTCACAATATCAACATTATTAATGCACATAACAATTCACATTACACATTACAACAACACTTGTTTCTTCAAGGTGGAATGTGGGTAGTATGTCCATCTGCTTACATGGTCAGTCATGTTTTTCCACACAAATTCATACAATTATCAACAATGTCTTGCTATAATGAAGCATTAAAATTTCCCTCTACTGGAGCTATGGTCAACTCCTGAAAAACAATTTTAAAGTATTATTCCTACTTGGCCAAACCATGTAGTTGCTTCAATGCATTATCTCAGATTAGGTGGCAAAACCCGATGACAGATTTCCTTTATGAGGTGTGCACCGCCTAATGAATTTAGTGTTATCTCTTGGCACCCTGTGTGGCAGCATCAGAAAATATGTTTTGAGTATATTTTTGTAGCATAAATTTTTGTATCATAAATTGTAGTGAATCTATCAGGTAATGCTAGGCCATTACCCTTTACACTATGCTCCGTCCACTTTTCAAAAAAATATCAGAGCTGGTGTAAATACTTTTTTAAATGTCAAAAAATCTTTGAAAAATGCTTAATGAATTGACTACTATGAGTTTTTGAAGTGGGTAAGTGATTCCTACGGTATGTTCCCATGGTCAGTAACCGGCAGCGCTTTGGACGCAGCACATGTCCGCTCTGTCCAAAGTGCTGCCGGCTTTTGAACGCTGGTGAATCCATATGTGTTCAGTGAACAGTGCGGGATCACCGCGTCCAATACATCTCACTGGTGATATTTATCTTGCGGAGATTGAGCGTCTCGGCAAGATAGATAGCCATGCTGCGGTCGGGAAAGAAGCGCTGCATGTGCGTCTACGCAGGGAAGCCGGAGGCGTCTCAGGATGTGGGATGCCCTCCCAGGGCTGTGGGGTACTCAGTACCGGGCCCGTTGAGCTTCAATGGGAGTTGTCATGGCAGCTGGGACCCGGCCCCTGGCCCTGGGCACCCATTGTAATAGAGTGGGAAAGTTCAGTGCTTATGATGATTAGAATGAATGAGTCGTGACGCCACCTGTGGTGTTCAGCAATGAAGATGTTAAGCCGACGCTGCAGACAGATCCTCTGGGACAGATGGTGTGGTGCAGCAATGGTGTTATAGCCCTCCACAGGCAAGGCTTTAGTCCCAGGGCAGTGAGATGAAGTGACACGTAGATAGTGTAGTGTCGGGCGCAGGGGATGTAGCAGTGCCGGGCAGGTTGACGCTGGAATAAGTGGAGGGCACCAGGGCACGTAGTTCCAAAGCTTTACTCACTGTCTGTTGTGGTACAAGAGCCCGCATCCGTGCCGTGTCCTCCGGGTGAGGAGCTCAGCCAACTTCCAGGCAAGACGAAGTACTCCTTTCCAACACTCCGCCAACATATGTCCCTTTTCTGAACGTCTCCCTCTTAGCGCCTTTAGTGAAGTACTCCCAGTACTGAGTTACACTGGAGTTCCTCATGTCAGATGTTTCTATGAACTCTACTTGTATGGCAGACAGCTGTAGCCTGCTTCGGGGACTCCTTACTACCTAGTCCCGGCTCACTATCGTTGCTGTTGTGCCCCCAAGTCTGGTGTGGGAATAAAGCGGTGACTACTTCTATTCCTCTGGTGTCTGCTGCAGGACCATTAGTATCCATACAACCTCGGGGACCGGACCCAGGCCTTGCGCTTAGAACTTGGGAAGGGTTTTCCTCTAACCCTAATCCTTAGTTCTCTTCTTCTCCTCACATTCCGTACTAATCCTTTCCTTCTTATGGAGAGTCAGGCTTTCTATCAAAGTTCTTTTCCTGTGCCAGCGGACCCAGGTCACTGAGGTCGGCTGCAGCACTTCCTTCATCCATCCCACTCAGGGGATCTTCTCTCACAGACTGACCTCGTCAGCATCCTGTGACAAACTGACTGAATCCTAAACCCTTCCCGCTCTTTTGTGCAAAACTAAACTCCACCCGCCTCCCAGCATGCTTCGTGTTCCAAGCAGGGAGCCACCAAAGGGTGCTTTGCTACACTACTATGTTGTGTTGGGATGCAGGTGTTGGAGTGTGGTCAGCTGTCTCCACCTTACCTAAATGGTGGGGTACCACACCTCAGGAGGAGGTGCAGTACCTCTGTGGCGACTGAACCCTCAGGGGCGCCACATACCCCCCTCGTTAAACACAGCACGTCCGCGGGCTGTAAAAGAAACAAAGATAGACAAATACAGGAACATACAACATTTTTGTAATGCTAAATAAACAGTTCTTATCTAAACTTCCCAATGTGGGAGGCACTGAGTCTTGAACATTACAAACATTTTAACTAACTATCTATATCTTACTACAGTTCCTAATTCAAAGTGTTATTTCAAGTATCATCAACACATTCCTTTATCATCTCTTCTTTCTCATTTTCTACTTTCTATTATTAACCTTAAGTGACAACCGCTGATGCCTGGTTCGTCACCTGCATTTTTCAAATCTTTATCTTTATTCAAATCCTTCATCTCTTTATTAAAACATTCCTAATGGTTATTGCTATTAACTATATTCCATATAAAAGCTGTTCTCTCATTATTAATACTTTCATAAGGCACATTATAAAATACTTCACATCAAAACTTCAATAATTCTTGTAAGTGCTGGACACCGCTCCCAGTCGGGAGCTCTTGCAGTGTCCTTTTGGTGGGAGCCATGCTCCAAGTGAGGCAGTCCTTATTCCAAAAGGTCTATGTAAAACCAAGAGAGGGCACCTAAAGAGATGCAACTACAGTCATATGATAAAGTTTGGGCACCCCTATTAGTGTTAACCTTTTTTCTTTATAACAATTTGGGTTTTTGCAACAGCTATTTCAGTTTCATATATCTAATAACTGATGGACTCAGTTATATTTCTGGATTCAAATGAGGTTTATTGTACTAACAGAAAATGTGCAATCTGCATTTAAACAAAATTTGACCGGTGCAAAAGTATGGGCACCTCAACATAAAAGTGACATTAATATTTTGTAGATCCTCCTTTTGCAAAAATAACAGCCTCTAGTCGCTTCCTGTAGCTATTAATGAGTTCCTGGATCCTGGATGAAGGTATTTGTGACCATTCCTGTTTAAAAAACAATTCCAGTTCAGTTAAGTTTGATGGTCGCCGAGCATGGACAGCCCGCTTCAAATCATCCCACAGGTGTTCAATGATATACAGGTCTGGGGACTGGGATGGCCATTCCAGAACATTGTAATTGTTCCTCTGCATGAATGCCTGAGTAGATTTGGAGCGGTGTTTTGGATCATTGTCTTGCTGAAATATCCATCCCCTGCGTAACTTCAACTTCGTCACTGATTCTTGCACATTATTGTCAAGAATCTGCTGATACTGAGTTGAATCCATTCGACCCTCAACTTTAACAAGATTCCCGGTGCCGGCATTGGCCACACAGCCCCAAAGCATGATGGAACCTCTACCAAATTTTACTGTGGGTAGCAAGTGTTTTTCTTGGAATGCTGTGTTTTTTAGCCGCCATGCATAACACCTTTTTGTATGACCAAACAACTCAATTTTTGTTTCATCAGTCCACAGGACCTTCTTCCAAAATGTAACTGGCTTGTCCAAATGTGCTTTTGCATACCTCAGGCTACTCTGTTTGCGGCGTGCTTGCAGAAACGGCTTCTTTCGCATCACCATACAGCTTCTCCTTGTGCAAAGTGCGCTGTATTGTTGACCAATGCACAGTGACACCATCTGCAGCAAGATGATGCTGCAGGTCTTTGGAGGTGGTCTGTGGATTGTCCTTGACTGTTCTCACCATTCTTCTTCTCTGCCTTTCTGATATTTTTCTTGGCCTGCCATTTCTGGGCTTAACAAGAACTGTACCTGTGTTCTTCCATTTCCTTACTATGTTCCTCACAGTGGAAATTGACAGGTTAAATCTCTGAGACAACTTTTTGTATCCTTCCCCTGAAAAGCTATGTTGAATAATCTTTGTTTTCAGATCATTTGAGAGTTGTTTTGAGGAGCCCATGATGCCACTCTTCATAGGAGAATTAAATAGGAGAACTACTTGCAAGTGGCCACCTTAAATACCTTTTCTCATGATTTGATACACCTGGCTATGAAGTTCAAAGCTCAATGAGGTTACAAAACCAATTTAGTGCTTCAGGAAGTCAGTAAAAAGTAGTTAGGAGTGTTCAAATCAAGAAAATGATAAGGGTGGCCATACTTTTGCACCGGTCAAATTTTGTTTAAATGCAGATTGCACATTTTCTGTTAGTACAATAAACCTCATTTGAATCCAGAAATATAACTGAGTCCATCAGTTATTAGATATATGAAACTGAAATAGTTGTTGCAAAAACCAAAATTGTTATAAAGAAAAAAAGGTTAACATTAATAGGGGTGCCCAAACTTTAACATATGACTGTATATACATTAAAGTTCTGGATCATTCAGTGTCCATGATCTCCACAGTTCAATAAGAAAAACGCTGCCAATAAAACTGGGCAACAAAACTGGAATCAAAGAAACATAATAAACAATGGGGCACAACGGTGCAAATACCCTCCTGGGTAACAAAGTTAGTTAGTTATCTTTAGTGTAAAGGTGTAAAGTGGGTTTTACACATAGCGAAAAACCTGATTTTGCGACGTTATAGCGATATCACTAGCGATATCGCTATGTGTGATACTTACCTCCGACCGGCTCCCCCGCTGTCCATCGCTGATCGCGCGAGATCGGGCGGCTCCATTTCTCGTCGGGCGCTTCCTGCTGGGCTTCCTTCTGTGTGAGACGAGCGACGCGTGGAGGCGGGCGGGAGGACGTCTGGATCGCTGTGTGTGAAAGGTGAGTATTGTGCGCTGCGTCGCTGCTGCATCGCTGTGAGATCTTTCTGTGTGAAAGCTCACTAGCGATCATTTAGCGATGCACCAGTGATCCTGACCGGGTCGGATCGCTGGTGCATCGCTAAATGTAAAAGGGCCTTTAGTGGTCTCCTGGGGTACTGGAAGCTGAAGACTAGGGCTGCTTCCAGGTAAGAACTTGTGAGCATCCTCTTCCTGCTGACTGGCCACAAATTGCAGATACTCCTTTTCTCCTGGAGTGATATTAGCATCTGCCTGTATAGGTAGCACATCAACTGCTGCTGGTGATATCTCCTCTGCTGCCTGTACTTCTGCAGAAATTGCAGCTGGTACCAATGGATGTGGTTCAGGCGGTACTGCAGTTAACGGCACTACTATCTTGGTTTTTGGCCTGACATCTGGTGGTACCGGTGTCTGTGGGCGCTTATAGGGTGAAATGCAGGGGTTCTGACTCGGTGGCAAAGGAAACCCATGATGTACGGTGATACCCCTCAGCTGCTCAGCCTCTTCTGCTGAGATCAGAAGATGTCGAATGGGATGCGCTTGTTCCAGCCTGACCCTTTTCAGCAGGGACTTCTTCCACTTCCCCATCTCAGTAAGCTTAGTGCTTCGGAATTGAGAGCACAGCTCATCTAATTGTCCCATGTGGCGTTCAAGCATGCCGGCCTCAGTAAACGAAAACTCAAGGGGTAACCCGTTGGGAGGGGTGGCGGTCATACCTGGAGCCTCCCGGCGGTGCACAACCTTCATCGGCACTGTCGGACCCAAAGTCTGGGAAGATGGTGGGGCCGATGGTGGCTCTGGATCCGCAGGGGTCTCCGGTGGGACCTGTGCAGCCGCATCAGGTCCAGGTTGGGGCTCAGCTTCTTCCACTCCAGCTCCCAGGTCCTCTGAGAGCTCCTCCCGACAGGCCGTGCTCTGCGCCGCTGGCGGCGTACAGGTGGAGACAGGCGCTGCCAATGGCACAGCAGCGGTCACAGGCTTCACAGGTGCTGCCGGTGAGAAGTCTTGTGCATTGGCGGCAGGTACCGCGGGTGAAGGTACCGGCGTGACAGCAGTGGTAGCAGGTACCAATAGTGAGGGTACCGGACATGGAGGTACCGATGGTGTGGGCCCCTCCAGGGCGTGCTGCCAGTTCATTATCCAGAGCGCCTCTTGCCTCAGCTGTAGACGGTGTGTCAGCTGGGCTATCTCGGCCTCCAGCTGTTGGCGGTCCATTGTGGAAGTCGGATCGGAGCCTTCATCCAATGCGCCGGCGAGGTTCAGCTCAACCTCCTTGCGCTCTTCGGGCCTCCCTCCTTCTTCCATCATGGCGTTCTCTCTTCCTTCTTTTTCCTGTCTGGACTCTTTTCCCGCCACCGGCCCTCACTCCTCCTTCTGAGGGCGGCGTCTTCTTCCTACTCCTCCATACCAGGCCAGTATACGAACCCCTCGGGGGTGGGCCATGTTACAGTTGCATAGACGTTCAGGCAGGGGAGGCCCAGGACAGTTCGCGTTCTTTTCTTAGGATCACCCATATTGTCACGCCCTTCTTCTCCGCGCTGGCGGCCATTTTTAGAGTCCATTTTACAGCCTATTAATTTGGTTATTCTGCACATTGCAAGCAATCTTTAAGTCCAATAAATCTTAGGCACAACGAACCCGGTGGCACCGGGCTTCGTCATCCTGTTCGTTACGCCAAGTTGGGGTACTCGGTACCGGGCCCGATGAGCTTCAATGGGAGTTGTCACGGCAGCTGGGACCCGGCCCGTGGCCCTGGACGCCCATTGTAATAGAGTGGGAAGGTTCAGTGTGCTTATGATGATTAGAATGAATGAGCCGGGACGCCACTTGTGGTGTTCGGCAATGATGATATTAAGCCGACCCTGCAGACAGATCCTCTGGGACAGACGGTGGGGTGCAGCAATGATGTTATAGCCCTCCACAGGCAGGGCTTTAGTCCCAGGGTAGTGAGATGAAGTAACACGTAGATGGTGTAGTGTCGGGCGCAGGGGATGTAGCAGTGCTGGGCAGGTTGACGCTGGAATAAGTGGAGGACACCAGGGCATGTTGTCCCAAAGCTTTACTCACAGTCTGTTGTGGTACAAAAGCCCACATCCGTGCCGTGTCCTCCGAGTCAGGAGCTCAGTCAGCTTCCAGGCAAGACGAAGTACTCCTTTCCAACACTCCGCCAACATATGTGCCTTTTCTGAACGTCTCCCTCTTAGCGCCTTTAGTGAAGTACTCCCAGCACTGAGTTACACTGGAGTTCCTCCTGTCAGATGTTCCTATGAACTCTACTTGTACGGCAGACAGCTGTAGCCTGCTTCAGGGACTCCTTACTACCTAGTCCCGGCTCACTATCGTTGCTGTTGTGCCCCCAAGTCTGGTGTGGGAATAAAGCGGTGACTACTTCTATTCCTCTGGTGTCTGCTGCAGGACCATTAGTATCCATACAACCTCGCGGACCGGACCCCGGCCTTGCGCTTAGAACTTGGGAAGGGTTCTCCTCTAACCCTAATCCTTAGTTCTCTTCTTCTCCTCACGTTCCGTACTAATCCTTTCCTTCTTATGGAGAGTCAGGCTTTCTATCAAAGTTCCTTTCCTGTGCCAGCGGACCCAGGTCACTGAGGTCAGCTGCAGCACTTCCTTCATCCATCCCACTCAGGGGATCTTCTCTCACAGACTGACCTCGTCAGCATCCTGTGACAAACTGACTGAATCCTAAACCCTTCCCGCTCTTTTGTGAAAAACTAAACTCCACCCGCCTCCCTTCACGCTTCATGTTCCAAACAGGGAGCCACCAAAGGGTGCTTTGCTTCACTACTATGTTATGTGGGATGCAGGTGTTGGAGTATGGTCAGGTGTCTCCACCTTACCCGAATGGTGGGGTACCACACCTCAGGATGAGGTGCAGTATCTCTGTTGCGACTGAACCCTCAGGGGCGCCACAGATGCAAAGTGGAGATGGGATTTTATGAAATTCTATCCACTATGCTGTAACATCTGGCTGCTGCGAGTTGGACGCTGTGGCTGTGTAGAAATCAAAGGGAACGCGAGATGCAGTGATGAGTAGGAGGCAGAACAAGAGTTAAAGGGTTTATTACAGGGAATACTCCATGCAGGGAGGTAATGGGTTAATAGAGGGTAAACGTGAATATTATAGTTCCAGAACCGGCGCAAGAGAGGTACCACTGGCACGGTCCATCTTCTTACACTCCCCCTTTCCTATTGCTCACCATTCCATGAGCGAGTGCTCCTGTGAAATATGTGGGAAGTTTGCTGTTCTCTGGACAAGTCGTTGCCAAATAAATTGGTCCTGATTGTATTGGTTGGGGGGTATTCCTGCTGTTCGTTTGGAGCACCGTAAGTCAGAAGGAGTAGCCGAGTCACATTGAGTGGTCGAATCAGGTTGTATAGGTGAGGATGGAAACGCATCTGCTTCCACCTGCTGGATCTGTAATGGCGTAAGGTCTACCAGCTCAGCCAGCACCTGCTCTAATATACGACATCCCTCCTGTATATTTTGGGGATCTGGTGTCAGAAATGTATCTACAGTCACAGTCCAAGGGTCTCCCTGTTTCACTGTCAAATGCACGGCCTGTGGTGTTAACAATTCTTCCGGAATGCCCAGAATCCATGCCACTTCACTTCTAGGAGATAGCGTGATGTGTTATCTCCTCCCAAATTGGCACAGAATACCGGGACCGTCCCGTCATGTACAACGGCTAACGTTCGCACCAAAAGGAGCCCTGGTGGTAACTGTTCCACGGTAGCTGGCTCGATCTGTATCTCAACCCCTTCCAGATGGGTACAAGCCCATACAGGCAGAGTAAGCAAGGTCTGTCCCAGTGGCAAAACGAGTTAAACAGAGGCTGGTACAATCACCTTTCCCAATGTGTCTCCGTCACTGAAGGACTCCTGAGCTTGAGCCACGCGGATTAACTGTCGAAATACTCTCCTTTGGGGAGTGTGCGGGCTCCACTGCTTCAAAGCATCACCTGGGGGCTCATGGATGAGGAGGCTCCGGAGCTCCTTCAGCAAGTTCATCCCTAGGGTGACGGCATGCCCATTACCTGCTTCCCCATTGATTAACACTACTCCCTTTCGACCCAGTTCTTTGCCGCAGATGGAAATTTGCATCCAGACCACCCCTGCGACCTGGATGGGTAAGTGATTGGCAGCTATCAATTTTATTACTGGGCCCCACTCAGGCCGTATTGCCTCAGGAAAGTGTCGCCGGAAGTAGGTTTCAGAAATCGTAGTCACTTGTGAACTCGTGTCCACCAGACAGTGTACTGCATTACCATCCATTTCAGCCCAGATGAGAGGGCAAGTAGAGAGTAAATTTGTGGTGCTTCTGATACTCCTTCATGACTGTTCAGTCTCTGGGCGGCGTCCTCCAGGCTCGGAGCCCTATTTAACGGACGGCGTAAAAGGGGCCTACTCTGTCGAGTGCACTCCTGAGCCAAATGTCCAGTCTCTCCACAATTATAACAGGTGAGAGGCCTCTCCCGATGGAACATCCTTGTTTTGCAGCAAGATTCAGGGCCATCTCTGCCCCCTGACGAATTTGAGGTCCCTTCTGACTTTTTTGTCTCAGCCAACTCTTTTCGTATATCATAGAATTCCTTCCGCAATTCCTTTACCCATCGTGGTTCGGTGACCATGTTCACAGATAACTCTCTGCTCCGGTCCTTCCCTACTGGCACTGTCACCCCCCTGCTCTTGCTCATGTGTGCGTGCCTCGCTCCCTATATCTGACAAGGTCATGCGGAGATTCACTCACAAGCGCTCACGCAACGCCTGTTTTGTCAGCACATCTCGCAAACCTGTAACCAGTTGATCCCACAACAGTACGTCAGTAGTCCCTATGCCTATGCCATATTTTCTAGTGATAGCAGTATGGATATCCTGAAGGGTGTTCATGTACTGGGTCTCCTCCAAGATTTGGAGCACCTTGTTAAAGGTGTCTCGCTCTCTGGGGGGTTGTAACATGAATATTATATCTATTTTAAAATGATGGTTCATGAAACAGATAAACTTATCAGTCAGCTGGTGTCCTGACTGTGAATGCTTGCAATCCCATGGTGACGTCCATGTAGGTGACGCGTAAAGTCTTTGACGTGATCCTAAAGATAGTAGCGGAGCTGATTCCCGACGAAGGCGGCGTATCCAGGCTCTCCTAACCATGGTCCTGCATTACCGGGTTGACAAACATGCGGGGTCACAGTCTGTGGAATCCCCGAAGCATAGCTCAGTTGTTCATAGGTGGCGGCGGGGCTCTGTGTGAAGCACCAGGTATTAGGCCGTGAAACTGTGGCAATCTATGGGACAGTGAGAGGAGTCTTCTCGGTGTCAGGGCTGAGCGGACTCGCAGCTACTGTCTGCTCACAGTCAGTGTGCGCATAGGCTGAGGAAATACATCACGGAACTGAGGTATCGCGTCACTGACAGGAGAGTGAACCAGCCTTCTCCTGCTGAGCACTCTGTGTTCCCACCAAATCTCTCGCTTTCCCGCGTGCTGTCCCTTTTATCCCAGACAAGTGCAAAGGTCTGTCCGGGCCAGAAAGTTTTTTCCTCAGCAACAATGACAAGACATTTCTGAAACCGACGCAAGAGAGGTACCCCCAGTCCGGTCCATCTTCTTACAGCTGTACGCAGCGTCCAACCTGCAGCGCTTACTGACCGTGGGAACATACCCTCATACGTACAGTATGTGTATATAAAAATGCAATAAATATGATTCTGCTTGTTCTGTTGTGGAATATGTTATTTTTGTATATTGTTATTTTTTTTTTCAAACAAACACAAAATCTTGCATGGAATAAATGCATAAAAAATTATACTGCTGTTTAGGTTGACTTAAATTTTGTAAAAAAAAAGCTATGAAAAATGGATATTGCACTCGTGATCAAGGACTTTAACAGAAAATGGCTTCATATATGCTACATGTGCGTGCACTTGAAAGAAAAATTAATTTGCAATCAGAAATGTAGGTATGGGATAATTTAATAACTGGAGCATGTTTTAAAAAAAAAAAAAAAAGATTAATTTGATGATTTCCAGCATGTTTTGCAATTTCATATTCGGTAGAAAGAACTAAGAGAAGGTTATTTTAACACGCCTTTCAGATGATACACTAAACAACCTTTAATTTAACAATGAATTCTAAAATTCCTATCATGTTTGATTCTTCAGGCCCTTTTTGTTGTCTGTAGTCCCTGTGGTAACCCTTGCATACCCTAGCAGTAGTTCAGGCTGTGATGTGAATTAAGGATGTTAAGTTTTTAAATAGTCAGCATTTACATTTCAATTATAATCCTTTTATTTTGATACAGTATACATATTGGTGTTTTCATATTCTCATTTTTTTTAATTCCTCTTCATAGTGAGTTAAGAACATAAGTCGGTTGGCATAAAAAGGATTTGCAAAATATTGAAATCATGTATTTTATAAAAACGTGAATCTGGCGCATACCTGATAAGAGAATAAGTAATCTATTCTTTGTTTGTCTTTAAAATATGAAAGGATGGGACACTTTGTCTAGAATGCCAGATAAATGAAATCTGAAGCCTTATTTATATGATATTGTATAGAAACGCATCCCATCCACAGATCTAAGATTAGTGGAATTTTTTTGGCAGCACAACATACCTTTAACAGGGATCTCACGATACTACCAATTTCATAATTAGGAAATCTTGATACCGCAGGATCTCAATAGTGAACATTGCACTGAATGAAAAAACATCATATAAAATAGACATTTCCTTGAAATACATGTTACTTAGACTGGTGATGCATATTATAGTACAATAATATATGTACAAAAATATATATTTTTGTACAGTCCTTTTAGTGGGCAATTTCACAATGCATACAAAAATATTTGGTCTTAATGTACAAAACCATGTTATTTATCTGTGTCATACAAATCCATAACCAAGTGCCCACAAATTTATATGGGCCCATATGGTAACTCAATATGCCTTCAAGAATAGATTTCTATGGAGCCACAAAAACAGCCCGCAAAAATACATAGGAGCGCCGTGTCCCATATGTGGCCGTATATACGGCCGTGAAAAAATATCGAGCTTGCTCGATATTTTTCACGGCTCATGGACACGGCCTCCATTTAAATCAATGGTACAGCAAAAACAACAATAACTTGTTTTTACGGTACACCATATTTGCGGATCGCCGTTTTTTCCCTGCAATTAGTTACAACAGGGAAAAACAGCGATCCGAGAAGGTTTTTTTGCGACCCGTTTTTGCGGGAGACTACAAAAATCACGGCAATATGGCCCGTAAAAACAGGCCGCAAAAAAACACGGCATGTGTAAAAATAGCCTAACAGGAGAAAATTTTGTTGTGAAATTTCTCCTGAGCATGCAGACACCCCATATGTGGGGGAAATCTACTGTTTGGGCACACAGCAGGGCTCAGAAGGGAGGAAGCGCCATTTGACTTTTTGAATGCAAAATTGTCTGGCATAATTAGCTGACGCCATGTCATATTTGGAGAGACCCTGATGTGCCTAAACAGTGGAAACCCCCAACAAGTGAAGCCATTTTGAAAACTATACCCCTTAGGGAGCTTATCTGTATTGAGCACCTTGAACCCACATGTTACATTGGCAAAGCCCCTGAGGTGCCAGAACAGCAGAATCCTCCATAAGTGACCCCATTTTACCAATTAAACCTTTCAATAAATTTATTCAGTGGTGACTTGGGAGGGACAAGTATTTTTCTATACGGAGTGACTCGGGAGGGACAGAGTGCTATTTGCCACCCAGAGTGCAGATTTTCCCAGACAAGTTTGTCGATTCCATATAAAGAGCCCCTAAGTGTTAGAAAAGCAGAATCCCCCTTCAAATGACCGTATTTTGAAAATCTAACCATTTGGGAATTTATCTACAGATATAGTGATGATTTTGACTCCATGGGTGTTTTCCAGAAACAGGCAGCAGTAGATGTTGCTGTGTGAAAATTGGAAACTGCCATTGTAATGACCAGTACGCTGTAGTGACAAGTACTGTGACGAGGTCAGCTTACGCGGAGTCGTTTTCTTTTTCTTTAGAGTGGACCCTCTGGGTCATGGCACCCACCCACTTAGGGCGAGCTGACTTTGTGAGGAACCACTCCCTATACAGGGAGTGTCAGGGGCAAGACCAAGGGGGTGAGCCACCATGACTGTTGGAACCAGACGGCCGGCTCGAGTAGACACTAAGTACGAGTGTCTGACGACAAATGAATGTGCAGGAAACAAAACAAGACAATACGTGAAGTCACGGTATCTTCATTAAGGCAAATTCAGGATAACATTAAGTGCAAAACATGATAACAGGCAAACACAGCAAGGTGCGTGCGTGGCACGCCAAGGTCCATGGAATGGTACGTGCTAGAAGGCAAGCCCGGTTATCGGCAAGGACACGAAGGCATCGGACTCCGGACGGCTAGCAGGGATCAGGGCAACAGGCTGTAGTCTTCATGCTTACAATCTCTGGCAGTGATGGCAGGTTCCAGGAATCCAGCAGGCAAACCAGGGTACAGGCAAGGAGGCACGACAGATCTCCAGGCATGGTGCATGTTAGGGAACACGACGAGATCCAAGACAAGATTCCAGGCAGGGTGTGTGCTAGGGGCACACCAGGGTCCAGGGCAAGGTGCAAGGCAAGGTGAGTGTGTAGGGGACACGCCAGGTTCTACGTGCAAAGTACGGTGCGTGTGTAGGGGACATGCCAGGGTTCAAAGTTCAACATACAAGACAGGGTGCGTGTGTAGAGACACTCCAGGGTCAGAGTTCAAGGCAGAGTACTGCACGTGCAGAGGGGCACGCCAGGGTCAGGGTTCAAGGCAGAGTCATGCGCGTGCAGAGAGGCAGAGGGGCATGCCAGGGTCAGGTTCAAGGTGGAGTCCTGCGCGTGCAGAGGGGCACGCCAGGGTCATAGCTCAAGGCAGAGTCCTGCACGTGCAGTGGGCATGCCAGGGTCAGAGTTCAATACAGAGTCCTGCGCGTGCAGAGAGGCAGAGGGGCATGCCAGGGTCAGGGTACAGGCTAGGACCTGTGCGTGCTAGAGGGCACAACAGGGTACATGGCAAGACCTGCGCGTACTTTTCCAGAAGCACGGAGAGGTATGCCAAGGAGCAGTCTAGGGTCTGCGCGTGCTATTAGAGGAGCATGCATAGCACAGTGCAGAGACATTGTAAGTGCAAGGAAGCACAAAGAGCATGGCTGGGCACTGGCTAGCTGGTCGGGCTGCAGCACAGACAGGCAGGTAAGACTCCAGCGAACCCAGCTGGGGCATAACAGGCGACACAGCTGTCACTGACCGACGAGTACGGCTGAGGCACAAGCAGGCGGGCATGGCTGAGGCACAAGCAGGAGGCTAGGAAGGCCAGGCGCATGCAAAGGGCACATGAAGAAACAAGGCAAAGGAAAGCAAGAAACAAGGCAAGGCAAGACAAGGTACGGAACAAGGAGCAGAACGTAGGCAGAAACACAGAGTCAGGTCAGAGCGAGAACAGAGCTAGCAGCGGAGCGTAGGCCGAAGCCCAGAGCCGGGTCAAGGGAGAACCTTGAGACTAGCCATGAAATGTGCTAGAGCGCACAAAAGGTAAGAGAGGAGGAATGGTGCGTGTACCAGGAGGCACTACAGAGCACCGTAGGTAAGAGAGGAGGAATGGTGCGTGTGCCAGGAGGCACAACAGAGCACCATCGGTAAGAGCAAGGAAGAACAAGCAAAGACAGAGAACATAGGAAGGACCACAAGGCAAAGCATAGCAAAAGCAAGTCATGGCAAAGCAGGCAAGGCAGAGAACACCGGAAGGACTACAAGTCCAAGCATGACAAGAGCAAAACATGGCACAATGGACAAACACAAGACAAGGCACGAGACAAGAGGCAGAGTATAAGCACAGAGCGTGTGCAGAGACGCACTACAGAGCAGAGTGCAGGGGCACAGAATACAGGGAGCAACCGAGCAGACCAAGCAGCCATGCAGGGAAGCAACACAATACTCAGGCCCCGACCATAGGAAGGGGCGGTCTGATATAGCACCATAGCACCTGCACTTCCGGGTCAGGACCAGGGAAGGACTTCCGGTTCATATCCTCCAGGGTCATAGAGAGCATTGCTAGATCAGACTGGGCTGGACCATAGAGAAGGTCACATGATCAGGGGCTCCAGGAAGACAGAGCGGATTGCAGAGTCAGACAGTGCTGGAACATAGGAAAGGTCACATGATCAGGGGCTCCAGGAATACAGAGAGGATTGCAGAATCAGACAGTGCTGGAACATAGGAAAGGTCACATGATCAGGGGATCCAGGAATACAGAGAGGATTGCAGAAACAGAGCAGAGACGGATGGTTACCTAGCAACGGCGTGCAGCCACGATTTAAGGTGCACGTGCACACTGCTCCAGGCATCTTGCCGCACAACAGTCATGAGGTGCGTGTGCACACTGCTTCCAGGGATCTTGCAGCATGAGGCATAACGGACATGAGGATTTAGTGCACGTGCACACTGCTCCAGGGGTCATGCGGCATAACAGACATGGCGGGCATGACAGGCATAACGGACATGGCGGGCATGACAAGTACGTTACAGTCACCAGTACGTTATGCCCAGCTCATGCTTCTGGAGACACGCATCTGTAAATTAGGCTGGCTCTTATCACAACAGAAATGCCAAACATGTGGGCGCTAAATCTTGCTTAGGCACACTGGGGCTTAGAAGGGAGAGGTGGCATTTAGGAGCGGAGAATTTGCTGAATTTCTTTTGGGGAGCGAGGAGCCATTTAGCTTTTCCAGAGCCTTTGAACTACTAGTAACGTGGAAGCCCCCTGTATTTCCATTAACAGATGACAGATTGGGGGCTTGCTTTTTTTGTGGATTGAGTTGAAGCTTTTATTGGGAACATTTTAACTAATGTTTGGATCACATTTATCCAGCGCTCTACCCCGAGTACTTACTTTGGGGTTTCCATGTAAAGATCTGAGTGACGTGATTCAGATGAAACCCCCGATGGATCCATTCACTATAATGAGGCATCAGAGTTACTCTGGACTCTGTCTGGCCTCTGTTCAGAGGTGTCCTTTTCAGAAGCACAGAAAACTGTGGCCGACGGTACTTTTATGAAGTCCTAAAAAGACAGACACCGCCGGATCACAGGTCAGACAGCGTCCACAGTGCCTCATTATAGGGAATTTTCCGCCAGAGGTTCTGTCTGAATCACATATTTCAGAGATTTGCACAGAAACCCTGGTGTAAGCGTTCAGCGTAGAGCGCAGGATAAATGTGCGCCAAGCCTTACTGCGACCTTTGGGAGGCAGAATGAAACAATCAACAGCATGTGAAGAATTGGTTTTATTTATTTTTTATGCCGTTCCTCGTGCGGTATAAGTGATTAGGCGACTTTATTCTTCGGATTGGTGCGATTATAGCGATACCAGATTTATATTGGGTTTTTATGTTTGGCTGCTGTCACACACTAAAAGACGCTTTTTATTGCAAAAACTAGTTTTTGCATCACCATATTTTGAGAGCTAGAATTTTTTCATATTTCAGCTGATAGAGTCATGTGAGGGCTTGTTTTTTGTGGGATGAGCTTACATTTTTATTGGTACAATTTTCAAGCACATGACATTTTTTGATCGCTTTCTATTCTGATTTTTGGGACACAGAATGAACAAAAACCAGCCATTCATGAATTGATTTTTTTTTTAATACCGTTCTGCATGTGGTAAAATTGGTAAGACCGCTTTATTCTTCAGGTCGGTACGATTACAGAGATACCTCATTTATTTTATTTATGTTTTGGCGCTTTTACACAATAAAAACTGGTTTCAAGAAAAAAAAAGTATTATTTTTGCATCGCTTTATTCTGAGAGCTGTAACTTTTTTATTTTTCTGCTGATAGAGCTGTATGGTGGTTGGTTTTTGCGGGACAAGATGATGTTTCCAGCTGTACCATTTTTAGTTACATCCGTCTTTTTGATCGCATTTTATTGCAATTTTTGTTCTGCGGTATTATGAGAAAGTATTGTTTTATGCCTCGTTTTTTATTTTTTTACAGTGTTCACTAAAGGGGTTAACTAGTGGGACAGTTTTATAGAGCCGGTCGTTATGGAAGCGGCGATACCAAATATGTGTACTTTTATTGTTTTTTTTATTTGCATAAATAAATGTATTTATTGGTAAAATATTTATTTACTTTTTTTTCTTTATAGAGGGTTTTTGTTAAATAATTTTTTTTTTAACTTTTTACATTGTCTCTGTTTTTCCTAAAGGGTCAGTGCAAATGACAGTCAGTGTAATAAAAGTCATCACGCGTTGGAGTATATATCGAATTTTATTGAAGAAGCCTCCCAATGAAAACAGTATAATCTTAAAAAAAAAAAAGCACTGTTCCAAATTGTTAGGCACTGTAGAGTTTATAAAAATGTGATATGTTTTAAAGAAATGAAAATGCTCATTTGTGGAATTTGCAGCATTAGGAGGTCACCTCGGAGCAGCTGCTTATAAGCTACATATATAATTATATATATATATATATATATATATATATATAGAGAGAGAGAGAGGACAGCGAGAGAGGAGAGAGAGAGAGTGCACAAAGGGCTGCACATGTGTATGGCCCTATTAAAATCAATGTGGCTGCCACACGCATGCGCATAGCGGACCGCTGCGTGCACGGGCCCTTATTAGTGAAAGAACGACAAAGCTTTTGTAAAGTAAAACGTAAAGTTTATGACAGAAATCATTACAGATAATGAAAGGGCTGTATAAATGTGATCAGTAGCCCACTATAAGGTCTGATGCTGCCAAATAACAGCACCAGGACTGTTAAAATATTGGCAGTAGTTGTCTCAGCACGCCTTTGCATGATCCTTGGTTCTGCCGTGTACGACTGGTTGAAGTCCTGCAATTGTGGGATCGTTTGCACGCCAGTCACCGAGCACCACTTCACCATTTGTTTGGTCGACAGAGTCCACAAAGCCAGGCGGACTGTACGCAATTGCATCGCGCCGCCGAAGGAAGTTGTGCTGCACGCAACAGGCCAAAACTACAGAGTCTATTGATTCAAGCTTCAGGTTAATAGGTGTGTGTAAAACTCTGAAGCGGTTGGCCATGATGCCAAAGGCATTTTCTACAACCCGTCGTGCCCTTGACAACCGGTAATTGAAAATTTGTCTTTCCGCCATAAGACCTTTTTGGGGGAATGGTTTGAGAAGATTGGCATGAAGCGGAAAGGCTTCATCGCCGACAAAAACAAAATTAAGGTTGCCTGTTGTCTCTGAGTTGGGAGGCAAGTGCAGGTCACAGTTGTTCAATCGCTCTACAAAATGTGTGTGCTCTAAAACACCACCATCAGAAACCCTGCCGTTCATGCCAACATCAACATTTATAAATTCGTAATTGGCGTTAACAAGGGCCATCAGGATGACGCTGAACTAGCCCTTATAATTGTAAAAATAGGATCTGCTATTCGGTGGTTGAGTGATCCGCACATGTTTCCCGTCCAAAGCCCCACCACAGTTAGGGAACTGCCAAAGCTGCTCAAAATCTGAGGCTATATTTTTCCATTCCCCCTCCATTTTGGGAAACTGAATGTAGCTCTGTAGACTGCGGACAATCGCATTACATGTCTCTGGAATTAAAATGCTGAGCAGGGACCTTGAAGCAGCTGCAGAAAATTGTAAGTCTTGCAGTGAGCGTCCGGTGGCCTGGAATCGCAGCGTGACTGCCAATCTTTCGTCTGCCGGGACAGCAGCACGCATTGCTGTATCCTTCCGTTGAATAAGTGGCATAACACTTTCCAGTAACAGTTTCAAGGATTCCTCTGACATCCGCAGATAGTTGCAGAAATCATGAGGATTCTTCTCCTGAAGCTCTCTTACAAGTTGCATGTGGGAGAATTTGGACCGCTTCTCCAGCCATTCTCTGGTCCGCATGCAACGCTTTCGTTTGCACTCACCGGCCAGGAGTCTGGATCACTTAGTTCTCACCCTGATCCTCCTTCCTCCCATCATGTTGAGTCCCAGAAAACTAGTGATCCCACACTAGGACACTCCGAGGAGCCATCTATATAATTATTTCTTGATTGTGGCGTCTCACCCCTCATGTTCCAAGAAGGACAAGAGGACATGCTGTTTAGTGATGCACAAAACTTAGAGCAGCCACAGTCACATGAAGATAATTGAGGGGAACAGCAAATTTTGTCTAAGGAAGTAGATGATGATGAGTCACAGTTGCCGATAAGTCAGGTTGTTGTTAAGTCCCCAAGCCAGGAGGACCAGGGTGCAAATGGTGGAAGGCGATGTGATGAAGCTGGCAACCTAAGAAGCTGGCATAGAGTGCGATTCCAGCAGTGCTGATAGAAAGGATTGACAACACTGAAACAGCAGGAAGAGGCAGTGGGGTGACAAGAGGGAGAAGGTGGGCAACTGTTCAGTAGAGCACCAACACTCGTGAATTTTTCCATCAAAAAGTTAGGTATTCCCCAGTTTAGAACTTTTTTAAAGAGAGTTCTGAGACAAAGAAATGGTCAGTTGTAATCTGTGTCATGCCAAGATCAGCAGGGGCCTGACCACTAAGAGCCTAACCAACACCAGCATGATCAGGCACATGTCATTAAACACCTGAGCCTGGGTCCACAATTGGAGCCAGAGAGTGACATCACTACCTCTTCCCCTTTGCTAGGTGCTTGGTAATCCCCTGTTCATGACAATGGCACAGATTCCTCCGCCCTGCACCTGTCCTTGCACTTTCTGAGGCACCATAATCAGGCACTTCCAAATCCTTGTCCCAGCACAGTGCTCAGCTGTCCTTACCCCAGGTCTCGGAATGAAAAAGAAAGTTCAGACACCCACCCACAGGCTCAAATGCTAAACGGGCAAATTTCCAAGCTGCTTGCCATGGAAACGTTGCTGTTTAGGCTTGTAGACATGCAAGAGTTCTTCCGACTCATGGTGGCATCTGTCCCTCAATCCCCAGCCGCCACTATTTGTCCTGGTGTGATGTTCCCGCCTTGTACTCGACGCCAAGGATTTCTGGCCCAACTTCTATCAGGGTTACCTCCACCTCCTACACTAGTTCCTGCACTCCCTCCTGCTCCTCCTCATCCCCCATCTGCGATTTGATATCTCAGAGCACGTCGTCCACATCAGCCAGAAGCTGGAAACTCTGCACTACTGCCACAGTGAAACGGCAACAGGTTCTGCTAAAGCTAATTTGTTTAAGAGACAAACCACACTCCATGACATAGTTATTGAAAGGAATAACAGACCATATAGATCTGTGGCTCACGCTGCTGAACCTACAGTAAGGCTACTTTCACACATCAGGTTTTCGGCGTCAGGCGCGATCCGGCGTCGTGCCGGAACGCCGGATCCGGCAAATGTTTCGTAAAACCGGATGTGACGGATCCGGTTTTCTGGCGGATCCGTCTTTTTCTGGACAGACAAAACCGGATCCGTCTCATCCGGTTCATCCGTTTTTCTATCCGTTTTTCGACGGATTACGCCGGATCCGGTTTTTAAAATTGACCCTTGTGGCCTTCCAAACGGGATTGGCTACTGGAAAACTATATATAGCATGTTCCTACAGCCCTTCTTTGACAGGTTGTAGAGGAGAAAGTGCAGGCTGGAGAGAAGAGCAAGTTACTGGCGAAGATGGATGTTGTCACTGGAAATATTTTGAAGAATTTGGCGGATTTTACAGCGGAGGCAAATCGTTTGAGGGTGATTGTTCTGGAGAAGGAGAGAGCGAGACAGCAGCGCATCAGGCATCGTAGACGACGTTTGTGGATCCACCCCATCACAGCCAAGAGAATGACGCGTGGGGTCTATTCTACACTATGCATGGACCTTCGACGAAACCCGGATAAATTTTTTGGATATGTTAGGATGAAAATGGAGAATTTTGATTACTTGGTGGAGCGCATTGCACACCTCATAAGAAAAGCGGACACCTATTGCCGCTTCTCTGTTTCACCCGCAGAGCGTCTGATGGTGACTTTAAGGTAAGCCACATTTATTGGATATGATCGCATCAGAGCACACTTTCACTGCAATCTTGTTGGTGGTAATTTGTATCTCCAAGTGTTATAGGTCAGTTTTGGTATGTAATGCTGTGATTTAAAACTAATTTATTGTTTTTTAATTCCCCACAGATTTCTTGCAACTGGAGAATCCCTTTCGTCACTGCATTTCCAGTACAGACTCGGGATTTCCACCATATCTGGAATTGTGAAGTACACATGCCGTGCACTGTGGGACTCCTTAGCTGAAGAGTTTTTACCAGAGCCCACAACAGAGAGGTGGATTGAAATTGCTGACAAGTTTCAACAGATATGTCAGTTTCCAAACTGCTTGGGCGCTGTGGACGGGAAACATATCCGCATTGTAAAGCCAGCTGGATCGGGATCTGAATATTTCAATTACAAGAAATATTTTTCAATTGTCCTCATGGCCATCGCTGACGCGGAATACAAATTTATTGCGGTTGATATTGGGGCCTATGGCCGCTCCAATGACTCTCAAGTTTTCAAACTGTCTGCCATGGGTCGTAAACTGTATGGAAACACCTTCCAGTTCCCACCACCTAGACCGCTGCCGCAAACATCTGGTCCACCTATGCCATTTGTCTGTGTAGGGGATGAAGCCTTCCAGCTGTCAGAACACCTTTTGAAACCGTACTCTAGCAGAGGATTGACAAGACCAAAACGCATTTTTAATTACCGCCTCACAAGAGCAAGAAGAATGGTTGAATGTACCTTTGGTATTCTGACAGCCAAATGGCGGGTCCTATTGACTGCGATCAACCTCAAGACAGAAACTGTGGACGAGGTGATCAAAGCATGCGTGGTACTCCACAATTTTGTTATCTGCAAGGAACCCATTTCCATTGAGGACACCTCTGAAGAAACCACCTTGCAAGATTACCATGACATTACCACTAGAAGTTCTGTGACGGTTTCAGTAATGAGGGACAATTTTGCACTATACTTTATGTCACCTCAAGGCAGAGTACACTGGCAGGATGACAGAGTGTGAAAGATTTGTGCCCTAACCAAACTTGTGTACCTTCTGTACCAACAGTATATACCTTTGCCAACCAAAGTTGGCTATCTTGTCATGGTCTCTATTTTTAGCTTTAGGGCACAGGTGTGTACCTGGTTGTGTTTTATGCAAAGTATTTCACCTTTTAACAAAAGTTGTGTACATTGTTAGGAAATCACCAACAATAAACACAACTTTTTAGGTGAAATACTTTGCTTCAAACACAACCAGGAACACAACTGTGGCAAAAAGCTAAAATTTACCCACAGTTATATACCTAGTTTTGAATACCATTTCACCTTTTAAATACCCTGTATTTAACCTTTTTCGCCGCACAAAGAAATGACAGACAACCAGTGTAAAATAATTTAACTTTTATTGAAAAATGTTTTTTTTAGTAAACTTTTTTAAAATTTTAATAAACTTGTTTAATAAAACTTTGAAACTATAAAACTGAAACCATAAAACTGGTCATTTTTATTTAAATACACACATTATAATTCTGTGTAGTGTGTGGTGGAAATACTGCTGTAGGGGCTGCGGGACACTTCGACACTGGGAGTGTGGAGAGAGGACTGGGATCGTGGTGGGGAAGGAACAGTTAGAGGTGAAGGTGTGGAAAAAACTACAGAATGGGTGGACATGTGGGAAGCAGAAGAGGTAGTGGGTGGTGGAGTGGAGGGTTGGGCAGGGACTGTAGGAGCAGATGATGTTGATGGCAAGTTGTATGGGGAAGGAGTTTGGTACGGGGCAGGTTGCTGGAAGTGGGGAGATGTCTGGTACGGGGCAGGTTGCTGGAAGTGGGGAGATGTCTGGTATGGGGCAGGTTGCTGGAAGTGGGGAGATGTCTGGTACTGGGGAGGTTGCTGGTACTGGGGAGTTTGCAGGTACTGTGGAGGTTGCTGGTACTGGTGAGGTTGCTGGTGCTGGGGAGGTTGCTGGTGCTGGGGAGGTGGATGGTGCTGGGGAGGTGGATGGTGCTGGGGAGGTGGATGGTGCTGGGGAGGTGGATGGTATGTAATAGGAGGGGGAGGATGGAAAGTGGCTGGAGGTGGATGGTATGTAATAGGAGGGGGAGGATGGAAAGTGGCTGGAGGGGGTGTAGATGTAATAGGAGGGGGAGGATGGAAAGTGGCTGGAGGGGGTGTAGATGTAATAGGAGGGGGAGGATGGAAAGTGGCTGGAGGGGGTGCAGGTGGAGGAACTACTGTGGTGGGAGGAGGAGGAGGTTGGGAGGTAACTTGCTGGAGAGCAGCGTGGCATGAATGCATTACATGCATCTGCTGGGCAGGAGAGAGCGTTTCCATGCGCTCCACAACAGACCTGAAAAAGGTGTGGTTTGGCGAAGATCTTGCTTCTGAATGCATGGTTTGCAGAAGTGTCTTCACCTCCAGAATGCTGGAGTTGATCTGCTGATAGCCTGCGGAGATTTGCTCTGACAAGACTTTTAGACAGTTCTGGAAAGATGCATTCAGATGCAAGAACTCTGGCGCATAAGTCTTTTCCTGACCCCTCTGCCGCTGCCGCCCAGTACCCGCAGGTGTACTAGAGGTGGCAGGGGCAGAAGGGTGGGGTAAAGGGAAAGCGATCTCCTCACCAGCAGCTTCATGTAATGTAGGCGGCCACGATGCTCCTGTGCTGGTGGATGGGACAGATGGGTCGAATGTGTGGGAAGGCTGGGAAGGTGCAGATGTACCGGGGCGGTCGAAGTGTCCCTCGGTGCCGGTCTCCTCAGGGATCGCCTCAGAAGGGTCCAATCGTGCCGGCTCCCGAGTGCTGCTCACCGTGCTGTGGAATAAAGAGAAAAAAAAACAATTAAAATACTGCAATGTTATGGCCCTGGCTGAAAAAAAAATTTACATATAACATTTTTTTTCACATGTGGTGTGTAATATTTACCTTCTGGTGACCATTGTTTCCCGGAGGAACGACAGGGCTTCTGCATACTTGTACTTGCTCCTGCGTCCTCCAGATCCACTCGGGGCCCGCATCTCTTTATTGAACTCCTTCTTGAAACGATCTCTCACAGACCGCCACCGATTCACAATTCTGTTCCCTGAAACGAGAAAGGAGTGGTTAGTATACAACATCAGTGTTTCCCAAACTCCAGTCCTCATGGTCCCCAGGGGTCATGTTTTCAGGATTTCTATAGTAAATAGAAATCCTGAACACATGATCCGTGGGGACCACGAGGACTTGAGTTCGGGAAACACTGGTTTACATCAAGCAACCGGTACTGTATATACTTACGCTCTTTAATCTGGGCCCGAGCTTCGAGGTCCTCCCAGCGGCCAACAAGGAGTGAACAGATTTTCTCCCAGAGTCGTCGGGTAACGATCAGGTCAGCGTGGCGGCGGTCAGCCATATTCCAGAGCGGCTCCCTTTCTCTGACGAGATCGATGAGGCGGTCCACATCAATCCCTCCATCCTCACCGTCAGAGTCGGGAGCACGCTGTGAAGGCTGTTAAAGAAATAGACAAAAATAACATAATTAGCCTCCACAAAAGAAATGAAATAAAAAGTGCAAAAAAACAAAGCAAAAATATTTATACTTACACGCTGGTGACCGCCGCGTTGCTGTCGCCGACGACCCTGGGAGGCACTGCGAGGACCTCTTGGCCAAGCACCAGATTGGGAAGACTAGAGAAGAAAACAAAAAATGTTATGTCTTTGGATGTAGGCATTTGTTTGCTGTGTGTGGTCTGCAGAACATTGTTTTCTATGTGTTGTGTGTAGTGTGATGTTGTGTTTCTGCGTTTGATGCAAAAAACTTACCAATTGTGAGCCCACTCCAGGTGTCTGTCCACCCCTTCCTTCTTCTTCTGGGAGCTCCTCTTCATCTTGTGATTCCTGTTTTGAAATAAAAGGCAATGAATAGACATATATTACAGAGAAGATGGATTTTGGAAATAAAAACTTACCGTCAAACGCTGACGATGTGAGGGAGGGCTCCCAGAAGATGATGTGCTGTCTTTCTGGTGGCCACACGCCATGCCTGTGGGTGGTGTTCCAGCTGCTGCCATTGCTTCTGCTGCTGCTGCTGCATCTATTGGGCGGCTGTTGAATAAAGAGAAACAAAGGGCCAATGAATATCTTGATATTCAATAGCCCTAGTTTGGAGGAATGGGTTATTTGATAATTACCGTCTCTCATCTGCTGCTGGCCTCCCCTCCTCAGCATGTTCTATTTGCTGCTCCATTTGGGGTGGTGGTGGTGCGGATGGTGCTGCAGTGGTCTCCTGCCTTCTCCTGCGCCTGGTTGCTGTCTTGGGTGGCATGTTGGGTGTGGCTGTGGGTCCCACTGTCTTGCTTTTATATATGTCTTGTGGGCAGAGCTACTGAGCATGCTCAGACCAAAAAACCGGATCCGGCGCATTGCGGCGCTCATAGGCTTTCATTGTGTGAAAAAGCTGGACGCGCCGGATCCGGCGTGTCCGGCTTTTTCGCCGGAGACAAAAAACGTTACAGTCACCGTTTTTTCCAGATGCCGGATCGCGACACATTGCCGGATCCGGCGAAAACCGGATGAAACGCATGGCCATCCGGCGCGATCCGGCGCAAATGCAAGTCAATGGGGGGGAAACCGGATCCGGCATTGCATTTCGCCGGATCCGGTTTCTGTCAAAAGCGCCGGATCGCGCCTGACGGCGAAAACCTGATGTGTGAAAGAGGCCTAAGGCATGGTGGTGTGTTATAATGACCGTAACCTGGTGGCGGCTGTGAAGCTTGGCAAGCTCACACATGTTCCATGCTTGGCCAAAGAGCTCAACTTGGTATTTCAGCAGTTTCTGAAAACCTAAGCAGATTTGCCAGAGCTTCTGGGCAAGGTATAGCACGTCAGCACCCATTTCCGCATGTCAGCTACAGCTGCCGCCTCTCTGGCAGTGATGCAGCACATGCAAGTGCCAGCTTACTGACTGGTGTGCTACATGTTCACGTGCTGGAACTCCACACTATACATGCTAGCAAGACTTTGTGAACAGCAGAAGACAGTTGTTGAATACCAGCTCCAACACGTCCGCCGGTATTTTGGTTAGCCTCAACATATGACAACTGAAGAGTTGGTATGGATGTCTGACATTTGTTCAGTTCTCCAAGACATTGGGGACTCCACCAGGATGGTGAGTGGCAATGACCCAATAGTCAGGGGAACAATCCTGCTTCTGTGCCTGCTTAAACAGTAGCTGCTCACAATTAAACTAAAGCTTTACATGCGGACCAGGTTATGATGGACCAGGAAGACTTCAGACAGGGAGATACTACCCAGCCCAGCTTCATTTCATCTGTTCAGTGTGGATTGCGTAATAATGAGGATCTGGAGGCTGAGGAGAAGGAACAGGACCGGGTTGCTAGCGCAACGAAGGCTAGTACAGCACAAGCTTTGTCACGTCTCTCCTGCGTGGATGGACTGAGGAGGGGAATGAGGAGGAATAGAGGGAGGAGGAAATGAAGAGTCATCATCAGAGCAGAGACAAGGAAATGTTGGATGTAGGGAACTTGGCACATATGGCCCACTTTATGTACCGCTGCCTTTCCCATGACCCTCACGTTATATTCATCTTGACCAAAAAGTGTACTGGTTGTTCACTCTGCTAGACCCATGCTACAAGGAGAACCTTGCATCTCTCCTTCCTGAGGTGGAGAAGTCGACTAAAATGGTGCTCTACCAGAATGCCATTGTGAAGAATATGTTGAAACAATTCCCATCAGACATCACTAGTGGCAGGGGGCAAGCTTCCTTGCACAACCCAGAAGGAGATACGAGGGCGACACATGCAAGGTACAGCAGAGGCGGGGGTACACTATTGAAGGTCTGGGCCAATTTCATGACTCACTTTCAGCATTCTGACACCTAGAAATTTTTAACAAGGAGTGAAAAGTTTTTAAAGATGGTCGAAAAAAATAACATAATCCCTAATTGCGTTGCGACCCTCAACTATTGGGTCTCAAATCTGGACACCTAGCATGAGCTGTCCCTCTATGTCATTGAGGTGTTATGCTACCCTACCCCTAGTGTATTGCTTGAGTGGGTTTTTAGTGCCTCCAGGGTGTTCATAACAGACAGGCACTTTCATCTGTCTGTACAGAAAATGCTGACTAGCTCACTCCTTATAATTTTTTTCTGACTTTGCACTGTGTGCAGAGTGGTTATAAGTACCACAACTACACTATCTAAATATTTGAATGAAGCACTTCAGTTGGTGTCTTTGAGGGTGTATGGATGACAATGCTTAAAATTTTTTCTGGCTTTATACTGTGTGCAGAGCTTTTATGAATTAGAAGTAACAGAACTACACTTTCTTAATATTTGAATGAGACACTCCAGTTGTTGTCTTCAAGGGTATATGGATAACCCTGCTTGTAATTTTTGGCATGCTTCGCACTGTTTGCAGAGCTTTTATGAGTGTAGGAGTACCACAACTACACTTTGTTCACAATATTTGACTGAAATACTACAGTTGGTGCCTTTAAGGGTGTATGGATGACAATACTTGTAATTTTTAGAAGACTTTGCACCTAGTGCATAGCCTTTATGAGTCTTTGAGTACCACTACATGATAGTTTGAACAGAATGTGTATGTGTATGAGGACCTCCTTTATGTCTAATATAGATTGTATCGTGAGTCCCTCTCCTACTTAATTTTTGGCAGTTGTTGCTTCCTTCATAAATTACATTGAAATTTCCAATTTTTTAATAAACAATTAAATTTTTGTTTACTTTATTATTTTTTTAAAATTCTTTTCAAACTTTTGGTTATATACAAGTCATGCGGAAAAGAATGCTAGTTAACATTTTTTCCTGTAAATGCCAATTTCTCTTTGATTTTGAATGTTTAATTGGCAGTTCTTAAAGTTGAGTAAAGATGTGATACCATTGTTCTCAGCAGCGATCTGACAGTCAGTGATGCTTCTAGAGATCTTCCACATGATGTTCTCCTTCCATTCAGCACTTTTCCCATCCATTTCAACATTTCACTGCCTCCCAGAACTTCTTGTAGGGTGTTCCAGAAAAATGCTTGGTTTTCCCATTGACTCCCATTATACTCGTTACTCAAAATAAGCACCTGAGCATTAGGAATTGCTTGGTTTGAGTAATGAGCATCAAAGCATTTTAGTGCTTGCTCACCACTATTACTAAAGCGTTACTCCCAGTTTATATCCCAATTACTAGGTGTCTAACAGCCACCTTTCAATGTATATACAGTATCTATATATATATGCGATATATATCATGAAGCTTCAAATATAGGCTACATATTGTTTGTCTTTTATAGCATTCAATAAAATTTAAATACTTACATGCTCAATGTTAGTTTTTCTAACCAGACAGTTTATCAAAGGTTTATAGTAACCAAGGTAAAGTCATGTAAATATCACTTCTTGACGGATGAATGCTTACGTAACGTCAGCAGTGACCTACTTTCCTAAAGGGTGAACTGACTTAAAAAGTCATCTTATATAAGAGCCTTGATAAGCGCTCAGCCATGTTTTCCAATAATAGAAAGGCCAGTTAGATTTAATTCACATAAAATGTGGAACTATCATATCCCTGCCCTAGAATCTCAGCTTCAAACAGCTTCTTAAAATCACTCTTATCTTCTTTTAATTGACAGTAGTGAGATAGGCCACATTAAATTAATAGTGTTATCCACCACTTTTTTATTGATGACCCATCCATCTTCTGGATAGCAAAATAGCGAAGAATCTGGCACTCTTAGGTGAATAAAGAAAAATTATATTTGTGTTGTCCAGTATATAGTGTGTACTCGTGATTAGAGATGAGCGAATATGTTTGGAAAATGATTGCCAAACATAAATTCGGCACGAATATGGTACGTTCGGATCAGTGATCGGTAACACGAGCATTTTTCTTAAAATCGGAAAAAGTCTGTAACATTCTGTAAAAGAATAAAAGCCGGTAATTCATGTGCCGCATTCAGTAAAATCACAGCGTGACAGGTTAGAATAGATATATACACATAAAAAACATATATACAGCTCTGGCAAAAATTAAGAGACCACTTTCAAATGTTCAGTTTGTCTGATTTTTCTAGGTATATTTTTGAGTAAAATGTAAATTGTTCTTTTAGTCTATAAACTTCCTGACAACATGTCCCCGAATTTCCAAGCAATAAATTTTGTATTTTTTTTTCTGACAAAGAAAAATGGTCAACATTGAAAAAAAAACAGTGCTTTGAGACCTCAAATACAGCTAAGAAAACAAGTTCATAATCATTTAGAAACAACAATACTAATGTTTTAACTCAGGAAGAGTTCTGAAATGAATATTTTGTGGAATAACCATGATTTTTAAAAACAGCTTTCATGCGTCTTGGCAGGCTTGCCACCAGTCTTTCACACTGCTTCAGGTGCAAAAATGTATGCAGTTCTTTGTTTGATGGCTTGTAACTAGAGTTGAGCGACTTTTGGTTTTTTAGGGTCGCGTTTCGTTTCGTGAAACCCGACTTTTCCAAAAGTCGGGTCGAGCAAGATCGTCCGATTATAGGGAAAAGTCGGGGTCGTCCTGAAACACGAAACCCAATGTAAGTCAATGGGGAATAAAAGTCGGCAGTGAGAGGAGGACAGGAAACACACCTATAGTGCCCATTTGAATACCAAAAGCATCAATTCTTCTTTCTTAAGCTTGTCAACCTTAATTAACTTCATAATACAAGTTACGCACTGAAAAATGGGGGTTATTTGGCTAAAGTTGTGAGGGGGGAGGGCTGGCTGCAGGTTTTCATGTGCCCTGGGCGAAAGAGCGCCCCTTTAACACATATCACAACTCATCATGCTCCGATACGGCAGAGAAATAGCAGTATAGTACAATGAAAAATACCTCACTTTTTACATCTCATGACGAGGCCCATCTATTTCTCCATACAGAATCATTGGTCCCATATAATGTTTGAAACAGTATATGATGAGCTCCACATAATGCTACAGTATATGTTGGTCCCCATGGATGAAGCTCCACTGTCTTATGGGCCCAAATAATGCTCCAAACATAATGGGCCCCATTTCTAATGCTCTAGTGTATAATGGGCCCTGTAAATGCTGCTCCAGTGTCTGATGTCCACCTTTGGAATGTTCCAGTGTATGGTGGGTCCCATCTATCATTCTCCAGAGTATAGTGCTCCCCAAAAATTGCTGTCCCAACATTGAAAACAATCAAATAAGTCTCCTCGCTAGGGAATCCCTGTACTTGTCTGGACAGGTGCTGTAGCTTGATTAACAGCTCGCCAGCCGTTCTCACGCCCAGTATGGATTACACGTGATTGCACAAATGTGAGAAAGGGTACCGTATCCCCAGATAACATGTATGGATAGCGTACACATTCAAAATATATGTCTCAAGAGGCAGGCTCAGACGGTGTTAGGCCCAGTATGGATTGCACGTGATTGCACAAAGGTTAGAAAGGGTACCGTATCCCTGGATAACATGTATGGATAGCGTACACATTCAAAATATATGTCTATACAGCATGAGGCAGGCTCAGACGGTGTTAGGCCCAGTATGGATTGCACGTGATTGCACAAAGGTTAGAAAGGGTACCGTATCCCTGGATAACATGTATGGATAGCGTACACATTCAAAATATATGTCTCAGGAGGCAGGCTCAGACGGTGTTAGGCCCAGTATGGATTGCACGTGATTGCACAAAGGTCAGAAAGGGTACCGTATCCCTGGATAACATGTATGGATAGCGTACACATTCAAAATATATGTCTATACAGCATGAGGCAGGCTCAGACGGTGTTAGGCCCAGTATGGATTGCACGTGATTGCACAAAGGTTAGAAAGGGTACCGTATCCCTGGATAACATGTATGGATAGCGTACAAATTCAAAATATATGTCTCAGGAGGCAGGCTCAGACGGTGTTAGGCCCAGTATGGATTGCACGTGATTGCACAAAGGTTAGAAAGGGTACCGTATCCCTGGATAACATGTATGGATAGCGTACACATTCAAAATATATGTTTCAGGAGGCAGGCTCAGACGGTGTTAGGCCCAGTATGGATTGCACGTGATTGCACAAAGGTTAGAAAGGGTACCGTATCCCTGGATAACATGTATGGATAGCGTACACATTCAAAATATATGTCTATACAGCATGAGGCAGGCTCAGACGGTGTTAGGCCCAGTATGGATTGCACGTGATTGCACAAAGGTTAGAAAGGGTACCGTATCCCTGGATAACATGTATGGATAGCGTACACATTCAAAATATATGTCTCAGGAGGCAGGCTCAGACGGTGTTAGGCCCAGTATGGATTGCATGTGATTGCACAAAGGTTAGAAAGGGTACCGTATCCCTGGATAACATGTATGGATAGCGTACACATTCAAAATATATGTCTATACAGCATGAGGCAGGCTCAGACGGTGTTAGGCCCAGTATGGATTGCACGTGATTGCACAAAGGTTAGAAAGGGTACCGTATCCCTGGATAACATGTATGGATAGCGTACGCATTCAAAATATATGACTATACAGCATGAGGCAGGCTCAGACGGTGTTAGGCCCAGTATGGATTGCACGTGATTGCACAAAGGTTAGAAAGGGTACCGTATCCCTGGATAACATGTATGGATAGCGTACACATTCAAAATATATGTCTATACAGCATGAGGCAGGCTCAGACGGTGTTAGGCCCAGTATGGATTGCACGTGATTGCACAAAGGTTAGAAAGGGTACCGTATCCCTGGATAACATGTATGGATAGCGTACACATTCAAAATATATGTCTCAGGAGGCAGGCTCAGACGGTGTTAGGCCCAGTATGGATTGCACGTGATTGCACAAAGGTTAGAAAGGGTACCGTATCCCTGGATAACATGTATGGATAGCGTACACATTCAAAATATATGTCTATACAGCATGAGGCAGGCTCAGACGGTGTTAGGCCCAGTATGGATTGCACGTGATTGCACAAAGGTTAGAAAGGGTACCGTATCCCTGGATAACATGTATGGATAGCGTACACATTCAAAATATATGTCTCAGGAGGCAGGCTCAGACGGTGTCAGGCACAGTATGGATTTGACGGCCCAGATTACACAGCGGAGGAGCAGGGAGAGGTAAAGATTGCAAATGCTGGGGCCCTGCCCAAGCAAGGGGGGCCCACTCGTGGGCGTCGGTACTGGCACTGGGCCCCTCATAGTACAGCGGTGTGTCTGACGGCGGGTGTGCACCACCACCGTCAGAGACACTTGATTGCACTATGAGGGACCCTGTGCCAGTGCCCGCGCCCAAGAGTCGGCCTACCCACCTGTCCAGGGCAACGGCACTCGCACGGTGTCGTGCGGTAGGTGGTGACCCCGGCCATGGGGGGGGAGGCAGCACAGTTAGGGAGTTTTAGAAAGTGGCATATGTTGATGTTGGACATTCAGCTGATGCAAAAGGCGAAATAGGTGAAGTACCAGGTAGAGGTGGACCAAAGCAAGCCATTTTTCTGTCACCCTATGTGTTATCAGGGGAAGGTGGGACAAAATCCTTGGAAACCCATGCGTGGTTCATTTTAAGGAAGGCTAGATCATCCACATTTTGGGTTGACAGACGGGTCCTTTTTTCTGTCAGGATTGATCCAGCTGCACTGAAGACTCTTTCCGATAGCACACTTGCAGCTGGGCAAGCGAGCTCCTGTAAGGCATATTGGGCCAATTCAGGCCAGGTGTCCAGTTTAGCGGCCCAATAGTCAAAGGGGAATGACCTGTGTGGGAGAACACCGATATGGGAGGAAAAGTAGTTTGTAACCATAGTTGACAACTGCTGTCTCCTGTCACTTTCCATCGATGCAGTATTACCAGTTGTGTGAGCGGTATTTGAAAAATCAGTCCACAACATTGTCATGAAACCCCTGTCTCCAACGCCACTTCTGCTGTGTGCACCACGAACACCTCTGCCAAGCTGCCCCCGGCCCATACGGCTCGTGTGAGAACCATCACCGCTGCTGTGTGCTGGGAATGCATCAAGCAACCGATTTACCAGAGTTGCTTGTTTATTAGCCAATATTAGGTCAAGGTTCTCCTGTGGCATGATGTTTTGTAATTTGCCTTTATAGCGTGGATCCAGGATGCTGGCCAACCAGTAGTCGTCATCGTTCATCATTTTGGCAATGCGGGGGTCCCTTTTTAGGATCCGCAAGGCATAATCTGACATGTGGGCCAATGTTCCCGGTGTCAATGATGCACTGCGAGTGCTGGGTGGAGGAGCACTTTCTGGCAAATCCACATCCCTCCAGTCATGCACAAACCCTGTACCAGACCTTGCCACGCCAACATTTTCACTTGCCCCACGAGATGCATCCTCCTCCCCTAAGTAATCATCCCCATCATCCTCCTCCTCCACTTCTTCCTCCACCTCGTCCAGGAGAGGTCCCTGAGCAGACAATGGCTGAATGTCATCAAGGATTCCCTCCTCCTCTTCCTCCTCATCAACATTGGCTGCAGACGCCTGCTCCTTAAGGTGCGTCAAAGTTTGCATGAGCAGACACATAAGTGGGATGCTCATGCTTAGGATGGCGTCGTCTGCGCTTACCAGCCGTGTGCATTCCTCAAAACACTGAAGGACTTTACAAAGGTCTTTCAGCTTCAACCACTGCACACCTGTCAACTCCATGTCTGCTCTCAAAGTGCCTGGCCGTGTATCCTCCCACAAATGCATTATGGCCTGCCTCTGCTCGCACAGCCGCTCCACCATGTGCAGGGTGGAGTTCCACCTTGTTGCAATGTCGATAATGAGGTGGTGGTTGGGAAGGTGGAGCAATCGCTGCAGCTTCTGCATACGAACGGAGTGTACAGGCGACCGGCGGATGTGCGCGCACAGTCTTCGCACCTTCTGGAGCAGGGCTGTTAACTCCGGATAATTTTTGAGGAAGCACTGCACCACCAGGTTCAAGGTGTGAGCCAAGCAAGGTATGTGGCTGAGTTTTGAAAGGGCTATGGCTGCCACAAAATTACGGCCGTTATCACTAACTACCTTGCCTGCCTCAAGATGTACACTGCCCAGCCATGACTCAGTTTGTCGCTTCAAGTACTCGGCCAGCACCTCGGCGGTGTGTCTGTCGCCCAAACACATCATCTGCAACACAGCCTGCTGACGCTTTCCACTAGCTGCTTGATAGGGGGACACATCATGTGCAACAGTGGCAGCTGCAGATGGAGTGCTCGTACGACTGCGCTCTGTGGACGAGCTTTCGCTTCTGGAGGAGGAGGAGGAGGAGGAGGAGGGTCGAACGCCTACAGCCAACTGTTTCCTATACCGTGGGCTAGGCAGCACTGTCCCACCACCGCTGTCCCCTGTGGACCCTGCATCCACCACATTAACCCAGTGCGCAGTGATGGACACGTAACGGCCCTGGCCATGCCGACTGGACCATGCATCAGTTGTGAGGTGCACCTTTCCGCTCACTGACTGCTTGAGTGCATGGACAATGCGGTCTTTCACATGATGGTGGAGGGCTGGGATGGCTTTGCGAGAGAAGAAGTGGCGACTGGGTAGGTCATAGCGTGGTACTGCATAGGCCATGAGTTCGCGGAAAGCTGTGCTTTCCACCAACCGAAAGGGCATCATCTCAAACGAGATTAGTTTGGCAATGTGGGCGTTCAAACCCAGTGTACGCGGATGAGAGACTGAGTACTTTCTTGACCTACTCATAGTGTCTGGGAGGGTGAGCTGGACTTGAGAGCTGCATATGGTGGAAGTAGCGGTGGACAGGGCGGACTGAGAGAGGGTTGATGATGGTGATGGAGTTGGTGTTCTTTCTGATGGCCTAGAATCAGTCTTTCGTTGATATAACAGTGGGATTCCCTGACTGCTGTGGTCTTGCAACGATACCTCAACATTTGCTGCTGTGCTAACCGGTGGGCTTACAGTGGGGGAAACAATGTAGCGTTGCTGACTACCTTCGTTGTCATCAGTTGCACATGTGGCACTTGAGGTTTGGTGTTGTGTCCACGCTTGCAAGTGCATGCTGGTTAAATGTCTAAGCATGCAACTGGTATTCAAATTTTTCAGATTTTTCCCTCGGCTAAAGGTCTTTGCGCACTTCTTACAGATAACCTTGGCCTGATCATGAGGATTTTGTTCAAAAAAGTGCCACACTGCACTCTTCCTACTTTGGCAGACATTTTGCGGCCTAGCACGCTGTGATCTTTTGACCCTCTGGACAAGCTGTCCAGCAACTCTTTTGATGTTTGGAACCTGTCTTTGGAGTGCTCCGGGCCTGCCAGATAACAGCTGTTGCGATGTCGATGTCTGCTGTGGATGCTCCTCATCTGAGCTATTGGAAGCAGCACCCTCTTCCCCCAATGGATGCCAATCTGGGTGAACAACTGGGTCATCCATCACCTCCTCTTCTATGTCATGTGCACCTTCCTCTGTGTCACCGTGTATTGTGGTATAGTGTGCGGGAAGGGGCACCTGAGTCTCATCAGGGTCAGAATCTGGCTCTGTACACTGCGAGGACAATGTAGTGCTTTGAGTGAATGTACCAGCAGAATCATCCATCAGCGGCTGTGCATCAGTGCACTCCATGTCAGATTCATCTTGGCCTGGGTAATTCACCATTTGACTTGATAATCCAGGCATGGTATGTGAAAACAGCTCCATGGAGTAATCAGTAGTATGGCCTGCGTCATCCTTCAATCTTAGTTGGGGTGAAGGACACAAGGAAAGGTGTGGTTCATGAACATGAGCCTCCAATGACGACTCAGTGCTTTTACTTTTTACAACTGAAGAAGAGGAGGCGATAGAGCTGGAGGCTGAGTCAGCAATGTAAGACAAAACTTTTTCCTGATGCTCTGGCTTTAAAAGCGGTTTGCCAACTCCTAGAAAACTAAGCATTCGAGGCCTTATGTAGCCAGACGATGACGCAGGGTCAGCACCTCCTGCATTCGGTCCTATTTTGCTCTTGCCACTACCATCAGATCCACCACCAACACCATCATTACCAGCTGCCAACCCCCGCCCAATTCCACGGCCTCTTCCACCAGCCTTCCTCATTTTTGGTAGAAATGTAGACAAAATCCAACAAACTATATAGTAATGTAAAACAAGGTACAAGGTGTCTATAGGACAGGGGAGATTTTGAATTTCTGTACACACTTGTGGACAGTGGACACTTTTGGATTGTGTGAGGCCCACTGATATCTGAGCGCTATGTGACAGGCTCGATGGCACAGCTGTGACAAAAGTGACTAGAGGATAAGGGAGATTTTGAATCTCTGCACACACTTTTGGACACTGGACACTTTTGGATTGTGTGAGGCCCACTGATATCTGAGCGCTATGTGACAGGCTCGATGGCACAGCTGTGACAAAAGTGACTAGAGGATAAGGGAGATTTTGAATCTCTGCACACACTTTTGGACACTGGACACTTTTGGATTGTGTGAGGCCCAATGAATATCTGAGCGCTATGTGACAGGCTCGATGGCACAGCTGTGACAAAAGTGACTAGAGGATAAGGGAGATTTTGAATCTCTGCACACACTTTTGGACACTGGACACTTTTGGATTGTGTGAGGCCCAATGAATATCTGAGCGCTATGTGACAGGCTCGATGGCACAGCTGTGACAAAAGTGACTAGAGGATAAGGGAGATTTTGAATCTCTGCACACACTTTTGGACACTGGACACTTTTGGATTGTGTGAGGCCCACTGATATCTGAGCGCTATGTGACAGGTTCAATGGCACAGCTGTGACAAAAGTGACTAGAGGATAAGGGAGATTTTGAATCTCTGCACACACTTTTGGACACTGGACACTTTTGGATTGTGTGAGGCCCACTGATATCTGAGCGCTATGTGACAGGCTCGATGGCACAGCTGTGACAAAAGTGACTAGAGGATAAGGGAGATTTTGAATTTCTGCACACACTTGTGGACACTGGACACTTTTGGATTGTGTGAGGCCCACTGATATCTGAGCGCTATGTGACAGGCTCGATGGCACAGCTGTGACAAAAGTGACTAGAGGATAAGGGAGATTTTGAATTTCTGCACACACTTGTGGACAGTGGACACTTTTGGATTGTGTGAGGCCCACTGATATCTGAGCGCTATGTGACAGGCTCGATGGCACAGCTGTGACAAAAGTGACTAGAGGATAAGGGAGATTTTGAATCTCTGCACACACTTTTGGACACTGGACACTTTTGGATTGTGTGAGGCCCAATGAATATCTGAGCGCTATGTGACAGGCTCGATGGCACAGCTGTGACAAAAGTGACTAGAGGATAAGGGAGATTGGATTGCTTTTAAAAAAGCAGTTTGCGGAGCAGTGGGTAAACAGCAATGCCAGCCTGTCAGGAAGCCTTAAAAGGCAGCCCAACAACCAACACCACTGATACACCACTATAAAGCTCCCCTTGCACTGCACACACAGTGACTGGTGTGTTGTGCAGGCCAAATTGCTGGCAGCAGAAGCAGTTTTTTTTTCTTCTCAGCAGGACAAAAAAAAAAAATTGGGATTGCTTTTAAAAAAGCAGTTTGCGGAGCAGTGGGTAAACAGCAATGCAGGAATGTCAGGAAGCCTTAGAAGGCAGCCCAACAACCAACACCACTGATACACCACTATATAGCCTCCCCTTGCACTGCACACACAGTGACTGGTGTGTTGTGCAGGCCAAATCGCTAGCAGCAGAAGCAGTTTTTTTGTCTTCTTCCTTGCCTAACGCTCTCCCTACAGAATCAGCAGCGACCTCTCCCTATACTAAGATCGGCAGAAGTAAGATGGCGGTCGGCGTGCACGCCCTTTTATACCCCCTGTGACGCCCACCAAAGCAAGCCAATCACTTGCATGCCCTTCTGAAAGATGGTGGTGACCCGTGCCTATGTCATCACGTTGCCCACAGTGTCCGTGGATCCTGATTGGCTGAAAAATAGCGCAAAACAAACTTTTGAAATGCGACTTTGGCGCGTAAGTCGCCGACCTCGTGGCCGACCTCATCCTAGGGTCGGGTTTCGTTTCATGAAACCCGACTTTGCCAAAAGTCGGCGACTTTTGAATTTTTTCGACCCGTTTCGCTCAACTCTACTTGTAACTATCCAACATCCTCTTGATTACATTCCAGAGGTTTTCAATGGGGTTGAGGTCTGGAGAATGGGCTGCCCATGACAGGGTTTTGATGTGGTGGTCTCTTAATTTTAGCCAGATCTGTATTTGTCAGTGACACACACATATATATTTGTAAATATATTTCATAGATAGAAAAAAAGCCAGCAATTAAGCAGCTGCGGTAGTGTAAAATCATAGCAGGAGCCAGTGTGGGAGGAACGGCCCCGTCGAGTGTCCAGGCCGGAACCAAGGGAGCCGTCATCTGGGTTCCAGGGGAAACTGTCTCCGGGGGACAGAGTTCGGGAACGGACCATTGTGACAGACAGATGGGCCGGGGGAGGACCAGTATAAAGGAGGCGGGGAATTCCCGGGACGATGAGTCAGCAGACGGGACAGAGGCAGCAGGAGACCGTGGGAGCGACTGAAAGCTAGAGCGACTTACCAGTGCCAGGGAAGACGCTCACTGAGACTCCAAAGGGACGGCTCCAAGGTGATCATCCGAGACTTGCTGCCCCGCTCCAGCCCGCGGCCACTGCGGCCCCAGTTCGACCTGCAGCCGCTGCCGCCTCACCTCAGCCCGCGGCTGCGGACTACCCGTGGTCGCTGCCATCTCGCTCCAGCCCGTGGCTTCGGCCTGTTCCCCGCCACCCGCAGCCGCCCTGCTCTCACCAGTGGCAGCGGCAAGTACAGTGCCATCGGCGGCCACCACTGTCCCGCTCCGGTCCGCAGCAGGGGCGGAGCCTCTGCTGGCTACGGACTCCCCGTCGCAGCCGTTAGCTGCGCAGGTGGCCTGTCATTCGCCACCCCACATCACTGCCGCTTGCCCCAGTCCGGGGGCTGCGGCCCATCCTTCCATGGACTCCGTCGGGGCCTGTGGGGCTCCAGTGTCATCAGCGCGCCGGAGCGCGCGAAGACTTCGTCAACGCCTCAGCAACTGGGCCCAGCGACTACTACGCCGAAGGACCACCATCCTGAATGGTGAGGGTTGTCTGGATGGCTAAGTTGACTATATAATTAAGGACCCGTAGTCGGCCATACAGCGGCCCTATAGTGACCGGCTGTTGCCGGAAGTAGTCGTGTTCTACCAGTTTGTGTTTGCTTGTTTAGAGCCCCTGTAAGGGCAACCCATGTTACCCCTTTGGTTGATCAGGCCATGACTGAGGAAAGTTCCCTCTAGTCTTATAAACGTTATTCTAGAAAGCACCAAATTGTCTCGCGACTCGTCACTGCATCTTGCTACCTGAAAACACCACACCAACAGGATAGAAGAGATGGATTTCATACAGTAAATACAAATAGCATAGGTAGATATATAGATGTCAGTGACAAATACAATTAGTACAGTGTGTGTGCAGCTTACTGTACATGTGTTTAAATAATAAAAGATTGTTTTTCTGAAAACAAATGGTGTGGGCTCCCATGTAAATATTGTAACCGGTCTGGGAAGGGGGTAATACCCATGGAGCTTCCCAGGCTATTAATATCAGCTCATAGCTGTATACTTAACCTTTACTGGCTATTAAAATGGGGAACCCTAAAAAAATGACATAAGGTCCCACTATAATTAACAACCAGCAAAGGCTATGCAGACAGCTGCAGGCTGATATTAATAGCCAAAGAAGGGACCATGGATACTGCCCCCAAGGCTAAAATCATCATCTCTCAGCCGCCCCAGAAAAATTGCATCACTAAGATGCACCAATTCTGGCACTTAACCTTGCTCTTCCCACTTGCCCTGTTGCAATGCCAAGTGGGGTGATAGTTGAGGGGGAGTTGATGTCATCTTTGTATTGTCAGGTGACATCAAGCCCCGAGGTTAGTAATGGAGAGGCATCAATAAGACCCCGCCATTACTAACCCCATAGACACATTGTATAAAAACACATACCAAGAATAAAGTCCTTTAATTGAAAAAATGGCACAGACTCCTTTACTAATTTTAACCATATTTACAACCTCGCCTAATTTCATCGAAGCCCTCGCTCTCCTGTAATAAACCAAAAATAATGAAACAACAATATCCCTTACCTCTCCGTTGTTCTGTTCGACGCCGTAATCCATGTCTGGGGAGACAAAGTTTTCAACCTGGAAGGTGTCAAGATGCAACCGTCCAGGCTGAGAACCACTGGTGAATGAGCTGTTGCGAGCGCAGCCTCAGTGACTAGCAGTGACCTCACTGAGGCTTCGTTCCCAGCCGGGCTGAACTGCAGTGACCTTGGTGAGATCCCCGCTAGTACCGTGAGAAAGTCGCCTGGTGCAGAGGCGAGTTCACAAGAGAATTTCACTGCGATGAATTTCAACTGCGGTGAACTCACCACTGCACCATGCGACTTTCCCAGCAGTTCAGCCCGGCTGGTAACGCAGCCTCAGTGACCAGATGTAACCTCGATGATGTCACCGCTGGTCACTGAGGATCCGCTCGCAGTAGTTCATTCCTCAGTGGTTTTCAGTCTGGATGATCGCATCTTGGCACCGTTGAAATTGAAATTGAAAACTATTAATCCCCTAGACATGAATTATAGCGTGGAACTGAACGAAAGACAGGTATAGTATATTGTTATTGTTTATTTTAGTTTTATTTCAGGAGAATGATGACTTTGGTGGAATTAGGCGTTAGGTGAGTATAACTGTGTTTGTTATATTTAAATAAAATGGAAAACTGTGTTTAGTCTTATTCCTAGTAAAGGACTTTATTCTGGCTGTGTCTTTATTTACCATACAACTATAGGATTAATAATGGAAAAGTGTCTTATAGACGCCTCTCCATTACTAATCCGTGGGCTTGATGTCACCTGAAAATACAAACGGTGACATCAACCTCACAAATATGAACCCCACTTGCCACCGCTACAGGGCAAGTGGGAAGAGCTGGGCAAAGTGCCAGAATTGGCGCATCTAATAGATACACCATTTTTTAAAATTATTTATTTACAGCACAGGAACGGCTGATGAACACTCCCATCCACCGCTCCTACTCTCACTGTTATTAGTGGCAGCAGGTGTGAGCTGATGGGAGCTGTAGTCCCATCAGCTGACACCAGTGACAGGAGGTAACATATATATATGCATATGTGGAAAATCACTTGAAAATGGAGGCTGGACAAAATCTATATCTCTCACTAATCAGTATACATCTTCTGTATCTGTACACCCATGCATAATGGTAATGGTTAGCCAACATGAAGTGAGTGAAAACATAATAGACACTGAATTACATGTCACGTCGGGGATGTGAAGGAGAGTGTGTCAAATGGCTGACTACAGCCGTTTCACGCTACTCAAGCGCTTCCACGTGGAAGCGCTCGAGTAGCGTGAAACGGCCGTAGTCAGCCATTTGACACACTCTCCTTCACATCCCCGACGTGACATGTAATTCAGTGTCAATAAACATTCATCATTATCCCGCAGAGTGCGACCTTTTTCTCTTGGATACCACTATCGTTTTGCTATGAGGTCAAGCACCCGGGAATCCTGCATGTGAGCTCTCCACCTGCTGCCAGCCACGGATCTCAGCACGGTAATAGCAGTGCCACCCGCTTTCTTGCATTGACTGAAAACATAATAGAGATCAAGTCATAGTCCAAAATAATGGAGAATATGCTGTAAAAAAGCTAAAGATTTAGTGAGTACTCAAGTGGTAAAATGACAGTGTCTACGGTTGCAATCATGGCACTCTGAGAATTGTGTTTACATGTTGCCATTTACCTGTCTAATATATAATTACCTTGTAATGCCTTTACTTCCTGTTCTGTCCAGATGTGTCCGGATCCCAGATTTCCAAGTAGCGGAAGTTCACCGACTGCCATATTGGGGCACCCAAGTGATGGGTGTCCCAATATGGAAACTGCTTGTGGTACCAGCCTCTTGCACAGTACCACCAGTGGAACACCGTCGCTCCACACACACACACACTGTATATGCCGTATGTAGCCTCTTGCGAGGTACCACCAGTGGAACACCGTCGTGAACACGCTGCCATCGGGATCAGCCGAATCATTCACTGACCGCCGCCATCTTTGTACAGGAGGAGTGCATGTGCAGTTTTAATGTGACCGCCGCTATCTGTCTACACAAAGATGGCGGCGGTCTGATTTACTGCTCCTGCGCAAAGTCTGTGCAGGTGCAGTGAATCATTCAGGTGATCCCGGCGGCAGATGCACTACGTGTCTACAGGCAGAGGAAGCCGGTCACATTAAAGTGGTTTTCCCACGAATGAAAGTTCATTTTAAAAATTGTCTGTGTCTGACCGTGTACGGAGCATACCACATCTCCTGAGCAGGGGAGGAAGCAAAAGACAATGACATTACAGCTGGGGATCAGAGAGGATTCATTTTGTGAGGTAAAATATTTCACTGACTGTTTTTAAACAATATTTTACCTGAGAAAATGTATCCTCTGCGATCCCCTGCTGTAATGTCAGTATTGTCTTTTGCTTTCTCCCCTGTCCAGGAGCTGTAGTATGTTCTGTACACGGTGAGACACAGACAATTTTTAAAAACCCCTTTAAAAGCAAATATCAACGCCAACATCAAAAAAATACCTAGAATATACCATCAAGGAAATGGACAGCTATCCAAGTTACCGCAGAAACATGACAAGGGGGATAACATGGGGTAGACAGGTCAAAGTAGAGAGCACAGATGGGAGTAGTCAGCACATGGGGAAAGAGAGAGTGGATAGGTGGGTGAGCACATGGGGGAGAGATTCTTAACGCTGCAAAGTCTGCCCCCATCGTGACATTACCACCCTCCCGATGTGATAGCATCGGGCCTCCACCTAGTAGGACAAAAGTGCCATGATGTCAACTCCACTTTGAGCACTGGAAATTATTTGGTCTTGATGGCAATGTATGGCACTTGGTAGATGCGTTTGGTGCTTGTGCAGATTGTGCAAGGGAAATGACATAGTTGGGATTGGTAATGGATGACAATAGAAAGGCATGCATGGCGCCATGAACTGGAAATGGTCTTGAGTAGTGCATCGATTTCCTATAAGATGTGTAGTGAGCACCTTGAACCCTCAGGTGCTTCACAGAAATTTATAGTGTTAAGCTGTGAAAATACAAAAAAAAATTACATTTTTCCAACCAAAATGTTAATTTAGCCACATATTTTGCATTTTCATAAGTGTAACGGGAGAAATTGCACCATACAATTTGTTGTGCGATCTCTCCTGAGTACACCAATACCTCATATATGAGAGAAACCTACTGTTTGGGCCTATGGCAGGGCTTGGAAGAGAAGGAGCTTCATTTGACTTTTTGAATGTAAAGTTTGCTGGAATTATTAGTGGACGCCATGTCCCATTTGGAGAGCCCCGATGTTCCTAAACAATGGAAACCCTCACAAGTGACCCCATTTTGGAAATGAGACCCCTCAAGGAATGTATTTACATGTGTGATGAGCACCTTGAACCCCCAGGTGCTTCACAGAAATTTAAAAACATTGAGCTGTGGAAATAAAAAATAAAAAAAAAAATCACATTTTCCCCACAAAAATGTTATTTTAGCCCCAAATTTTGCATTTTCATAAGGGATAATAGGAGAAATTTCACCATGCAATTTCTCCTGAGTATGTCAATTCCCCATATGTGGGGTAATACTACTTTTGAGGTACAATGCAAAGCTCAGAAGGGAAGAGGCGCCATATTGGAGATCAGATATTGCTGGAATGGTTTGAGGGTGCCATGTCACATTGGCAGAGCCCCTGAGGTGCCAGAACAACAGAAACCCCCTATATGTGACCTCATTTTACAAACTACAGTCCCCAATGAATTCATCTAGGGGTGCAGGGATCATATTGACACCATATGTGCCTCACAGAATTTTATACCATTGAGTGGTGAAGAAAGAATAAATTAAAAGGGCTAATAGTTTAAAACAAACTGAGGTCCATTTTTTCCGTCGTGTGCCAATACCCTACATGTAATCGAGAAACATTTTTCAGGCATAGTGCAAAGTTCAGAAGGAATGGAGCGCTATACTATAGTGCGGATTTTACTGTTATGGTTTGTGGGTGCCATGACCCACTGGCAGAGCTCCAGAGTTGCCAAAACAGCTGAATTCCCCATAAGCGATCCCATTTTACAAACTACACTGCTCAACGAATTAATCAATGGGTGCAGTGATCATATTGATACCAATGGTATGTCACAAAATTTTATACCTGTAAGCAGTGAAGAAGTAATAACTACATTTTACCACCAAAATTTTGTTTTTGACTCCATGGGTGTTTTGTAGAAACAAGCAGCAATGAATATTGCTGAGTGAAAATTGCAAACTGCCATTGTAGTGACCAGTACGCTGTAGTGACCAGTACATTAGAATCATAGAATCGTAGAGTTGGAAGGTACCTCCTGGGCCATCTCGTCCAACCCCCTGCTCAAAGCAGGATTCGCTAAATCATCCCAGACAGATGTCTGTCCAGGATCTGTTTGAAGACTTCTATTGAAGGAGTACTCACCACCTCTCATGGCAGCCTGTTCCACTCATTTATCACTCTGTCAAAGTTTTTTCTAATATCTAATCTGTGTCTCCTCCCATTCAGTTTCATCCCATTGCTTCTAGTCTTTCCTTGTGCAAATGAGAATAAAGATGATCCTTCTACAATGTGACAGCCCTTGAGATATTTGTAGACAGCTATTAAGTCTCCTCTCAGTCTTCTCTTTTGCAAGCTAAACATTCCCAAATCTTGCAGCCTTTCCTCATAAGATAGGGTTTGCAGACCGGTCACCATTCTGGTCGCACTTTTCTGAACTTGCTCCATTTGTTGATGTCTTTTTTAAAATGTGGCACCCAAAACTGGACACAGTATTACAGATGAGGTCTGACCAAAGAGGAGTAGAGAGCAATAATGACTTCACGTGATCTAGACTGTATGCTTCTGTTAATACATCCTAGAATTGCATTTGCCTTTTTTGCTGCTGCATCACACTGTTGACTCATATTCAGTCTGTGATCTATTAGTATACCCAACTCTTTTTCACATGTGCTGTTGCTTAGCCCTATTCCTCCCATTCTGTATATGCTTTTTTAATTTTTATTGCCCAGATGTAGTACTTTGCATTTTTCCCTGTTAAAAACCATTCTGTTAGTTGCTGCCCACTGCTCCAGTTTATTTATATCTTTTTGAATTCTCTCTCTCTCTTCTCTAGTATTAGCTATCCCTCCTAGCTTTGAGTCATCAGCAAATTTAATCAGTTTACCCTCAATTCCTTCATCTAAATCGTTGATAAAGATGTTGAACAATACAGGGCCCAGGACAGAGCCCTCTGGTACCCCACTTGAGACATTCTTCCAACTGGATGTGCAGCCATTGACAACCACTCTATGGGTCCGATCACTAAGCCAGTTATTAATCAACCTAACAGTTGCCTTGTCCATTCCATACTTAGTCATTTTTTCAATAAGGATTGTGTGAGATACTTTGTCAAATGCTTTGCTGAAGTCAAGATATACTATATCTACAGCATTTCCCTGATCCACCCAATGAGTGATTTTGTCATAGAAGGAAATTAAGTTAGTCTGACATGACTTATTAGTTACAAACCCATGCTGACTCTGTTTAATCACTTCATTCTTATCCAGGTACTTGTAGTGACCAGTATGCTATACTCAAATTGTGCTTCTGGAGACATGCACAGGTAAGTTAGGTGGGCTCTCATTGCTTCAGAAATGGAAAATATGTCAATGCTATATGGTGTTTAGGTACACTGTGAGGCTCAGAAGGGAGGGGGGCATTTTGAATTTGGAAGCGCAGAATTTTCTGAATTTCTGACAGACCTGAGTGGGGACTTGCATTTTTATGAATTGATTTGAAGCTTTTATTGGCAAAATTTTACATAACGTTTGGGATTCGGCGCTCTACGCTGAGCACTTACTTTGGGGTTTCCAGCTAAATCTCTGAGTGATGTGATTCAGATGAAATCCCCGATGGATCATTTCACTATAATGAGGTAGCAGAGTTACTCTTGACTCAGTCTGGCCGTTGTTCACCGGTGTCCTTCTTTTTAGAAGTGCACAAAACTGTCTCCGACAGCACTTTTATGCAATCCTAAAAAGACGGACACCGCCAGATCACAGTTCAGACGGCTTCCACAGTGCCTCTATCTTCCTCAGTATAGGAAATCTTCCATGGTGTTTTCCATCTGAATCACGTATTTCAGAGATTTACACGGAAATCCCAATGTAAGCATTCAGCGTAGAGCGCAGGATAAATGTGAGCCGAGGCTTACTGCAATTTTTGGGAGGCAGAATGAAAAAATCAACAGCAGGTAAAGAATTGGTTTTATTTATTTTTTTATGCCGTTCCTTGAGTGGTATAAGTGATTAGATGACTTTATTGTTCGGATTGGTGCTATTACAGCGATACCAGATTTAGATCAGGTTTTATATTTGGTGCTGTCACACATTAAAAAATGCTTTTTGTTGCAAAAATAGTTTTAGCATCACCATATTTTGAGAGCTATAATTATTCCATATTTCGGCCCTGAGAGTCATGTGAGGGCTTGTTTTTTGTGGGACTAGTTGACGTTTTTATTGGTACCATTTTCAGACACATGACATTTTTTGACTGCTTTTTATTCCAATTTTTGGGAGGCAGAATGAACAAAAACCAGCAATTCAGGAATATTTTGGGGGTGAGGGTTTTTGTCTTACAGCGTGTGATAAAATTGATAAGGCAGTTTTAATCTTCAGGTCAGTATGATTATAGCGATACCACAGTTATATTTTTTTTATGTTTTGGCACTTTTACTCAAAAACTATTTTAGACAAAAATTAATTATTTTTGCCTCGCTTTATTCTGATAGCTATAACTTTTTTATTTTTTCTGCTGATGGAGCTGTATGGTGGCTTGTTTTTTGCAGGACAAGGTAAAGTTTTCAGCGGTACCAAGTTTATGCATATTTGTCTTTGTGATCATGTTTTATTATACCTTTTTTTGGTGGTATGATGATAAAGGATTGTTTTTTGCTTGTTGGGTCGTTACAGACGCTATAATACCAAATATGTGTACTTTCATTGTATATATATATATATGTATATATATATATATATATTTTTTTTTTTCATGCAAATATTTATTTCTGGGTACAATATATTTACATTTTTTGATTTTTGTATTAGAAGTTTTTGATTTATTTTAATATTCTTACAATTGTTTAAAAATGTTTTTTATTTACTTTTGTACTTTATCCCACTATGGGACTATCATTTTCTTCAAGCTGATCGCTTGTATAGCATGGGGATGCAGCAGCATCCCTGTGCTATGCAAGCTGTCAATGCTGCACTGACAGAGAAAGTTACTTATTCTCTGAGCATGATCTAGCAATTTTGCTAGTTCTGGTGACCCGGACGTCATCCGACATTGGGCCACCATGGCAACGATTGGTACCACGCGATGAAGTCGCGGGGACTCCGATCCAAGGTCAGAGGGGCTGTCTTCCCTCTGCATACTCCAAAAATGCTGCAATCGAGTTCTATTACAGCATTTAGGAGGTTGAAGTGCCAGGAGTGATGCGGGACCACTCCTGGCATTGTGTACAGGGTGTCAGCTGTCAGAATCAGCTGACACTTGGCGGCGATCGTGCGAGCGCAACCTGTGTGCACTCAAAATCGCCGAGACATGTCCCAGGTCATTAAGGCCCAGGTCACAGGGATGTATGGATACATCCAAGGTGTGAAAAAGGTAAAATGAATTTCAATATGTCTAAATTTATTTAACAGAAACTAGGATTGAAAATAAATGTTGGATATTCAGGAAAACTGTCCTTTTCTGTAGTTCTCTTTAAAAATTAAACCTGTGCTGCAGCAGGTTTCTTCAGATAAGAAACACCAAGTATTTAGTATATGACAACGTTTAGCACTTTTTTCTAAATAAACTGTAGTTGCCTCTAGTGAATTGGGTTGTCCAGATCTGATTTATTTAGTTTAGGAACACTGCTAATGGTGAAAATATGTATTACTAGGTGCTTAAACAGGATGTTTGTTTTCAATTTGACTTCCAGAAGTCTTATATTTCATTATGTATTCATCTCTTAAGGTCCATTTACACTTCATGTTCTTAGGAACTCTTGTTCAGCAAGAATCTTGCAGTCTAAACAAGCTGTTGATTACCTGAGGAATGAGCAAAACGCTCACTCGTTTGGGTGAAATGATCTTTTGTGCTGTACAAAAGATCATCTTTCTGGACACTGCATCGTCTTATGTAGATAGGACTTGTGTAAATGGCAGCCTATACTCACTGATTGATCTACTGAAGATCATACAAACGACTGCTGATCAGAAAATAAGCAGCAGATCAGTAATCGTTTAGTTCCTCACATGAACACGGGCCAACAATCTGTACTAGATTTTACATTGCGCATAGACTTCCATTGTTCTCATCAGCACAAATCCGGTTTACACAGGACAATGTACTGTCAAGAGCAATGACCTTTTGTGCCGCACAAGAGATCATTTCACCCAATGAATGAGTGTTTTGCTCATTCTTCAGCAGCCTGTTTAGTCTGCAAGATTATCATTAATTAATGTGTTCCTATGGACATGAGATAAGCAGTTGTCACGCTACAAACAGTATGTTGGCTGTTCAGATATCCACCTTTTTGGCCAGAGAAAAAAATGGACTACTTTTCATCTGTATACCACATCCAATTTTCATACATTCTTTTTTGTCTGTGTATCTATTTTAACCATTTGTGTAGCATCCACTTTTTTTTTGCAAAAAATAAATTCATTTTCAAAGTTTTTCCTATCCATCAAACAGTAAAAAATGTACAGCACTAATGCTACTCTTTTTTTCCAAAGATCATGGATGGGGTAGTTTGATCTACAAGTGACATAAAAAAAAATGGAAATGTGTCCATTTTTTCATACAGTTGGTACTAAAAAAAGATATGTGAAAATGCCTATTGACTATAATGGGTACGTGTTCTATTGGTAGAAATTATAGATAGAATATTTCAAATTCGGATATGTGAATGAGACCTTAGGAAACCTTATTTAGCCTATCACAAAAAAATTGGCAAATTATTTGCCACTTTCTATAGATATTATATTCTCCTATCTGGATTGAGAGAGCATCGAAAAATGCAATATTCATGGCTAGCTTTAGTCAAGGCTGGTGTTAGGGATAGTCAGAACAGGCAAGGGCCCACAGACAGTGGCCGCTATGGGGCCCAAGAGAAAGAGGGGCCCAATGTTGCCCCTCACCCCCGTATTCAACTTATCGGCATCATAGATGCTGATACAGTTAAAATCAGAGATGGAGAGAGCATCCATTGACTCTCCCTCTCCTATCTCTCCCCCCTCTGCCTCTTACTCAGTGTGTGCCAATAGTGGACCTGATGAGAGGCTCTGCAGAAGCCAGAGCAGTGGGGGAGCGAGAAGGTAAGTATTGTGTGTGTATGCATTATTGTTATGAATTCATTTTCCCCTTCACCATTGAGGTCTGATGAACTCCCTCTTCTGGTGAAGGAAGGTAGTGAGGCTGATTACCAAGCACCTGAGCTGGGAGAGGATGACTGGGCGACGGGGATCTCTGACTGGATATAAGGCAACCGACGCCCTTCTGCCTCGCTGGTGATTTCTCTGTGGAATTCTAGGAGACCAGTCTGATTCCTGCTCCTCAAAAGCTAAGTTTTCTGCTTTGCCTTTTTGCATTTGTGTTTTGGTTTTAGTTTGCCTTGCTTTTCTGGATTCTGCCATTCCCTGCTGGGGTGAGCTGAATTCCTTTTTTGTCAGTTTGCTCTGTCTTCAGAAAATACCTGAGTACTGACATAGTCTTTTTGAAGCCTAGCGTCTTCAGGGCCTTTTTCCCTGTCAGTCTGTTGGCTCTTATTTTGATAGGGTTTTTCGCGGATTGCAGACAGCAGCTTTCCTATCCTGTCCTATCTAGTTAGCTTGGGCCCCATCATTTGCTCAGTCTATCTTTCTATCTGTGTTAGTGTTTTTTCTTCTTGCTTCGCCGTCATTATATGTTGGGGGCTGCCTATTGATTTGGGGTCTGCTCTGGGGCAGTTTAGATTTCCCTTTCTGTCTTTAGGCTAGGCAGTTCTCCGGCTGTGATCGAGGGGTCTAGGACATCGTAGGAACCCCCCACGGCTACTGCTAGTTGTTGATAGGTTCAGGGGTCTGCAATCCGATTACTGCCAACTTCTCTGGTTTTCTGTACTTAGCTAGCATTCATAACAGAATCACCAGCCATACCGCAGATCCTAGGGTACTCAATAGCAGGAAAGAATTTTTAAAAAGAATAAAAAAAAAAAAGTGTGTATATTTTTTCCTCTATATCTCTGAGGCCGTAGGGGGAATTTTTGTTTCTCTCAATGGAGATAAAGCAATTGTCTGATCGTGTGGAGCAGCTCGCTGCAGAAGTGCGGGGAATTTCTGCCTACCTTGCTCATTCACATGCTGCTGAACCAAAGATCCCTACTCCTGATGTGTTTTTTGGGGATCGGTCTAAATTGTTGAATTTCAAAAATAATTGTAAATTATTTTTTGCCTTGAAGCCTAACTCGTCAGGGAGCTCCACGCAGCAGGTTAAAATTGTCATCTCTTTGCTGCGTGGCGATCCCCAGGATTGGGCGTTTTCTTTGAAACCTGATGATCCTAGTCTGACTAATGTGAATGCATTTTTTCAAGCCTTGGGGTTGTTGTTTGACAAACCTAATGCTATTGATCAGGCTGAAAAGACCCTGTTGGCATTGAGCCAGGGTCGAGATTCTGCAGAATAGTACTGTCAAAAATTCCAAAAGTGGGCGGTCCTTACTGCTTGGAATGATAATGCCTTGGCAGCTCTCTTTCGGAAGGGTTTGTCAGAAGCCGTAAAAGATACTATGGTGGGATTTCCTGTTCCCTCTGGTCTGGACGATTCTATGTCATTAGCCATTCAGGTTGATCGGCGTTTACGTGAACGCAGGACTGCACGAGAGGTGTTGCCACCTGCTGAACAAGTGTCTGAACCTATGCAATGTGATAGAGTTTTGTCCAGGGAGCAACGTCAGGAGTTCAGAAAGCGTAATAAGCTGTGTTTTTTTTGTGGAGATACCTCGCATATTATTTCTGTCTGTCCTAAACGAGAGAAACGTTTTGCACACACGTTTTTTCTCTGGGTGGTGTTCAACCTAAGTTTCTTCTGGCAATTACTCTGATCTGCTCCCTGTCCACATTTTCCACCAAGGCTTTTGTGGATTCGGGAGCAGCCCTGAACCTAATGGACTTGGATTTTGCTAAACGTTGTGGATTTCCTATGACACCTCTGCGGATGCCTATCCCTTTGAGGGGGATTGATGCTACTCCTTTAGCGAAATATAAACCTCAGTTTTGGACCCAGGTGGTAATGTGGGTTGCCCCAAACCATCAAGAAAATTGCAGATTTTTGGTGTTGCATAATTTGCATGATACCATAGTTCTGGGGTTTCCTTGGTTGCAAATTCATAATCCAGTTTTGGACTGGAAATCTGTATCTGTGGTGAGTTGGGGTTGTCGGTGTGCCCTTAGTGAGGCTCCGGTTTTTTCCACCTCTCCTCAGTCGCATGATGTTCCTGACTATTTGGCGGACTTTTATGATGTATTTAGTGAGAATGAGTCTGCATCTTTGCCTCCTCATAGGAGTTATGACTGTGCAATTGAACTGAGCCCGGGGTGTAAATTTCCCAAGGGTCGGCTCTTCAACTTCTCTGTACCCGAGCACGAGGCTATGCGATCCTATATTAAGGAGGCGTTGGAGAAGGGTCATATTAGACCATCCTCTTCACCATTAGGTGCTGGTTTTCTTTTCGTGGCCAAAAAGGATGGTTCATTAAGGCCTTGTATTGATTATCGTGCCCTCAACAAAATTACTATTAAATATCAGTATCCGTTACCCCTGATTTCGGATCTATTCTCCAGAGTTAAAGGTGCTTGCTGGTTTACCAAGCTTGACCTCAGGGGGCGTATAATCTTATCCGCATTAAGCATGGGGATGAATGGAAGACAGCGTTTAATACTCCAGAGGGACATTTTGAGTACCTGGTGATGCCTTTTGGGCTCACTAATGCCCCTTCTGTCTTCCAGTGCTTCATGAACGACATTTTCCGAGACTTTGTGGATAAATTTTTGATTATCTATCTGGATGATATTTTGATCTTCTCCAAGGATTGGAATTCTCATGTGGAACATGTTCGGACGGTGTTCCGGATCTTGAGGGAGAATTCCCTGTATGTCAAAGGATCGAAATGCCTTTTTGGGGTACAGAGGATTTCATTTTTGGGATTTATTTTGTCTCCGTCAACTACTGAAATGGCTCCGGCCAAGGTACAGGCCATTTATGATTGGGTTCAGCCCACTTCTTTGAAGGCCCTCCAGAAGTTTTTGGGTTTTGCTAATTTTTATCGGAAATTTATAGCAAAATTTTCTAGTATTGCCAAGCCATTGACTGATCTGACTAAGAAGGGTGCTGATGTGTTGAATTGGTCTCCGGAGGCTGTTTCTTCCTTTCAGGAGCTGAAGTGAACATTCACTTCTGCCCCGGTTTTGTGGCAACCTGATGTCTCACTCCCGTTCCAGGTAGAGGTGGATGCTTCTAAGATTGGTGCAGGAGCTGTCTTGTCCCAAAAGGATCCTGTAACATCTAAAATGAATCCCTGTGCTTTCTTTTCCCGAAAGTTCTCCCCATCAGAACGTAACTATGATGTGGGGAATCGGGAACTGTTGGCCATGAAATGGGCATTTGAGGAGTGGAGACATTGGTTGGAGGGAGCTAAACATCAAGTTGTAGTCCTCACTGACCACAAGAATTTGATTTACCTGGAGTTGGCTAAATGCTTGAACCCTAGACTGGCTAGATGGGCCTTGTTTTTCACACGTTTTGATTTTGTGGTCTCTTTTCTTCCTGGCACTAAGAATGTCAAGGCTGACGCTCTTTCTAGGAGCTTCTTTGCTGATTCTCCTGTGGTGACCAAGCCTGCTACCATCTTAGGCGAAGGGGTAGTTCTTTCTGCCATCTCACCCGATTTGAGACGTGCTCTGGAAGAGTTCCAGGAGGACAAACCTGAGCGTTGTCCCAGTGGAAAGTTGTATGTTCCTGACCAGTGGAAGAAGAAAGTGATGTCTGAAGTTCATTGCTCTGCATTGGCTGGTCATCCAGGTATTTTTGGTACTAGAGATCTGGTGAGTCGGTCTTTTTGGTGGCCCGCCTTGTCTCGTGATGTCAGGAATTTTGTGCAGTCCTGTGGGACTTGCTCCCGGTCTAAACCTTGTTCTCGCTCTAGTGGGTTGTTGATGCCTTTGCTGGTCCCCAGGAGGCCATGGACCCATATTTCAATGGATTTCATCTCTGATATGCCTTTCTCTCAGAGAATGACTGTTATTTGGGTGATTTGTGATAGGTTCTCTAAGATGGTTCATCTTGTACCACTCCCTAAGTTGCCATCTTCTTCTGAGTTGGTGCCCCTGTTTTTGCAACAGGTGGTTCGCTTGCACGGGATTCCTGAGAACATTGTATCTGACAGAGGAGTTCAGTTTGTGTCTAGATTTTGGAGGACGTTCTGTTCCAAGCTGGGAATTCAGTTGTCCTTCTCCTCTGCGTTTCACCCTCAGACCAATGGGCAGACGGAGAGAACAAACCAGACCTTGTAGTCGTATTTGAGATGTTTTATTTCCGCTGATCAGGATGATTGGGTTTCATTTTTGTCCTTGGCTGAATTTGCTTTAAATAATAGAGCTAGTTCTGCCACTTTGATGTCACTTTTTTTTGTAACTTTGGGTTTCATCCTCGATTTTCTTCAGGGCAGGTGGAGCCTTCTGCCTGCCCAGGTGTTGACACTGTGGTGGAGAGAATGCACCAGATCTGGGACCAAGTGGTGGATAAGTTATCTCTCTCCCAGGAAAAGGCCCAGCGGTTTTCCAACTGACATAGGACCGTTGGTCCCCAGTTTAAGGTGGGTGATATGGTTTGGTTATCATCAAAAAATATTGCTATGAAGGTAACTTCTCCTAAGTTTAAGCCTAGATTTATTGGGCCTTACAAGATTTTGGAGATCATTAATCCGGTCTCTTTTCGGTTGGCTCTTCCTGTCACATTTAAAATCCATAATGTGTTTCATAAGTCCTTGTTGAAGAGGTTTGTTGAACCAATAGTTCCTGGAGTGGCACCTCTGGACCCTGTATTGGTTGAAGGTAACATGGAATATGAGGTAGAGAAGATACTGGATTCCCGTCTGGCTAGACGGAGACTCCAGTATTTGGTTAAGTGGAAGGGTTATGGTCAGGAGGATAATTCCTGGGTCTCTGCCTCTGATATTCATGCCAAAAGATTGGTGTGTGCCTTTCATCGGGCTCACCCTGATCGCCCTGGTGGCGTGGATGAGGGTTCGGTGACCCCTCCTCAAGGGGGAGGTACTGTTATGAATTCATTTTCCCCTTCACCATTGAGGTCCGATGAACTCCCTCTTCTGGTGAAGGAAGGTAGTGAGGCTGATTACCAAGCACCTGAGCTGGGAGAGTATGACTGGGCGACGGGGATCTCTGACTGGATATAAGGCAGTCGACGCCCTTCTGCCTCGCTGGTGATTTCTCTGTGGAATTCTAGGAGACCAGTCTGATTCCTGCTCCTCAAAAGCTAAGTTTTCTGCTTTGTCTTTTTGCATTTGTGTTTTGGTTTTAGTTTGCCTTGCTTTTCTGGATTCTGCCATTCCCTGCTGGGGTGAGCTGAATTCCTTTTTTGTCGGTTTGCTCTGTCTTCAGAAAATACCTGAGTACTGACATAGTCTTTTTGAAGCCTAGCGTCTTCAGGGCCTTTTTCCCTGTCAGTCTGTTGGCTCTTATTTTGATAGGGTTTTTCGCGGATTGCAGACAGCAGCTTTCCTATCCTGTCCTATCTAGTTAGCTTGGGCCCCATCATTTGTTCAGTCTATCTTTCTATCTGTGTTAGTGTTTTTTCTTCTTGTTTCACCGTCATTATATGTTGGGGGCTGCCTATTGCTTTGGGGTCTGCTCTGGGGCAGTTTAGATTTCCCTTTCTGTCTTTAGGCTAGGCAGTTCTCCGGCTGTGATCGAGGGGTCTAGGGCATCGTAGGAACCCCCCACCGCTACTGCTAGTTGTTGTTGATAGGTTCAGGGGTCTGCAATCCGATTACTGCCAACTTCTCTGGTTTTCTGTACTTAGCTAGCATTTCTGTTTTTGCCTCCTATGGTGACTCATTCATAACACATTTTAGTGTTTGTGTGTGTATTCACTATAGTGTATGTGTGTGTGTGGGCTGCATTATACTGTGTGTGGGGGCTGCACTATACTGTGTATGTGGTGTCTGCATTATACTGTGTTTTGGGGTTGTCCTATACTGTGTGTAGGCTGCATTACACTGTGTGTGGGGAGCTGCATTATATGGTGCATGTGGGGTGCTGCATTGTACTGTGTGGGGGGACTGTATTGTACTGTGTGTGTGGGCAAGCTGCACTACACTGTGTATTGGGGCTGCACTATACTGTGTGTGGGGGGCTGCATTATACTGTGTGTGGGGGCTGCATTATACTGTGTGTGGGGGCTGCATTATACTCTATGAGGAGGGCTGCATTACACTCTATCAAGGACCATGGTGAGTGCATTATACTAAATGTACTATATGGGACCTGCATTATTCTGCATCGAGGACTATCTGTACCCATCATTCTTCCTTAGATGGTGTAAAGAGGCCGGGAAATATGTGTCGAACGACTTCAATATGGTCGATCATGGCCTGAACTCTATGCATGTAACTACAACCAAAATATTTGTGTGATAGTACAACATGTGAGCATTTGGGTACTGAAAAAATGGGAAAAAAATCCAAGTGCAGTGAAATTGCAAAAAAGTGCAGTCCCACAGTTGTTTTTTGTTTTGCTTTTTTACTATGTTTGCTAAATGCTAAAAATGACCTGCCATTATGATTCTCCAGGTCATTACGAGTTCATAGATACCAAACATGTCTAGGTTCTTTTTTTTTTTCTAAGTTGTGAAAACAAATTCCAAATTTTGCTAAAAAAAGTGCGCCATTTCCCGATACCCGTAGCGTCTCAATTGTTCGTGATTTCGGGTCGTGCTTATTTTTTGCGTCCTGAACTGACATTTTTAATGATACCATTTTGGTGCAGATACAATCTTCTCATCGCTCGTTATTCCATTTTAATGCAAGGTCCACAGTGACCAAAAAAACGTGATTCTGGCATTTTGACTTTTTTTTTCGTCACCGTTTAGCGATCAGGTTAATGCTTTTTATTGACAGATTGGGCAATTCTGAACATGGCGATACCAAATAAGTGCATGTTTAATTTTTTTATTTGATTTTGAATGAGGCAATATAGGGGTGATTTGAACTTTTATTTTTTTAAATTTTTTAAAAACATTTTTTTTACTTTTGGCATGCTTCAATAGTCTCTTTGGGAGACTAGAAGCTGCATTATTCCGATCGGCTCTGCTACATACAGGCGATGATCAGTTTGCCTGTATGTAGATGAATTACTCACTTGCTATGAGCGCCGACCACTGGGCAGCAAGCCAGCAATGAGAACCATAGAGGTCGCCAGGAGACCTCTGGTTGTCATGCCAACCCACAGGTGATTTACGATCACGTGATGGGGGTCACCGATGGGCGGATTTCTGGCACGATTGCCAGAAGCACGTTAAATGCTACTGTCAGCGTTTGGCAGCGGCATTTAACGGCTTAATAGTTGCGGGTTGATGGCGATTCCACCCGCGGCTATTCAGGGCACATGTCAGCTGTTCAAAACAGCTGACATGTGCTGGGAAAGATATGGGCTCACTGCTGGAGCCCACATCAAATTGAGGGAGTCCGACATCGGCGTACTATTACGCCCAATGTCGGAAAGGGGTTAAACTTTTGCCCAGGGCCCCACTTTGTCTAAAACCGTCCCTGGCTTTAGTATGGAGTAAGAATCATATCTAAGGCAAGGTACAGATAATATGAACATGCATGCTAGTGGGGATACTATAGTTAATTACGAAAAGAAGTGCTGTTATGCTGCCTGCACTGTTACGCTGCCTTGAAGCTGTAATACGGCCCCCCAACTACCATACCCCATTTATAATACTAGTGTCTCCTATGTGCAACCTCTGTTACCAGGACCAGGTAGATCAGTTACTTCTCCTCCCTCAATATTTATAACCTTATATAATAGCCATCGTCTGACATAATCCATGTTTTTGATACTTTAAAGAATACACTAAAGGGCTATAATAACACTTGGAAAAAAGTGGATTAACTGAAACGAAAACATATTTTAAAAATTGAAACACAAAAATATAAAAACAAAAGGCTTTAGAATCTTAAGGGTGTATGTTATCTTTTACAGCGCAAGCTTTTTAACTGGAGGAGGCTCACCATGCCGATTTCTCTGAGAAATATTAAAGCTTTGGTAATGCCGCCTTCATGTCACAGCATTATACGGTGTGCCAAGTTTATTGCCAATTTAGAGGGCTGTAGGCAAAAGAAAATAATGTTTTCATATGAACTTTAAATAGCGTAAATGAGAATAGTCACCACATCAATAAACTTACTGACCTGGAAATGTGACAGCACATTAGCAGATTGCCTCAGTACATGTAATTGTTTCATTTACTATCATGTATGAGGCGCAGACTTTAAGGAGCAGTTGGCCACAGGCTCTAAGAAAAGAAATGAGAGCACAGAATTACATTTTGCTGGCATTATAGTATCCAGGGTGATTTGTATCAGTTGGGAAAACAGTACATGTTTATGTGTATTATTAAATGGTCAAGAAAGCTTATTTCTTCCCCCTGAGCAAAACACATGCATTATTCTGGATTTTATTGAAGTTCCTCACTAGAGATGAGTGAACATTGTCGGCTCCCTCCTTATTCGGCAAGCTATAGCGCTTACTGAAGTAGCTGCATTGGGAACACGGATTCCTGGAGCGCTCCCAACAATCAGCTGTTTGGCGCCGCAGCTGCATGTGTCGCGGCTGTGTGACAGTCACAGCACACAGGTTCTCCTTGCATGTGCTGTGACTGTCACACAGCGGCGACACATGCAGCTGCGGTGCCGAACAGCTATCGGTAGCGTTCCAGGTATCCGGGTTCCCGAGGCAGCTATTCGGTAAGTGTTATACCTTGTTGAATAAGGAGGGAGCCGACGATGTTCGCTCGCCTCTATTCCTCACATGGGCAATAGAGTATTAGAGTTGCTCTGAATATTGCAAGCTCATGAATTAGTTGTTGAAATAAGGTAATGAAAACTTTGTCTATGATGTCCGCTCTGGGAATTGGTTACACAGATCAGTGATGTCTTTGCAAAGATCAAATTAGTCAAATGTAATCTCATATAGTCTGTAAGTCACTTGTCATTTACTGATATTTTCATGAGTAGATGTCTAAGCTGACCAATGGATAAAAGTATATGTATGCTTGTATGTACATCTTTGCCTAGTGCTGTAGCCTTAAAAGAACTGAGCTGCAGGAGAATGGACGCATGGACTAGTCACCATCCTGGGTAAATAATGCCTATCTGCACCCAATCAACAGAATTCTGCCCACAAGGGACAAGGAAAAGCTGTCAGTTTTTTGTAGGCAGGGGAAGCCTCCTGCTCATGAGTATCGAGTAGGGATGAGCAGACCTGTGGGTATTTGGGTTTGTCAATGGGAAACCGAACTTTGGTGTATTAAGGACTAGAGTGCTGCAAAAGTAAACAAAATGGGGGAAGAGCAGAACCATTGCCTTGCAAACAATTTTGGATAGGGAAATGGCTTAAAATAACATACAATAAAAAAAAAATTATAATCTTGAGAGATGGAGGTCCAAGTGGAGAAGGAGGTTGAGGAGGAGGTGGAGGTGGAATAGGCGTAGGCAGAGGAGGTAACCAACACTATTTTTGTGGGTTTTTTTATTGATTTTTTTGGGGGGGGTAATCTGAAAACAGGCAGTGTAATAATTTGCTGGCCACTCTCTCCCTCTCTCTGTATACAGGTCATGTAATACAACAATAAGGAGAAAATCAAATAGAGGATGTGGCTGTGTTGCTGGTGGTGGTGTAGGTGCTGCAGGGAGAGAGAGGCCATGGTTGATCTGTGCCTGAAATGCACCTAAAAGATACATATTCCTCTGGTGCAAGCAGGTGACATGACATAGGTCCAAGTTCCTAAATGAATGGTGAGGACAGAACAAATAGAGGCAGTTTTAGATTGGATGGTTGAGGGCATTCAGTTCCTTTGCTTTGTCTTCCACCCGGTACCCTGCTGAAAGTACAGAATTTGCACTTGTGGCCCATGGGCAGCTGTCTTCCACCTCTCTCCCTTGCAAATCAGATAAGCAGTCTGAGTCTCAAGTCATGCAGCAGTCACTTCTGCTTGTTCATGACTCTGTTAGCTGTGGTTTACAGTACCCTGGCCCTGGGTCTGGGTACTGTTCTTGTACCCAAACCCAAACTTTTTTGTGACTGTTTGGCCAAACCCGCCGGACCCGAACATCCAGGGGTCCGCCCATCTCTATATGTAATGTCCACCTAGGAGGAATATGTTTACATGTAAATTAATGCTTGGTAGTAATAAGAAGAAATTATGATGTATTGTTACTAGATAGATCTAGTAATCCCTACTTTAAAAAAGAAAACAAAGTATATGATCAATAGCAACACTCCTATAAGAAACGATACATACTTACAGTAGTTGTGATGCATTATCCGTACAGTCCATTGTCCCCACACGTTTTCCTTTTCCAAACAATTTTTTAACATTTTATAACAGAGCATACATAAATGCAATATCATGAGGCATTCATGACACATGAAAGAAAAAATAAAAAAACACAACCAGACTATAAATAATAATAAGAACTCATGGAAACATTTCCAGCCAGCGAGACCATTTCTTTATAAAGGAAGGAAGACAGCCAATTTTTGCTCATATGACTTATGTAAAGTCAGCTTTGCAATAATATCGAGTGAAGAGAGCACTCGAGTGGATTTCCACCAATAAAACGCAATTTCATTTTTAGAAACCAAAAGTAAATGAATAACCAATTTCCTAACAGAAGGATTCAAACGACTTGCATCCAACGAGAGCAGGGCGAACTGAGGAGTCAGTGAAAAATCTGATTGATTTAAAATATGAGAAATAAGAGAGGAGATGTCGTCCCAAAAATGCCGAAGACGTGGACAAAACCAAAATAAATGGGAAAGGCTACCATGATGCCCGCAATCTCTCCAACAGAGAGGGGAGGTGGAAGGGTTGATAAAAGCTAGACGAGATGGCGAATAGTACCATCTCAATATGATTTTAAAGTAGGACTCATGGAGAGCCACAGACATGGTAGCAGAATAGGTTAGAGACATGGTCAGTTCCCAAACATCTGGGGTAACAGAAAAATTAAAAACCAATTCCCATTTTTTCATACATGGGGATTTTATAAATGCAGAATCGTTGTTGAACCACTGGTAGATATAACGAGTGGACCAAAAAATATTATGGCCTGAGTTGCATAAAATATTGATCGCTGGCTCCGATAGCGGAGGGCAGCGAGACACCAGTGGAGTCAAAAATTCTTTCAACATAGTAAAGTGTAGAAAAGCAGAGGAGGGAACCCCAAACCTATTCTTAAGATGAGAAAAAGATACAAATTTATGACCATCAAAGATGTCATTTAATTTAGAAATACCCCAGTCAGCCCAAGTAGAATGCAAATCGAATGAATAAACAGAGGCCAGAAAAGAGAGAGGAAGCCTCAACAGGAGTTGAATCGTAGAAAAACCACTCTTAAATTTAAAAAACTTCCTCCAAGCCACAATAGCATCCATAAAAATTGGATGATTAGACTGAGATAAATGCTTAGATGTCAATAGATTCAAAATAAGAGGAGGGGAATTTTTATTAAAATAAAATTCCAAGTGCGCCCATGAAGGTATATGGCCAGTTGACCACCAACATAGACTTTGCTTAAAAAGATTAGAGTAATAATAAGCTGAAATGTTAGGCAGTCCCATACCTCCATGTAACTTATGTTTGTATAACTGATTTGAAGCAATACAGGCCTTTTTATTTCCCCAAATAAATAAATTAAGGCGTGTCTGTAGACTAGTTAAATAAGAAGTGGAGACAAGCAGGGGAAGGGATCTGAAAACATAAAGGATTTTGGGAAGGAATATTGATTTGGCTACTAGACATTTTCCCCACCAGGATAATTCTTTGTCCGCGTAAAAATTAAGGCCTTTAGAAATGGAGGCAATTAGGGAATCTAGGTTAGTGGAAATCAGAGATCCAAGGTTTCTAGAAAACCGCAGACCTAAATAAACAATTTCCCTCTCCGCCCAACCCCAAGAAGAGACAGCCTTTATACTCCTGATTTGAGAATTGGTGAGATTAATTTGGAAAATTTTGGATTTGGACTCATTAATCTTAAAATAGGAAGGGGAGGAAAATTTTTGAAGAAGGGATTGTAAATGTGAAATAGAGGAGCAGGGATTAGTGAGAGACAGGAGGACATCATCAGCATATAGACTGATCCTAAATTCCTGACGATCTGTTCGAACACCCTCTATGGAGGAATGATCTCTGATTAATTGGGCTAGCGGTTCTATTGCAAAGGCAAAAAGCAATGGAGAGAAGGGACAACCCTGCCAGGTACCATTAGAAATTGGAGATGGGGAGGAAAAGTGATTATTAATGTAAATTTTTGCTTGAGGGTCAGAGTATAAGGCCATAATTTTGGTGATAAAGTCTAAATTAAATCCAAATTTTAGCAGGGAGCATCGGAGAAAGGTCCAATTCAAGCGATCAAACGCTTTTTCTGCATCTAATGAAATTAGAGCAGAAGGAAGTTTTTGGGAATTGATTAACTTTATAATATTTATCAGCTGTCTGGTCCCTTCAATGGATTGCCGATGTTTGATAAAGCCAATTTGGTCCGTGGAAATTAATTTAGGCAGTATAATATTAAGACGATTAGCTAAAACTTTAGAATAAATTTTGAGGTCAGTATTTATTAATGAAATGGGACGATAATTAAGAATTTGATCAGGATTAGTATTGGGTTTGGGAATTAGTACGATTGTATCATCTAAATTTTTTCTAGGGAAGGAACCAACGGACGCAGCGGCATTAAAAAGTTTAGTTAAATGAGGGACAAGAATGTTGCGGAAAGACTTATAATAATTGTTACTATAACCATCGGGACCAGGGGCTTTATATGACTTTAATTGACTAATGGTGTCAGCAATCTCTTCAGCAGTAAAAGGAGCAGATAAAAAATCTGCGTCCACAGAGTTGAGATTTGGAAGGTTAACCGAAGATAAAAATTATTAATAGAGTCTGCATCTGGAGCGGGAAGAGAGGGATCAGACCTCAAATTATACAGTTGATTGAAATATTTTGCAAATTCATTTGCAATGTCCTGTGGCCCCACACGTTTTCCACCCAGGGATCTCAGGGTTCATCAGGGGACTAATCGATAGTAAGAAGGAGCAAGAGGCAGGTAAGAAATACTATAAGGTTTCTGAAGCCATTTTGCATTTGTGATGTTTTAGTGCAATTTTTTATGCTTTTTTATGAAACCACAACATATTTTAGCCATTTAGAAAGTTAATTTACTCCATATTCCCTGCTCACCAGAAAAAATATAATTGTCTTGTCTTGGATGTATTAACATCTCCGTTGTAAGAAATTACCAAGATTACACCAGGGTCTATTTTCAGTAGTTAAATAAAATAATGTGTAAAAACATAAGGATGTGTGTATCTGGTCATGGGTCAGTGTTCACTTGGGGAAATACAGCTTGTGGACAATCATCCCTGTTCTATGGTTTCAGTAGCTTTTTTTTACATTAGATCTGCTTAATATAATGAAGCACTTTTTCCACTTGACTCAGTCCTGTCTGTCTCAACAGACCCATTCCAGAACAAATGCTCAATTGCAAACACATGCTTGGAAATGTGACTTTTTTCACTTACTTTGTCTCACTTTCTTTTTTCATCTCTTACTCAGGTCCCCCCCGAGACTGGATTGAGGTCAGATCATTCCATTGCTTAATTCACACTTCTTCTTACTTACTTTTACACCCATCTAAACTGTGATAGAAACAGATGGATTTCACAGTGTTTTCCAAACTGCAAAACAACACTTGACATGTCCAGCTAGAACAGGCTTTTTATTATGGGAAAAATATTATTATTGCACATAATCTATTTTATCACTTGGTAAATAAACTGCACCTGGCAAAAGTCTGGAGCAAAAACATTCGCTCATAATTAAGTCCCTGTTTTATACAATCAATGAACTATGCAGACTTATAATATAAATTACTATGCCAACTGTGGGGCATAAAGGCCGCTCTTGTCTCGCTTTTCCTTAAGTCAACTTTACATTAAAGAGTGAGCTATGCCACAGATGTGAATTATCCCTCAAGTTTCCTCCAAAGCATACAAACTCACATATAGATTTAGAAAACCTTAGATTGCTAGGAAATAAGACCCAACATAAAGAAATGACACACTGGCTATGAAGCAAGTTAATAAAGTGGGTGCAGCTTCCTGTTAGAATTTTGTCTCGGAAGGAACTGAATATGTATAAAACAACTTGACTTCAGCGAACGTATATGGGAGTAGCACTGGGTATCTATGATATTAAATTAAAGGTGTTACACTTCCGATCAAAGGAACTGGCGTAGTAAGAACTTGAGGGACATACTGGTCCATAGTCACTATGAAAAGAATGACCAACAGCAACTTCCATTTGTCCAAATACGTAAACCCAAATGGGGATGTGCCCCGTGCGGTAAATGTGTAGCATGTTCGAATATAGAACGTGCCACCACTTTTTCTTCCTCTGATAACAGTAAGCATTATAAAATAACACAAACGATCACATGCTCTACTAAGGCAGTAGTTTATTACGCTCGCTGCCCCTGCAATATGATCTATATAGGCCTCACTATGAGAGCTTTAAAAATACGGGTAAGAGAACACGTGCGAGATATTATTGCTGCCAGAGAGGAGACATGCGTGGATCATCTACGCACGATACCTAGACACTTCAAATTATTTCATCAGAGTGACCCCAAGGGACTAAAGGTTAGGGATATAGATAGAATCCTTCATGATGTTAGGGGGGGGTGAAGTAAGTCGACCTCTGGCAAGACTTGAAACAAAATGGATTTGGACTCTGAGAACCATACATCCACACGGTTTGAATGAGTCTTGCAGCTTCGTTCCATTCCTCTGAACCATTCTGGTCAATTTTTATATCACCTTGTTTGTTGTTTTTTTATTGATTTTAATTGTTTTGTCTATTTGTAGAGCGTACCTTTGTGTTTCGAATGGACCCTTCGCTAAACTGGTTTCAACGTAGAGCTAAACATCAAGCAACATCATCTATTTGAGATATACTGTTATTTCACTTTAAAATAGACCTGAACATCAAGCAACATCACGTATTGGGGATACATATGTTTGGACTTCATATGAGGGATTTTTACTGCTGAAACTAATGTGTGCATCACTATGAGGTGTACATGGCGACTATCCAGTAATACCATACATACTGGATTATTTGAGAAGAATTTCACTTTAGACATTAATATTTTTCTTTTCTGTGATACATATATGGTGAAGATTATATTTTACTCCTTGATTTTTGTGGAGTTTTGTATATCTATTGTATACTAGATGTTATTTATGTCATCATGTGTATTATGGTTATTTATATATGTCTTAGTAATTTTTTTCAGTAGGTATGATATGCCTCTTTTTTTGGAATTAATATGTTACATATTTGGAATGTCGCTATGTAGGATGTGGTTGATTATATATACATATATTAATTTTTTTGCTTTTATGATTTCTATATATAATGCAATTCTGAGGGTCTTTTTGACTTATTCTTATTATAAGTTTCCACCTTTTTTTTAGATCGGTCGTATTTAGGTAGCTACGGGTAATCTTTTCCTTATATGATTTAATATTTTTGTCGTTGCCCGTGATCACTTTCTCAATATCTAATTATACTGTACTATTAGGCTTTCATTAATATGTTCCCTCTTATACGTAGATCCATATAACAATTAGTTCTCAGGTACTAGATGCTTCTTTAGATGACCAGAGGTCTTTATATTTACATTTTTCTGATGTAAGTATTGTATTATACGATTATTCCCTGAGCACTATCTCCAGACTGACCGGAGTGCACCCAGTGCGCGTGCGCCCGCCTGGTGTCTCGGGGCATCGCTCGATGCGGCGCCTGATGCTGTGTCCCGGTCACGTGGGCTTGGTCCTCCTACGTCAGATGTGGGAGGGGCCTGGCTCGCGTCCCCGGGGCTCGGCGTCTTGCCGCGTCGGGCGGTTCCCCCGGGCCACTTGTCGGTGTGACATTCGCCATTTTGGGATGACGCTGTCGGGACACTCTGGTTGTATAGGCTTTTTCATCTGGGTGTAATAGATGGGCTACTTTAGGTACATGGTGGGATGGCTTATGAGAGATGCTTTAATCGGATTGGTGCAACTATTAAATTATGCCGCCTATTTTGTAGAATGGACAAACCCCCATAAATACCTATTGTTCCCCACATATCTGGGGTTTAATATGCCCAACCTCTGTAACCAGATGGCCTAGGATATTCGGTGTAGGAAGATGGTGATTTGTGAGGGGATCTGTGATTGGACAGGAATCAGATGACCTATAACATCTAGTAAGAGAAAATGGAGTTTTGTGACAGGATTCATGATTGGGTAGTTTTTTACATAAAGATACACTCCTGCAGGTGTGTTGTTTACCCCCGGAAGAAGGCTGAACGCCGAAACGTACGTAGGGGCTGATATCACCACCCACAGGAGGTAAGCTCTTTATTTGCACGTAGATACTATATGTAACCTTCAGTGGAATTTAGTGTGTTCACTTTATCTTGTGACTTTTGTGCCTGCCTATCAGTGCAATGTTTTGTGGTTAGACATATAGCAGTGATGTGTTTTGAATTTTTGCTTACTTCCCAATAGAGGGTATGTGGGTGGTGATATTTCCATTTGGGTTTCCCACCTTTTTAATGTTTTTGTGATGTATGTATTTTTTACTAAATAAAGATTATTGTATTTTTGAATTTTTTGGGGTTCATATGTGTATTTGTTTTTTGAACTCTAAGATGGGTCCAATATTTAGTGAGGGGCTTAATAGTTGTACTTAATTTAAGATGGGCCCGTATATGCTCCGTTTTGTGACTTCAACACTTTTGTTAATTAGCACAGCATTGTGGAATGCCATAGAAATGCATGGGGTGCATTCTGTATGCGTTTTCGCGGCGAAAACGCATACAATCTGCAACGTGGGTACACAGCCTTTGTCCCAAATTTTTTATTTTCATAAACTAGCATGAAAAAATGGACCCAAAAATTTGTACAATTTCTCCTGAGTATGCAATTACCCCATATGTAATGCAAAACTACCGTTTTGGTGCAGGGCAGGGCTCAGAAAGTAAGAAGTGACGTTTTGGAAAGCAGATTTTAATGGAATGGTCTGATGTGCAAACAGTGGATACCCCCAAGTGAATTTTGGAAATGAGAACCCTCAAGGAATGTATCTAGATGTGTGGTGAGCACCTTGAACCCTAAGGTGCTTCAAAGAAGTTTATAAAGTAGAGCCATGAAAAATGAAATTTTTTCCCACAAAAATGTTATTTTAGCCTCCAATTTTTGTTTCATTTTCAGGAGAAAATAGATGTCATGTCGGACGCTGTTCACACCACAGCGTCCGGCAGGCAGAGGTAGTTCCACCTCCAGCCACTATAGCCTCAGTGGCGCCGGCCTGATCTTCAGGCTCTCGGGGGTTAATCCTGCTGGAGACCAGGTTGGATGGTTAGTCACGCCCACGGTCTTTAAATAGTCATGCTGGCCTATGGGCGTCGCCGATTATAGCTTGTGTTTCATACCAAGTGGTTCCGGTCTGGAGTGGAGGTGTTGCAGAGAGAGAGATTCGTATCTGGTGTCGTATGATCCGTCGTTATCCTTTCTCCTTCCCATGTTTGTGTTTAGTTGTTCCCTGTTCACATTACTGTATATTCCTGTGTGTGTGCGGCGCAGTGCAGTTTAAGTTCTCCCTGTCTGTCTTTATTTGTGTGGGGGCTTTGGTGGTGTGTCTCCTCACTGGGTGGAGGGTGGAGGGTTAAGTGCAGGGCTGAGCAGGAGACAAGGAAAGGTTGGAGGCTCAGGCATTTGCACCATCAGCAAAAACCCTGGGTTGAGGGTCAGACAGGATTTCCCCTAGTTATAGGGACATCACAGGGCCCCCGGGTATTACAGCCTTAGTGGGACTAAGCCCCACGTGACATTATAATCGGCCCACATTTTTTCAGGAGTCCATGGATCCATTAGATTCCATAACCCGCCAGTTGGCGGCGCTGTCCTTACAGGTCTCCGAGTTGAAAGGGGCAGTTCAGCAGCAGGGCCTGGTAGTAGCGAAGGTGCAAACGGCATCTGCAGGTATCGGTGCAGAGCCGAAGTTTCCGCTGCCAGAATGTTTTTCAGGGGATCGCAGCAAATTTGTCGTTTTTCGGGAGGCCTGCAAGTTATACTTCCGCATGCGCCCTATCTCCTCAGGTAATGAGGCCCAGTGGGTAGGGCTGGTGTTGTCATTACTGAGTGGTGACCCCCAAGCATGGGCATTTTCCTTACCAGCTGACTCTGCTACATTTCTTTCTGTTGATAATGTTTTTTCTGCCCTCGGACTCATTTATGATGATCCTGACCGACTGGCTCTAGCGGAATCTAAAATCCGCGCCCTCCGCCAGGGGGAGCGCTTGGCAGAGGACTACTGTTCGGAATTTCGCCGCTGGGCCGTAGACACACAGTGGAATTACCCAGCGCTGCGGAGCCAGTTTATGCATGGGGTGTCAGGGAGGGTTAAACAGGCCCTCCTGATGTATGAGACTCCGGCATCGTTGGAGTCTGCCATGAGTTTGGTGATACGTATTGATCGCCGTTTTCGTCAGGGGGCACAGGAGACGCTACCTCTGGGGGAAAGCAGAGGTGCAAGTGTGGTTGAAGTAGATGAGTCCCCTGAACTTATGCAGATTGCTGGCGTGGCACAGGTTAAGCGTCGCGCTCCGGGATTCCGGAAGCCCGGGGCATGTTTCTACTGTGGTAAAAGAGGTCATTATATTAATGTTTGCCCGGTACTACCTAAGAGGGTCACATCGGCGGAAAACTGTTAAGCTCAGAGGGTATGGAGGAGACCCAACTGAGCGTATGCATATCCTCCATGATGGTATCTCAATGTATGCTCCCTGCCAAGGTTATTATCGCGGGCAGAGAGCTACCAATATCAGTGTTTGTGGATAGCGGTTCCGCCACCAATCTCATAGATGAGGAGTTTGCACACACCGCCGGGTTTAAGATTGAAAAACTTCCTCACCCCATACAGGTGGTGACCATTAATGCTGTTCCCCTCCCTCAAGGGGAGATTACGGAGTTTGTGGCAGAGGTGAAACTCCACATTGGGGTCCTACATTCTGAGTCGGTTACATGTAGGGTCCTCCGTAATCTCCCAGCACAAATGGTCCTGGGTTTTCCATGGTTGTCCAGACACAACCCGGTAATTGATTGGAAAACTCAGGACATAGTACAATGGAGTGGTTTTTGCCAAGACAATTGCTTGGCCACATGTGTGTCCGCCGTGACGCCCAGCCTGCCGGAGGCTTTGCAGGATTTCGCAGATGTTTTCTCTGAGAAGGGTTGCTCAGAACTGCCTCCACATAGAGCCTATGACTGTGCGATTAGGTTAAAACCCGGGGCCAAATTACCTAAGGCCAGGATGTTTAATATTTCTGGTCCTGAGAGACAAGCTCTGAAAGACTACATCGCGGAGAGTCTGAGCAAAGGACACATCCGGCCTTCGTCCTCGCCTGTAGCCGCGGGGTTTTTCTTCATTAAGAAGAAAGATGGGGGTTACGCCCGTGTCTGGATTTCCAAGAGTTAAACCAGATTACTTTCCGTGATCCTTACCCTATGCCGTTAATCCCGGATTTGTTCAACCAGGTAGCGGGGGCGAAATGGTTTTCCAAGCTGGACCTCAGGGGGGCGTATAACCTCATAAGGGTCCGTCAGGGGGATGAGTGGAAGACGGCGTTTAACACTCCTGAGGGTCATTTTGAGAGTCTGGTTATGCCGTTTGGGTTGACCACCGCGCCTGCCGTTTTCCAACATTTTATTAATGATGTATTTGCTCATGTCCTGGGGAGATTTGTGATTGTATACCTGGATGATATTCTCATTTATTCTAGCGATCGGGACACTCATTTGGAGCATGTCAGGCAGGTGTTACAGTTGCTCCGGGAGAACCAGCTCTATGCTAAGCTGGAAAAATGTTTATTTTTTGTCCAGGAGTTGCCCTTTTTGGGATATATTGTGTCCGCAGCTGGGTTTAAAATGGACACCGCTAAGGTACAAGCGGTACTGCAGTGGGAGAGGCCGGAGAGTCTGAAAGCACTCCAGCGGTTCCTTGGGTTTGCGAATTATTATAGGAAGTTTATAAAACACTTTTCGACTATCGCCACTCATGGACATGACAAAAAAGGGTGCCGATCTGGCGAACTGGCCTGAGGTGGCTATACGTGCCTTTGAGCGTCTGAAGAATAGTTTTGCTTCAGCCCCCATTCTGGTGCAACCAGATGTGTCTAAACCTTTTGTGGTGGAGGTTGATGCGTCGGAGGTGGGAGTGGGGGCTGTACTGTCTCAAGGCTCATCCTTGAGCGAGATGCATCCATGCGCCTACTTCTCCAAGAAGCTGTCGCCGGCCGAACGGAATTATGATATCGGCAACAGGGAGTTGTTGGCCATCAAACTGGCTTTTGAGGAATAGCGACACTTCTTGGAGGGGGCAGCTCACCAGGTCACAGTCATCACCGACCATAAGATTCTGCTCTATCTGGAGTCGGCCAAGCGTCTGTCTCCTAGGCAGGCTCACTGGGCATTGTTTTTCACTCGTTTCAATTTTCTGGTGACTTACCGTCCCGGGGCTAAAAACACCAAGGCGGATGCTTTGTCTAGGTGTTTTCCGGGGGGAGAACCTCGGGAAAAGCCGGTACCCATCCTCCAGAAAGGGGTAGTGGTCTCGGCTCTCACGACGGAGGTAGAGGCGGAGATTGCCGAGGCCCAAGAGGAGGTACCACCAGGACTTCCCACCAACAAATCATTTGTACCCCTGCATCTTCGGCTTAAGGTGTTGAAGGAACACCACGACTCGGTACTGGCTGGTCATCCAGGGGTGAGGGGCACCTTAGAGCTGGTATCGCGTCGTTTCTGGTGGCCCAAAATCCGGCAGGACGTGGTCTCATACGTGGCAGCTTGCATCACGTGCGCTAGGGCTAAGTCACCCCGTACCCGTCCTGCTGGCACGCTACAGCCTCTGGGGGTACCCAATAGGCCATGGACAGAAATCTCCATGGATTTCATCACTGACTTGCCAGCCTCGGCGGGGAACACGGTCATTCTGGTGGTGGTTGACCGTTTTTCAAAGATGGCGCATTTTGTGGCGTTGTCTTTGTTGCCCAATGCTAAGACGTTGGCTCAGGTATATGTGAAGGAGGTGGTCAGACTCCACGGAGTACCGTCGGGCATAGTATCTGATAGGTGTACGCAATTTGTAGCGAGGTTTTGGAAAGCTATTTGCTCACGTTTGGGGATCAAGTTGTCACATTCTTCGGCGTTTCATCCACAGTCTAATGGACAAACTGAGCGCATGAACCAAAATCTAGAACAATATTTACGATTAGAGTTGAGCGACTTTTGGTTTTTTAGGGTCGCGTTTCGTTTCGTGAAACCCGACTTTTCCAAAAGTCGGGTCGAGCAAGATCGTCCGATTATAGGGAAAAGTCGGGGTCGTCCCGAAACACGAAACCCAATGTAAGTCAATGGGGAATAAAAGTCGGCAGTGAGAGGAGGACAGGAAACACACCAACAGTGCCCATTTGAATGCCAAAAGCATCAATTCTTCTTACTTAAGCTTGTCAACCTTAATTAACTTCATAATACAAGTTACTCACTGAAAAATGGGGGTTATTTGGCTACAGACTGTGGGGGGGGAGGGCTGGCTCCAGGTTTTCATGTGCCCTGGGCGAAAGAGCGCCCCTTTAACACATACCACAACTCATCATGCTCCGATACGGCAGAGAAATAGCGGTATAGTACAATGAAAAATACCTCACTTTTTACATCTCATGACGAGGCCCATCTATTTCTCCATACAGAATCATTGGTCCCATATAATGTTTGAAACAGTATATGATGAGCTCCACATAATGCTACAGTAAATGTTGGTCCCCATGGATGAAGCTCTACTGTCTTATGGGCCCAAATAATGCTCCAAACATAATGGGCCCAATTTCTAATGCTCTAGTGTATAATGGGCCCTGTAAATGCTGCTCCAGTGTCTGATGTCCACCTTTGGAATGTTCCAGTGTATGGTGGGCCCCATCTATCATTCTCAGACGGTGTTAGGCCCAGTATGGATTGCACGTGATTGCACAAAGGTTAGAAAGGGTACCGTATCCCCAGATAACATGTATGGATAGCGTACACATTCAAAATATATGTCTCAGGAGGCAGGCTCAGACGGTGTTAGGCCCAGTATGGATTGCACGTGATTGCACAAAGGTTAGAAAGGGTACCGTATCCCCGGATAACATGTATGGATAGCGTACACATTCAAAATATATGTCTCAGGAGGCAGGCTCAGACGGTGTTAGGCCCAGTATGGATTGCACGTGATTGCACAAAGGTTAGAAAGGGTACCGTATCCCCAGATAACATGTATGGATAGCGTACACATTCAAAATATATGTCTCAGGAGGCAGGCTCAGACGGTGTTAGGCCCAGTATGGATTGCACGTGATTGCACAAAGGTTAGAAAGGGTACCGTATCCCCGGATAACATGTATGGATAGCGTACACATTCAAAATATATGTCTCAGGAGGCAGGCTCAGACGGTGTTAGGCCCAGTATGGATTGCACGTGATTGCACAAAGGTTAGAAAGGGTACCGTATCCCCGGATAACATGTATGGATAGCGTACACATTCAAAATATATGTCTCAGGAGGCAGGCTCAGACGGTGTTAGGCCCAGTATGGATTGCACGTGATTGCACAAAGGTTAGAAAGGGTACCGTTTCCCCGGATAACATGTATGGATAGCGTACACATTCAAAATATATGTCTCAGGAGGCAGGCTCAGACGGTGTCAGGCCCAGTATGGATTGCACGTGATTGCACAAAGGTTAGAAAGGGTACCGTATCCCCAGATAACATGTATGGATAGCGTACACATTCAAAATATATGTCTCAGGAGACAGGCTCAGACGGTGTCAGGCCCAGTATGGATTGCACGTGATTGCACAAAGGTTAGAAAGGGTACCGTATCCCCAGATAACATGTATGGATAGCGTACACATTCAAAATATATGTCTCAGGAGGCAGGCTCAGACGGTGTTAGGCCCAGTATGGATTGCACGTGATTGCACAAAGGTTAGAAAGGGTACCGTATCCCCGGATAACATGTATGGATAGCGTACACATTCAAAATATATGTCTCAGGAGGCAGGCTCAGACGGTGTTAATCCCAGTATGGATTGCACGTGATTGCACAAAGGTTAGAAAGGGTACCGTATCCCCGGATAACATGTATGGATAGCGTACACATTCAAAATATATGTCTCAGGAGGCAGGCTCAGATGGTGTTAGGCCCAGTATGGATTGCACGTGATTGCACAAAGGTTAGAAAGGGTACCGTTTCCCCGGATAACATGTATGGATAGCGTACACATTCAAAATATATGTCTCAGGAGGCAGGCTCAGACGGTGTCAGGCCCAGTATGGATTGCACGTGATTGCACAAAGGTTAGAAAGGGTACCGTATCCCCAGATAACATGTATGGATAGCGTACACATTCAAAATATATGTCTCAGGAGGCAGGCTCAGACGGTGTTAGGCCCAGTATGGATTGCACGTGATTGCACAAAGGTTAGAAAGGGTACCGTATCCCCAGATAACATGTATGGATAGCGTACACATTCAAAATATATGTCTCAGGAGGCAGGCTCAGACGGTGTTAGGCCCAGTATGGATTGCACGTGATTGCACAAAGGTTAGAAAGGGTACCGTATCCCCAGATAACATGTATGGATAGCGTACACATTCAAAATATATGTCTCAGGAGGCAGGCTCAGACGGTGTTAGGCCCAGTATGGATTGCACGTGATTGCACAAAGGTTAGAAAGGGTACCGTATCCCCGAATAACATGTATGGATAGCGTACACATTCAAAATATATGTCTCAGGAGGCAGGCTCAGATGGTGTTAGGCCCAGTATGGATTGCACGTGATTGCACAAAGGTTAGAAAGGGTACCGTATCCCCGGATAACATGTATGGATAGCGTACACATTCAAAATATATGTCTCAGGAGGCAGGCTCAGACGGTGTTAGGCCCAGTATGGATTGCACGTGATTGCACAAAGGTTAGAAAGGGTACCGTATCCCCAGATAACATGTATGGATAGCGTACACATTCAAAATATATGTCTCAGGAGGCAGGCTCAGACGGTGTTAGGCCCAGTATGGATTGCACGTGATTGCACAAAGGTTAGAAAGGGTACCGTATCCCCAGATAACATGTATGGATAGCGTACACATTCAAAATATATGTCTCAGGAGGCAGGCTCAGACGGTGTTAGGCCCAGTATGGATTGCACGTGATTGCACAAAGTTTAGAAAGGGTACCGTATCCCCGGATAACATGTATGGATAGCGTACACATTCAAAATATATGTCTCAGGAGGCAGGCTCAGATGGTGTTAGGCCCAGTATGGATTGCACGTGATTGCACAAAGGTTAGAAAGGGTACCGTTTCCCCAGATAACATGTATGGATAGCGTACACATTCAAAATATATGTCTCAGGAGGCAGGCTCAGACGGTGTTAGGCCCAGTATGGATTGCACGTGATTGCACAAAGGTTAGAAAGGGTACCGTTTCCCCAGATAACATGTATGGATAGCGTACACATTCAAAATATATGTCTCAGGAGGCAGGCTCAGACGGTGTTAGGCCCAGTATGGATTGCACGTGATTGCACAAAGGTTAGAAAGGGTACCGTTTCCCCAGATAACATGTATGGATAGCGTACACATTCAAAATATATGTCTCAGGAGGCAGGCTCAGACGGTGTTAGGCCCAGTATGGATTGCACGTGATTGCACAAAGGTTAGAAAGGGTACCGTTTCCCCAGATAACATGTATGGATAGCGTACACATTCAAAATATATGTCTCAGGAGGCAGGCTCAGACGGTGTCAGGCACAGTATGGATTTGACGGCCCAGATTACACAGCGGAGGAGCAGGGAGAGGTAAAGATTGCAAATGCTAGGGCCCTGCCCAAGCAAGGGGGGCCCACTCGTGGGCGTCGGTACTGGCACTTGTCCCCTCATAGTACAGCGGTGTGTTTGACGGCGGGTGTGCACCAACACCGTCAGAGACACTTGATTGCACTATGAGGGACCCTGTGCCAGTGCCCGCGCCCAAGAGTCGGCCTACCCACCTGTCCAGGGCAACGGCACTCGCACGGTGTCGTGCGCTAGGTGGTGACCCCGGCCATGGGGGGGAGGCAGCACAGTTAGGGAGTTTTAGAAAGTGGCATATGTTGATGTTGGACATTCAGCTGATGCAAAAGGCGAAATAGGTGAAGTCCCAGGAAGAGGTGGACCAAAGCAAGCCATTTTTCTGTCACCCTATGTGTCATCAGGGGAAGGTGGGACAAAATCCTTGGAAACCCATGCGTGGTTCATTTTAATGAAGGTTAGATCATCCACATTTTGGGTTGACAGACGGGTCCTTTTTTCTGTCAGGATTGATCCAGCTGCACTGAAGACTCTTTCCGATAGCACACTTGCAGCTGGGCAAGCGAGCTCCTGTAAGGCATATTGGGCCAATTCAGGCCAGGTGTCCAGTTTAGCGGCCCAATAGTCAAAGGGGAATGAGCTGTGTGGGAGAACATCGATATGGGAGGAAAAGTAGTTTGTAACCATACTTGACAACTGCTGTCTCCTGTCACTTTCCATCGATGCAGTATTACCAGTTGTGTGAGCGGTATTTGAAAAATCAGTCCACAACATTGTCATGAAACCCCTGTCTCCAACGCCACTTCTGCTGTGTGCACCACGAACACCTCTGCCAAGCTGCCCCCGGCCCGTACGGCTCGTGTGAGAACCATCACCGCTGCTGTGTGCTGGGAATGCCTCAAGCAACCGATTTACCAGAGTTGCTTGTTTATTAGCCAATATTAGGTCAAGGTTCTCCTGTGGCATGATGTTTTGTAATTTGCCTTTATAGCGTGGATCCAGGATGCTGGCCAACCAGTAGTCATCATCGTTCATCATTTTGGCAATGCGGGGGTCCCTTTTTAGGATCCGCAAGGCATAATCTGACATGTGGGCCAATGTTCCTGGTGTCAATGATGCACTGCGAGTGCTGGTAAGAGGAGCACTTTCTGGCAAATCCACATCCCTCCAGTCACGCACAAACCCTGTACCAGACCTTGCCACGCCAACATTTTCACTTGCCCCACGAGATGCATCCTCCTCCCCTAAGTAATCATCCCCATCATCATCCTCCTCCTCCTCTTCTTCCTCCACCTCGTCCAGGAGAGGTCCCTGAGCAGACAATGGCTGAATGTCATCAAGGATTCCCTCCTCCTCTTCCTCCTCATCAACATTGGCTGCAGACGCCTGCTCCTTAAGGTGCGTCAAAGTTTGCATGAGCAGACGCATAAGTGGGATGCTCATGCTTAGGATGGTGTCGTCTGCGCTTACCAGCCGTGTGCATTCCTCAAAACACTGAAGGACTTTACAGAGGTCTTTCAGCTTCGACCACTGCACACCTGTCAACTCCATGTCTGCTCTCAAAGTGCCTGGCCGTGTATCCTCCCACAAATGCATTATGGCCTGCCTCTGCTCGCACAGCCGCTCCACCATGTGCAGGGTGGAGTTCCACCTTGTTGCAATGTCGATAATGAGGCGGTGGTTGGGAAGGTGGAGCAATCGCTGCAGCTTCTGCATACGAACGGAGTGTACAGGCGACCGGCGGATGTTCGCGCACAGTCTTCGCACCTTCTGGAGCAGGGCTGTTAACTCCGGATAATTTTTGAGGAAGCACTGCACCACCAGGTTCAAGGTGTGAGCCAAGCAAGGTATGTGGCTGAGTTTTGAAAGGGCTATGGCTGCCACAAAATTACGGCCGTTATCACTAACTACCTTGCCTGCCTCAAGATGTACACTGCCCAGCCATGACTCAGTTTGTCGCTTCAAGTACTCGGCCAGCACCTCGGCGGTGTGTCTGTCGCCCAAACACATCATCTGCAACACAGCCTGCTGACGCTTTCCACTAGCTGCTCGATAGGGGGACACATCGTGTGCAACAGTGGCAGCTGCAGATGGAGTGCTCGTACGACTGCGCTCTGTGGACGAGCTTTCGCTTCTGGAGGAGGAGGAGGGTCGAACGCCTACAGCCAACTGTTTCCTATACCGTGGGCTAGGCAGCACTGTCCCACCACCGCTGTCCCCTGTGGACCCTGCATCCACCACATTAACCCATTGCGCAGTGATGGACACGTAACGGCCCTGGCCATGCCGACTGGACCATGCATCAGTTGTGAGGTGCACCTTTCCGCTCACTGACTGCTTGAGTGCATGGACAATGCGGTCTTTCACATGATGGTGGAGGGCTGGGATGGCTTTGCGAGAGAAGAAGTGGCGACTGGGTAGGTCATAGCGTGGTACTGCATAGGCCATGAGTTCGCGGAAAGCTGTGCTTTCCACCAACCGAAACGGCATCATCTCAAACGAGATTAGTTTGGCAATGTGGGAGTTCAAACCCAGTGTACGCGGATGAGAGACTGAGTACTTTCTTGACCTATTCATAGTGTCTGGGAGGGTGAGCTGGACTTGAGAGCTGCATATGGTGGAAGTAGCGGTGGACAGGGCGGACTGAGAGAGTTGATGATGGTGATGGAGTTGGTGTTCTTTCTGATGGCCTAGAATCAGTCTTTCGTTGATATAACAGTGGGATTCCCTGACTGCTGTGGCCTTGCAACGACACCTCAACATTTGCTGCTGTGCTAACCGGGGGGCTTACAGTGGGGGAAACAATGTAGCGTTGCTGACTACCTTCGTTGTGATCAGTTGCACATGTGGCACTTGAGGTTTGGTGTTGTGTCCACGCTTGCAAGTGCATGCTGGTTAAATGTCTAAGCATGCAACTGGTATTCAAATTTTTCAGATTTTTCCCTCGGCTAAAGGTCTTTGCGCACTTCTTACAGATAACCTTGGCCTGATCATGAGGATTTTGGTCAAAAAAGTGCCACACTGCACTCTTCCTACTTTGGCAGACATTTTGCGGCCTAGCACGCTGTGATCTTTTGACCCTCTGGACAAGCTGTCCAGCAACTCTTTTGATGTTTGGAACCTGTCTTTGGAGTGCTCCGGGCCTGCCAGATAACAGCTGTTGCGATGTCGATGTCTGCTGTGGATGCTCCTCATCTGAGCTATTGGAAGCAGCACCCTCTTCCCCCAATGGATGCCAATCTGGGTCAACAACTGGGTCATCCATCACCTCCTCTTCTATGTCATGTGCACCTTCCTCTGTGTCACCGTGTATGGTGGTATAGTGTGCGGGAAGGGGCACCTGAGTCTCATCAGGGTCAGAATCTGGCTCTGTACACTGTGAGGACAATGTAGTGCTCTGAGTAAATGTACCAGCAGAATCATCCATCAGCGGCTGTGCATCAGTGCACTCCATGTCAGATTCATATTGGCCTGGGTAATTCACCATTTCACTTGATAATCCAGGCATGGTATGTGAAAACAGCTCCATGGAGTAATCAGTAGTATGGCCTGCATCATCCTTCAATCTTGGTTGGGGTGAAGGACACAAGGAAAGGTGTGGTTCATGAACATGAGCCTCCAATGACGACTCAGTGCTTTTACTTTTTACAACTGAAGAAGAGGAGGCGATAGAGCTGGAGGCTGAGTCAGCAATGTAAGACAAAACTTTTTCCTGATGCTCTGGCTTTAAAAGCGGTTTGCCAACTCCTAGAAAACTAAGCGTTCGAGGCCTTATGTAGCCAGACGATGACGCAGGCTCAACACCTCCTGCATTCGGTCCTATTTTGCTATTGCCACTACCATCAGATCCAACACCAACACCATCATTACCAGCTGCCAACCCCCGCCCAATTCCACGGCCTCTTCCACCAGCCTTCCTCATTTTTGGTAGAAATGTAGACAAAATCCAACAAACTATATAGTAATGTAAAACAAGGTACAAGGTGTCTATAGGACAGGGGAGATTTTGAATTTCTGCAGACACTTGTGGACAGTTTTGTATTGTGTGAGGCCCACTGATATCTGAGCGCTATGTGACAGGCTCAATGGCACAGCTGTGACAAAAGTGACGAGAGGATAAGGGAGATTTTGAATTTCTGCAGACACTTGTGGACAGTTTTGGATTGTGTGAGGCCCACTGATATCTGAGCGCTATGTGACAGGCTCGATGGCACAGCTGTGACAAAAGTGACGAGTGGATAAGGGATATTTTGAATTTCTGCAGACACTTGTGGACCATTTGTATTGTGTGAGGCCCACTGATATCTGAGCGCTATGTCACAGGCTCGATGGCACAGCTGTGACAAAAGTGACGAGAAGATAAGGGAGATTTTGAATTTCTGCAGACACTTGAGGACAGTTTTGGATTGTGTGAGGCCCACTGATATCTGAGCGCTATGTGACAGGCTCGATGGCACAGCTGTGACAAAAGTGACGAGAGGATAAGGGAGATTTTGAATTTCTGCAGACACTTGTGGACAGTTTTGGATTGTGTGAGGCCCACTGATATCTGAGCGCTATGTGACAGGCTCGATGGCACAGCTGTGACAAAAGTGATGAGAGGATAAGGGAGATTTTGAATTTCTGCAGACACTTGTGGACAGTTTTGAATTGTGTGAGGCCCACTGATATCTGAGCGCTATGTCACAGGCTCGATGGCACAGCTGTGACAAAAGTGACGAGAGGATAAGGGAGATTTTGAATTTCTGCAGACACTTGTGGACAGTTTTGTATTGTGTGAGGCCCACTGATATCTGAGCGCTATGTGACAGGCTCGATGGTACAGCTGTGACAAAAGTGACGAGAGGATAAGGGAGATTTTGAATTTCTGCAGACACTTGTGGACAGTTTTGGATTGTGTGAGGCCCACTGATATCTGAGCGCTATGTGACAGGCTCGATGGCACAGCTGTGACAAAAGTGACGAGAGGATAAGGGAGATTTTGAATTTCTGCAGACACTTGTGGACAGTTTTGAATTGTGTGAGGCCCACTGATATCTGAGCGCTATGTCACAGGCTCGATGGCACAGCTGTGACAAAAGTGACGAGAGGATAAGGGAGATTTTGAATTTCTGCAGACACTTGAGGACAGTTTTGGATTGTGTGAGGCCCACTGATATCTGAGCGCTATGTGACAGGCTCGATGGCACAGCTGTGACAAAAGTGACGAGAGGATAAGGGAGATTTTGAATTTCTGCAGACACTTGTGGACAGTTTTGGATTGTGTGAGGCCCACTGATATCTGAGCGCTATGTGACAGGCTCGATGGCACAGCTGTGACAAAAGTGACGAGAGGATAAGGGAGATTTTGAATTTCTGCAGACACTTGTGGACAGTTTTGTATTGTGTGAGGCCCACTGATATCTGAGCGCTATGTGACAGGCTCGATGGCACAGCTGTGACAAAAGTGACGAGAGGATAAGGGAGATTTTGAATTTCTGCAGACACTTGTGGACAGTTTTGGATTGTGTGAGTCCCACTGATATCTGAGCGCTATGTGACAGGCTCGATGGCACAGCTGTGACAAAAGTGACGAGAGGATAAGGGAGATTTTGAATTTCTGCAGACACTTGTGGACAGTTTTGGATTGTGTGAGGCCCACTGATATCTGAGCGCTATGTGACAGGCTCGATGGCACAGCTGTGACAAAAGTGACGAGTGGATAAGGGATATTTTGAATTTCTGCAGACACTTGTGGACCATTTGTATTGTGTGAGGCCCACTGATATCTGAGCGCTATGTCACAGGCTCGATGGCACAGCTGTGACAAAAGTGACGAGAGGATAAGGGAGATTTTGAATTTCTGCAGACACTTGAGGACAGTTTTGGATTGTGTGAGGCCCACTGATATCTGAGCGCTATGTGACAGGCTCGATGGCACAGCTGTGACAAAAGTGACGAGAGGATAAGGGAGATTTTGAATTTCTGCAGACACTTGTGGACAGTTTTGGATTGTGTGAGGCCCACTGATATCTGAGCGCTATGTGACAGGCTCGATGGCACAGCTGTGACAAAAGTGATGAGAGGATAAGGGAGATTTTGAATTTCTGCAGACACTTGTGGACAGTTTTGAATTGTGTGAGGCCCACTGATATCTGAGCGCTATGTCACAGGCTCGATGGCACAGCTGTGACAAAAGTGACGAGAGGATAAGGGAGATTTTGAATTTCTGCAGACACTTGAGGACAGTTTTGGATTGTGTGAGGCCCACTGATATCTGAGCGCTATGTGACAGGCTCGATGGCACAGCTGTGACAAAAGTGACGAGAGGATAAGGGAGATTTTGAATTTCTGCAGACACTTGTGGACAGTTTTGGATTGTGTGAGGCCCACTGATATCTGAGCGCTATGTGACAGGCTCGATGGCACAGCTGTGACAAAAGTGACGAGAGGATAAGGGAGATTTTGAATTTCTGCAGACACTTGTGGACAGTTTTGTATTGTGTGAGGCCCACTGATATCTGAGCGCTATGTGACAGGCTCGATGGCACAGCTGTGACAAAAGTGACGAGAGGATAAGGGAGATTTTGAATTTCTGCAGACACTTGTGGACAGTTTTGGATTGTGTGAGGCCCACTGATATCTGAGCGCTATGTGACAGGCTCGATGGCACAGCTGTGACAAAAGTGACGAGAGGATAAGGGAGATTTTGAATTTCTGCAGACACTTGTGGACAGTTTTGGATTGTGTGAGGCCCACTGATATCTGAGCGCTATGTGACAGGCTCGATGGCACAGCTGTGACAAAAGTGACGAGTGGATAAGGGATATTTTGAATTTCTGCAGACACTTGTGGACCATTTGTATTGTGTGAGGCCCACTGATATCTGAGCGCTATGTCACAGGCTCGATGGCACAGCTGTGACAAAAGTGACGAGAGGATAAGGGAGATTTTGAATTTCTGCAGACACTTGAGGACAGTTTTGGATTGTGTGAGGCCCACTGATATCTGAGCGCTATGTGACAGGCTCGATGGCACAGCTGTGACAAAAGTGACGAGAGGATAAGGGAGATTTTGAATTTCTGCAGACACTTGTGGACAGTTTTGGATTGTGTGAGGCCCACTGATATCTGAGCGCTATGTGACAGGCTCGATGGCACAGCTGTGACAAAAGTGACGAGAGGATAAGGGAGATTTTGAATTTCTGCAGACACTTGTGGACAGTTTTGAATTGTGTGAGGCCCACTGATATCTGAGCGCTATGTCACAGGCTCGATGGCACAGCTGTGACAAAAGTGACGAGAGGATAAGGGAGATTTTGAATTTCTGCAGACACTTGTGGACAGTTTTGTATTGTGTGAGGCCCACTGATATCTGAGCGCTATGTGACAGGCTCGATGTCACAGCTGTGACAAAAGTGACGAGAGGATAAGGGAGATTTTGAATTTCTGCAGACACTTGTGGACAGTTTTGGATTGTGTGAGGCCCACTGATATCTGAGCGCTATGTGACAGGCTCGATGGCACAGCTGTGACAAAAGTGACGAGAGGATAAGGGAGATTTTGAATTTCTGCAGACACTTGTGGACAGTTTTGTATTGTGTGAGGCCCACTGATATCTGAGCGCTATGTGACAGGCTCGATGGCACAGCTGTGACAAAAGTGACGAGAGGATAAGGGAGATTTTGAATTTCTGCAGACACTTGTGGACAGTTTTGGATTGTGTGAGGCCCACTGATATCTGAGCGCTATGTGACAGGCTCGATGGCACAGCTGTGACAAAAGTGACGAGAGGATAAGGGAGATTTTGAATTTCTGCAGACACTTGTGGACAGTTTTGGATTGTGTGAGGCCCACTGATATCTGAGCGCTATGTGACAGGCTCGATGGCACAGCTGTGACAAAAGTGACGAGTGGATAAGGGATATTTTGAATTTCTGCAGACACTTGTGGACCATTTGTATTGTGTGAGGCCCACTGATATCTGAGCGCTATGTCACAGGCTCGATGGCACAGCTGTGACAAAAGTGACGAGAGGATAAGGGAGATTTTGAATTTCTGCAGACACTTGAGGACAGTTTTGGATTGTGTGAGGCCCACTGATATCTGAGCGCTATGTGACAGGCTCGATGGCACAGCTGTGACAAAAGTGACGAGAGGATAAGGGAGATTTTGAATTTCTGCAGACACTTGTGGACAGTTTTGGATTGTGTGAGGCCCACTGATATCTGAGCGCTATGTGACAGGCTCGATGGCACAGCTGTGACAAAAGTGATGAGAGGATAAGGGAGATTTTGAATTTCTGCAGACACTTGTGGACAGTTTTGAATTGTGTGAGGCCCACTGATATCTGAGCGCTATGTCACAGGCTCGATGGCACAGCTGTGACAAAAGTGACGAGAGGATAAGGGAGATTTTGAATTTCTGCAGACACTTGTGGACAGTTTTGTATTGTGTGAGGCCCACTGATATCTGAGCGCTATGTGACAGGCTCGATGTCACAGCTGTGACAAAAGTGACGAGAGGATAAGGGAGATTTTGAATTTCTGCAGACACTTGTGGACAGTTTTGGATTGTGTGAGGCCCACTGATATCTGAGCGCTATGTGACAGGCTCGATGGCACAGCTGTGACAAAAGTGACGAGAGGATAAGGGAGATTTTGAATTTCTGCAGACACTTGTGGACAGTTTTGAATTGTGTGAGGCCCACTGATATCTGAGCGCTATGTCACAGGCTCGATGGCACAGCTGTGACAAAAGTGACGAGAGGATAAGGGAGATTTTGAATTTCTGCAGACACTTGAGGACAGTTTTGGATTGTGTGAGGCCCACTGATATCTGAGCGCTATGTGACAGGCTCGATGGCACAGCTGTGACAAAAGTGACGAGAGGATAAGGGAGATTTTGAATTTCTGCAGACACTTGTGGACAGTTTTGGATTGTGTGAGGCCCACTGATATCTGAGCGCTATGTGACAGGCTCGATGGCACAGCTGTGACAAAAGTGACGAGAGGATAAGGGAGATTTTGAATTTCTGCAGACACTTGTGGACAGTTTTGTATTGTGTGAGGCCCACTGATATCTGAGCGCTATGTGACAGGCTCGATGGCACAGCTGTGACAAAAGTGACGAGAGGATAAGGGAGATTTTGAATTTCTGCAGACACTTGTGGACAGTTTTGGATTGTGTGAGGCCCACTGATATCTGAGCGCTATGTGACAGGCTCGATGGCACAGCTGTGACAAAAGTGACGAGAGGATAAGGGAGATTTTGAATTTCTGCAGACACTTGTGGACAGTTTTGGATTGTGTGAGGCCCACTGATATCTGAGCGCTATGTCACAGGCTCGATGGCACAGCTGTGACAAAAGGGACTAGAGGATAAGGGAGATTGGATTGCTTTTAAAAAGCAGTTTGCGGAGCAGTGGGTAAACAGCAATGCCAGCCTGTCAGGAAGCCTTAAAAGGCAGCCCAACAACCAACACCACTGATACACCACAATATAGCCTCCCCTTGCACTGCACACACAGTGACTGGTGTGTTGTGCAGGCCAAATTGCTAGCAGCAGAAGCGGTTTTTTTTTCTTCTCAGGACAAAAAAAAAAATTGGGATTGCTTTTAAAAAAGCAGTTTGCGGAGCAGTGGGTAAACAGCAATGCAGGAATGTCAGGAAGCCTTAGAAGGCAGCCCAACAACCAACACCACTGATACACCACTATATAGCCTCCCCTTGCACTGCACACACAGTGACTGGTGTGTTGTGCAGGCCAAATCGCTAGCAGCAGAAGCAGTTTTTTTGTCTTCTTCCCTGCCTAACGCTCTCCCTACAGAATCAGCAGCAACCTCTCCCTATACTGAGATCGGCAGAAGTAAGATGGCGGTCGGCGTGCACGCCCTTTTATACCCCCTGTGACGCCCACCAAAGCAAGCCAATCACTTGCATGCCCTTCTGAAAGATAGTGGTGACCCCTGCCTATGTCATCACGTTGCCCACAGTGTCCGTGGATCCTGATTGGCTGAAAAAGAGCGCAAAACAAACTTTTGAAACGCGACTTTGGCGTGTAAGTCGCCGACCTCATGGCCAACCTCATCCTAGGGTCGGGTTTCGTTTCATGAAACCCGACTTTGCCAAAAGTCGGCGACTTTTGAAATTTTTCGACCCGTTTCGCTCAACTCTATTTACGATGCTTTGTGTCCGACAACCAGGAGGAGTGGTCTACTTTCCTTCCTCTGGCCGAATTCGCGTTAAATAATCACCGCCAAGAGTCATCGGGAGAGTCTCCATTCTTTTGTGTGTACGGTCAACATCCTCAGTTTTGTACCTTACGTCAGGGTGACTCGGGGGGTGTCCCGGAGGAGGATCAGCTAGGAGCCCAATTGTCATCAGTCTGGAGGCGGGTGAAACAGCGTTTGTTGAGCATGAGTGCCAGGTACAAACGGGTGGCTGACAGTAGACGTGTGCCAGGTCCGGACCTGTGTGTGGGTGAATGGGTGTGGTTAGCTACGAAGAACATAAGACTCAAAGTTCCATCTTTAAAACTGGGTCCAAGGTTTATTGGGCCTTTTAGGATTTCTGCCATCATTAACCCAGTGGCGTATCGGTTGGAACTTCCTGCGGTGTACAAGATACACAACGTGTTTCACAGAGCTTTATTGAAAAAGGTGGTAGGCTCTGTGGACGTGACGCCGATGCCACCTCCAGTCATGGTGGATGGCGATTTAGAATTTGAGGTCGCTAAGGTAGTGGACTCTCGAGTAGTACGCCGTACTCTTCAGTATTTGGTGCACTGGCGGGGGTATGGTCCGGAGGAGAGGTCTTGGGTTCCAGCCTCAGACATACATGCGGATCGGCTGGTCAGTTCTTTTCACCGTCGTCATCCGGACAAGCCGGGTCCTATGAGTCTTGAGGGTCCGGAGGTCCCTCGTAGAAGACGGGGTAATGTCATGTCGGATGCTGTTCACACCACAGCGTCCGGCAGGCAGAGGTAGTTCCACCTCCAGCCACTATAGCCTCAGTGGCGCCGGCCTGATCTTCAGGCTCTCGGGGGTTAATCCTGCTGGAGACCAGGTTGGATGGTTAGTCACGCCCACGGTCTTTAAATAGTCATGCTGGCCTATGGGCATCGCCGATTATAGCTTGTGTTTCATACCAAGTGGTTCTGGTCTGGAGTGGAGGTGTTGCAGAGAGAGAGATTCGTATCTGGTGTCGTATGATCCGTCGTTATCCTTTCTCCTTCCCATGTTTGTGTTTAGTTGTGCCCTGTTCACATTACTGTATATTCCTGTGTGTGTGTGGCGCAGTGCAGTTTAAGTTCTCCCTGTCTGTCTTTATTTGTGTGGGGGCTTTGGTGGTGTGTCTCCTCACTGGGTGGAGGGTGGAGGGTTAAGTGCAGGGCTGAGCAGGAGACAAGGAAAGGTTGGAGGCTCAGGCATTTGCACCATCAGCAAAAACCCTGGGTTGAGGGTCAGACAGGGTTTCCCCTAGTTATAGGGACATCACAGGGCCCCGGGTATTACAGCCTTAGTGGGACTAAGCCCCACGTGACAATAGACCCCAAAATTTGTTGTTCAAGTTCTCCTGAGTACGCCGGTACCCCATATTTTGTCAAAAACGACTTTTGAGGTAAGGTGCAAAGCTCAGAAAGGAAAAAAGCAAAAAACTGGCTTGAGGGTGCCATGTCACATTGACAGAGCCCATGCGTTGCCAGAACAGTAGAACCCCCATAAGAGACAACATTTTACAAACTACACCTCTCAATGAATTCATCTAGGGGTGTAGTGATCATATAGACAGCACAGATGGGTCACAGCATTTTATACCATTGGGCAGTGAACAAAAAGATAATTACATTTTTACCACCAAAATTTTGTTTAGCCCCAAATGGGTAAAAATGGCATCAAAATGTGTCTTATAATTTCTGCTGAATGCAGAAATACCCTGTGGCCCTACTGTGCCACAGACCAGACTACCCTGGAAGGGGCGTGTCTAAGCAGCTACCTTGGTGTTCACTGGAGCCTCTGATGGTGAGGTCAGACTTGTGCGGCAGGTAGCTGCCAGGTACCACTCCAGGGTGGTGTCTGGCTGTGGCTGCTTTTGAAAATGAAAAGGTAGGGCGCACTGCTCATATTAAGACACATATAACATGGCGGGGGTGCAAATCCATGGTCACATGAAATAATGCTGAAGACTGAAGAGAAAAAGCAGGACCAGAAGGAGAAATGCACACCACCAATATATGTAATACAAGGAAAAAAGCTTTTATTAACAACAATGTCAATTTAAAAGCAAGTAAAAACAAGAACAATCATATTCCCACTGTTAACCCTGATCCGTGCAAAAAATATATAGATAGCGTCTCATACATATAACATAAATATGTCAATGTACATGAATTGATAAATGGGGAGAGTATCCACTATCAGGTGTATACACAAAGATACATGTGGTCATATCACTATACCATGCACAAAAAATGTAATACTGATACAACCACCCCTTAATATAGACTCATGAATAAAAAACACCTTTAGGTAGGATATCGCAATAGACAATATGTCTGTCACAATAGCCACATGAAGTACTCCCTTGGAGATTTGACAATGCATGGGACAAGGACAAAAATGGAGCCTGTCCCAAATCAAAGCACTAATTGTGCAACCATATGACCCAAAATGACATAATTCCACATGCCACGTGGAGACTATGAACGTCAAAAGTCACACAAGGAGGGCAACAAAAGATGGTGTCCCAAATAAGGATACTCATAGCACACCAGTGCATAGAGTGATAAAGCCATCCAATTGCAAGGGGCAAAGGATCACATGTGGATCAAAATATGATAAAATGCATGTGAAGGATCCATACCACGGCGTCAGTACAAACAGGGTAACAGAGGGAAAAGCCCAACTCGTGTTGCCGTACCAAGACGGCTTCGTCAAGGGAAGTCTGGCTGTGGCTGCTGATCCCACTGGGGGAAGGAATGCTAGGACAGGTGCAGGTGACAGGCACGACTGGCAGACAAGCAGGTGAGCACGACTGATACTCTGATGAGTAGGCAGGTACGGCTGGTACTCAGGCAGGTGTGGCTGGCAATCAGGCAGGTGGGCACAATGAGACACAAGGGGCAGGAAGTGACTTGGAAGGCCCAGAAACGCGGACAGGTAAGAGTAGTGTGTTGGAACAGGTAGGGACCTGTTCAGACTGGAGGAGCAGGTACAGCTAAAGAGCTGCAGGAAGCAGAACGAGAGCAGAGCAGAACTGCAAGGTTGCAGAGCGGAGAGTAGAACTAAGTCGCTGGTTGCAGAGCAGCGAGCTGAACCACAAGGAGTGCAGAGCATAGGCAGAACCGCAGGAGCGCAGAGCAAAGGCAGAACCGCAGGAGAACAAAGCAAAGGCAGAACCGCAGGAGCGGGGAGCAAAGGCAGAATCGCAGGAGTGCAGAGTAAAGGCAGAACCACACGAGCGTTGAGCAAAGGCAAAACCGCAGGAATGCGGCGCAAAGGCAGAACCGCAGGAGTGTGGAACAAAGGCAGAGCCGCAGAAGTGCAGAGCCACAGGAGTGCGGATCAAAGCGTGGAGCAGAGCCACAGGGTGCGGAGCAAAGCCATAGGGTGCAGAGCAAAGAGCGGAGCAGAGCCGCAGGGTGCGGAGCAAAGAGAAAAGCAGAGCCGCAAGATGCAGACCATAAGGAAACACACAGCAGGATAGGAAATGCAACAGGCAGGGATACAAATGTGAAAGTGAAACCAAGGAGGGCACCACCAAATACAAAAATGGGATCCTCCTGCAGTCAGCAAGAAAATAGTAACGTGTATATGTAGAAAAGCTACTGACCAAACAAGCAGGGATCACCAAGAAAAATAATAATAATTTTTATTTAGACAACCATTGACAACACAAATATAAAAACAGTTAAAAGTCATAACACATGACAGATCATACACAAGGCTCCTAATAAAGCCAAACAAGCATCCCCCATGGAGCTGAAATAATTGGGCAATAAATGCAAATAACCTGAAGAGAGCAAAATATGACAAAAAATAGTCAGTAACACTGATTCAAGATATGTCTAATTCAAAATAATAGCATAAAGGTTATCTATGTATCAATAGGTATAAACTCAAAGCATGTCCCGCAATGCTGCTGCAGCAATATGAATAAACATACAATTACGAGGACAGGTTAAGGTAAAACCAAGATAGATGAAAACAAATCACGCCATGTGAGAAATAAACACACAGAACATGCTCTACAAAAGATGCACAAATGAAGTTGCCCAAATTATCTAATTATTTAGATACTTTGGGCAACTTCATTTGTGCATCTTTTGTAGAGCATGTTCTGTGTGTTTATTTCTCACACATGGCGTGATTTGTTTTCATCTATCTTGGTTTTACCTTAACCTGTCCTCGTAATTGTATGTTTATTCATATTGCTGCAGCAGCATTGCGGGACATGCTTTGAGTTTATACCTATTGATACATAGATAACCTTTATGCTATTATTTTGAATTAGACATATCTTGAATCAGTGTTACTGACTATTTTTTGTCATATTTTGCTCTCTTCAGGTTATTTGCATTTATTGCCCAATTATTTCAGCTCCATGGGGGATGCTTGTTTGGCTTTATTAGGAGCCTTGTGTATGATCTGTCATGTGTTATGACTAGAGTTGAGCGATACCGTCCGATACTTCAAAGTATCGGATCGGAATGGATCGGCCGATCTTTAAAAAAAGTATCGGTATCGCCGATTCCGATACCGGAAGTCCCATTCAAGTCTATGGGACTTCCGGTATCGGAATAAGAAAAACCCTGTTTTTGCCTTGTACAGCCTCTCTGGGGTCTGTACGGGCCTTTCGGGGGGCTGTGCCGGCCTGCCAGGGGGTCTGTGCAGGCTCCGGTGGTCTGTGCCGGCCTGCCGGGGGGCTGTGCCGGCCTGCCGGTGGTCTGTGCAGGCTCCGGTGGGCTGTGCCGGCCTGCCGGGGGGCTGTGCCGGCCTGCCGGTGGTCTGTGCAGGCTCCGGGGGGCTGTGCCGGCCTGCCGGGGGGCTGTGCCGGCCTGCCGGTGGTCTGTGCAGGCTCCGGGGGTCTGTGCAGGCATCGTCCGATGGGACTACAAGTCCCATCGGGCGATGCCTGCTACCATGACAGTGATTGACACATTAGCCAATGATGGGACAGTAGTAGTCCCATCATCCGGCTAATGTGTTAAATGTTAAAAAAAAAAAAAAAAAAAAAAAAAATACTACATACATACTACATGCATGCTACATACATACTACATGCTACATACATACTACATGCTACATACATACTACATGCTACATACATACTACATGCATGCTACATGCATGCTACATACATACTGCATGCTACATACATACTACATACATACTACATACATACTACATGCATGCTACATGCATGCTACATACATGCTACATACATACTACATGCTACATACATACCACATACATACTACATACATACTACATACATACTACATGCATGCTACATACATACTACATACATACTACATACATACTACATGCATGCTACATACATACTACATGCTACATACATACCACATACATACTACATGCTACATACATACTACATATATACTACATGCATGCTACATACATACTACATGCTACATACATACCACATACATACTACATACATGCTACATGCTACATACATACTACATATATACTACATGCATGCTACATACATACTGCATGCTACATGCATACTACATACATACTACATGCTACATACATACCACATATATACTACATACATACAATACATTCATACAATACATACATAGACATACAGTACATATAACATAGAGTAACATACTTACCAATACTTGTCACATTGTTCCCCGAAGCCATTGTCTTTTCCGGAATAAATATTAACATAAACCACAAAAATACTCACCCACGATCCGAAGCAGTCCACGAGTGTGTCCCACGACGATCTTGGGTAGAGAACTGCAGCATCAGCTGTTGCTGCCGTTCTCTACGGGCTGCAGGAATCCAATGACGGAAGGTAGGTATCCTTCCGCACTGTATTCCTCCGCCACTTAAAAAAAAAAAGTCCCTAGTCTCACTTTATGCCATTGCTGTGTGGGAAATTCCCACGCAGCAATGGCATAAAGTGAGACTAGGGACTTTTTTTTTTTTTAAGTGGCGGAGGAATACAGTGCGGAAGGATACCTACCTTCCGTCATTGGATTCCTGCAGCCCGTAGAGAACGGCAGCATCATCTGATGCTGCAGTTCTCTACCCAAGATCGTCGTGGGACACACTCGTGGACTGCTTCGGATCGTGGGTGAGTATTTTTGTGGTTTGTTATGTTAATATTTATTCCGGAAAAGACAATGGCTTCGGGGAACAATGTGACAAGTATTGGTAAGTATGTTACTCTATGTTATATGTACTGTATGTCTATGTATGTATTGTATGGATGTATAGTATGTATGTAGTATATATGTGGTATGTATGTAGCATGTAGTATGTATGTAGTATGTATGTAGTATGTATGTAGTATGTATGTGGTATGTATGTAGCATGTAGTATGTATGTAGCATGCATGTAGTATATATGTAGTATGTATGTAGCATGTAGCATGTATGTAGTATGTATGTGGTATGTATGTAGCATGTAGTATGTATGTAGCATGCATGTAGCATGCATGTAGTATGTATGTAGCATGCATGTAGTATGTATGTAGCATGCATGTAGTATGTATGTAGTATGTATGTAGCATGCATGTAGTATATATGTAGTATGTATGTAGTATGTATGTAGCAAGTAGCATGTATGTAGTATGTATGTGGTATGTATGTAGCATGTAGTATGTATGTAGCATGCATGTAGCATGCATGTAGTATGTATGTAGCATGCATGTAGTATGTATGTAGCATGCATGTAGTATGTATGTAGTATGTATGTAGCATGCATGTAGTATGTATGTAGTATGTATGTAGTATGTATGTAGCATGTAGCATGTATGTAGTATGTATGTGGTATGTATGTAGCATGTAGTATGTATGTAGCATGCATGTAGCATGATGTAGTATGTATGTAGCATGCATGTAGTATGTATGTATGTAGTATGTATGTAGCATGCATGTAGTATGTATGTAGTATGTATGTAGTATGTATGTAGTATGTATGTAGCATGCAGTATGTATGTAGCATGTATGTAGCATGTATGTAGTATGTATGTAGCATGTAGTATGTATGTAGCATGCATGTAGTATATATGTAGTATGTATGTAGCATGTAGTATGTATGTAGCATGCATGTAGTATATATGTAGTATGTATGTAGCATGTAGTATGTATGTAGTATGTATGTAGTATTTTTTTTTTTTTTTTTTTAACATTTAACACATTAGCCGGATGATGGGACTACTACTGTCCCATCATTGGCTAATGTGTCAATCACTGTCATGGTAGCAGGCATCGCCAGATGGGACTTGTAGTCCCATCGGACGATGCTTGCACAGACCCCCGGACATCAGCACAGCCCCCCGGCAGGCCGGCACAGACCCCCACAGGGTGCACAGACCACCGGCAGGCCGGCACAGCCCCCCGGCAGGCCGGTACAGACCCCCACAGGGTGCACAGACCACCGGCAGGCCGGCACAGCCCCCCGGCAGGCCGGTACAGAGCCCCACAGGGTGCACAGACCACCGGCAGGCCGGCACAGCCCCCCGGCAGGCCGGTACCGACCCCGGGCAGTCCACACAGCCCCCCGGCAGAGACCCCCGGAAGGCCCGAAATGACGGCGCATCATGATGCGCACACACCGCGCATCATGATGACGTCAGGCCGTCAATCAAGTTTGAACTTCCGATTCCGATGCCGAATTCCGATATTGAAAAAATATCGGAAGTCGGTATCGGAATTCCGATACAGCAAGTATCGGCCGATACCCGATACTTGCGGTATCGGAATGCTCAACACTAGTTATGACTTTTAACTGTTTTTATATTTGTGTTGTCAATGGTTGTCTAAATAAAAATTATTATTATTTTTCTTGGTGATCCCTGCTTGTTTGGTCAGTAGCTTTTCTACATATACACGCAGGGATACAAATGGACACCGGTTAGGGCTGAGTTCAGACAAGGTCAGGTACATGAACAGGGCCTGGATCTAGGATACAAGAATAGGACACAGTACAGACAAGGGAACAGATACTGGACAAGGACACAGGCCTGAGTATGCAGCCCTCAGGGAGGTGGAAACATAAGACACAAAGCGCATAGAAACAGGTTTGGGAAGGCAGCCCCAGAGAAGGCGGAAACAAGACAGGACCTGGCACACAGCCAGGAAGCATGCAAAGAGCAAGCAGGAGACAAGATTCACAGAGTATGGAGCCGGCAGAAGACAGGACTCACAGAATGGCCTGGAGTAGTGAGTAAGTTAGTGTGTAAGGCAGGTGGGGGATGGGAAGCCATGCAGTGATGCCGGCAGGGTTGTTACAATATGGCTGTACAGGACTGCTTTGACAAATGACGAGACACAGGAGAGATGGAGCCCTATTTGCTTCCTGAAGTGCAGATTTTCCTAGAATGGTTTGTAAACTCCATATACAGAGCCCCTAAGTGCAAGAAGAGCAGAGTCCCCCTCAAGTGACCCCATTTAGTAAATCTTACCCCTTTAAGAATTTATCTACAGATGTAGTGACTCCATGGGTATTTTCCAGAAGCAAGCAGCCATTGATTTTGCTGAGTAAAAATTGCAAATTGGCGTTGTAGTGACCAGTATGTTGTTGTGAACAGTACATTGTGCCCAGCTCATGCTTCTGGAGACATGCACCTGTAAATTAGGCGGGCTTTCATCACTACAGAAATGCCAAACATGTGGACGCTAAATGTGGTTTAGGTACACTGTGGGGCACAGAAGGGAGAGGGGCATTTGAATTTGGGAGCACAGAATTTACTGAATTTCTTTTTTTTGGAGGGGGGCGAGGAGCCATTTCTCTTTTCCAGAGCCTTTGTGCTACCAGTAATGTGGAAGCCCCTATATTTCCATTGACAGATGATGGCCCTGAGTGGGGACTTTTTTTATGGATTGGGTTGAAGCTTTTGTTGGGAACGTTTTACATAATGTTTGGGACCACATTTATCCTGTGCTCTATGCTGAGCACTTTCTTTGGGGTTTCCATCTAAATCTCCAAGTGACATGATTCAGATGAAACACCCGAAGGATTCATTCACTATAATGAGGCAGTAGAATTACCTCTGTTCAGCCATGTCAGCCATGGTACCATTTTCAGGCACATCACATATTTTGATTACAGTCTATTCCGGGAAAATGAACAAAAGTAGCAGTTCAGGTTGCTTTTTTTTTTTTAATGTTGTTCCGCTTTTGGTAAAATTGATAAGGCAGCTTTATTATTCGGGTCAGTAAGATTACAGCGATACCACATTTATATAGTTTTTCTTTTGTTTAGGTGCTTTTACACAATAAAAACTATTTTATAGAAAAAATAATTATTTTTGCACCACTTTATTCTGAGAGCTATAATTTTTTTATTTTTCTGCTGATGGAGCTGTATGGCTTCTTGTTTACTACTGGAATGGATGACATTTTCAGCTATACCAGTTTTATTTGTATTAATCAATTTTTTTGCGTTTTACTCTATTTTTTGTTCAGCGGTATCATGATAATGCATCAGTTTTTGCTCCGCTTTTTTTGTTGCGGCGTTAAAGGGGTTAATTAGTGTGACAGTTTTATACATCGGGTCGTTCTGGACACAGCAATAACAAATGTGTACTTTTTTTCATAAAAATATGTGTTTATTTTCTTTTCACTTTTTTTTTTTTTTTACTTTTTTACTTCAGCCCACTATAGGACTTTCACTTTTTCATAGAATCATAGAATGGTAGCGTTGTAAGAGACCTCCTGGGTCATCTGGTCAAACCCCCTGCTCAAAGCAGGATTCACTAAATCATCCCAGACAGATGTCTGTCCAGCCTCTGTTTGAAGACTTCCATGGAAGCAGAATTCACCACCTCTTGTGGCAGCCTGTTTCACTCATTGATCACCCTGTCAAAAAGTTTTTCTATTATCTATTCTGTGTCTCCTCCCATTCAGTTTCATCCCATTGCTTCTAGTCTTTCCTTGTGCAAATGAGAATAAAGATGTTCCTTCTACAATTTGACAGCCCTTGAGATATTTGTAGACAGCTATTAAGTCTCCTCTCAGTCTTCTTTTTTGTAGGCTAAACATTCCCAAATCCTGTAACTGTTCCTCATAGGACATGGTTTGAAGACCGGTCACCATTCTGATCGCTCTTCTCTGAACTTGCTCCAATTTGTTGATGTCTTTTTTAAAATGTGGTGCCCAAAACTGGATACAGTATTCTGGATGAGGTCTGACCAAAGAGGAATAGGGGGCAATAATGACTTCACGCGACCTAGACTGTATGCTTCTCTTAATACATCCCAGAATTGCATTTGCCTTTTTTGCTGCTGCATCACACTGTTGACTCATGTTCAGTTTATGATCTATTAGTATACCCAAGTCTTTTTCACATGTGCTGATGTTTAGCCCTATTCCTCCCATTATGTATATGCTTTTTTAATTTTTACTGCCCAGATGTAGTACTTTGCATTTTTCCCTGTTAACAACCATTCTATTAGTTGCTGCCTACTGCTCCAGATTATTTATATCTTTTTGAATCCTCTCTCTTCTCTATTATTAGCTATCCCTCCTAGCTTTGTGTCATAAGCAAATATAATCAGTGTACCCTCAATTCCTTAATCTAAATCATTCATAGAGATGTTGAACCATACAGAGCCCAGGACAGAACCCTGTGGTACCCCACTTGAGACATTCTTCCAACTGGATGTGCAGCCATTGATGACCACTCTTTGGGTCCAATCACTAAGTCAGTTATGAATCCACCTAACAGTTGCCTTGTCCATTCCATACTTAGTCATTTTTTCAATAGGAATGGTATAAGATACTTGGTCAAATGCTTTCCTGAAGTCATGATATACTATATCTACAGCATTTCCCTGATCCACCTAGTCAGTAATTCTGTTATAGAAGGAAATTAAGTTAGTCTGAGATGACTTACTAGTTACAAACCCATGCTGACTCTGGTTAATCACTTAATTCTTATCCAGGTACTTACATACATTTTGTTTAATAATTTGTTCAAAGATCTTTCCTGGTATAGAAGTCAGACTCACTGGCCTAAAGTTCCCTGGTTCCACCTTCTTCCCCTTTTTGAAGATAGGAACATTTGCTCTTCTCCAGTCTTCTGGGACTTCTCCTGTTCTCCAAGCATTTTCAAAGATTATAGAGAATGGTTCTAAAATTTCTTCTGCTATCTCCTTCAGTACTCTGGGGTGTAATTCATCTGGATCTGGAGACTTGAATTCATTTATGTTAGCTAAGTGTATCCTCACTATCTTTCTGTTTATAGATATCATGGATTCTGCTATTCCTTTAATAGGATTGTGAAGATCAGTTGATACTACATTTCCTTTCTGAACGAAAACAGATGCAAAATAGGAATTTAAAAGTTCGGCCTTCTCAACACCCTGTCTTACCACTTCATCATTTTCATCCTGTAAAAATCCTATAGCACCTTTGATTTTTCTTTCACTTTTGACATATCCCCCAAATCCTTTTTTATTGCTTTTGATGTCTCTTGCAAGCCTTAGTTCATTTTCAGCTTTAATTAATCTGATTCGTGCCCTGCAGGTTCTGCAGACATCATTATACTATTCTTTAGATATGCCTCCCTCTTTCCATTTGATAAACATTTCTTTCTTCCTTTTTAGCATGTGTTTAAGTTCTGTGTTCATCCATCCTGGTTTCCTTAAATGCTTCGTATTCTTCCCTCTTTTTAGAATCGTTAACAATTGTGCTTTGAGAATCTAATTTTTGAAGATTTCCCATTCTTCCTGGACATTTTTGTCCTTAAGGATATTCAGAATGGAGTCCTCCGATTCTCTTTCTGTGTCCCTTAAAAAAGTCCCTTAGTACCTTTTGCAGACTGATTGCTTGTAATTAATGGGAATGCTGGAGCATTGATAGACAAACTTGCTACATCATGCTCTGAGCATGTTCTTGCAAGTTTGCTAGCTCTGGTGACCCAGATGTACATAACAACATAAGGTCACCATTATTTAAGGATGCAGTATTTAATGGGTGTGGTAGGTTGGCCCTCTCAGCTGCTCCCAGAGGTAGACACAGGAACCACTTAGTATTAAATTCTTGAACAGTTGACATGTGCCACTGGTGACCCGCGTCACATGGTCACCGATGTATCAGCATGAGAACCGGAGGTCTCCTGGAGACCTCTATGGTTGTCAGTGTAGGATTACTGTGAGCGCCACCCAGTGGTCGGCGCTCATAGCAAGTCAGCAATTCTATTACATAGAGGCGATCTGATCATTGCCTCTATGTAGCAGAGCCGATAGAGTTGAGGCAGCTTCTAGTCTCCTATGGAGACTATTGAAGCATGCAAAAAGTTAAAAAAATGTTTAAAAATATAAAAAAATAAAAAATATATAAAAGTTCAAATCACCCCCCTTTCGCCCCATTCAAAATAAAACAATAAAAATAAAATCAAACATACAAATATTCGGTATTGCCGCATTCAGAATTGCCCGATCTAGCAATAAAAAAAGGATTAACCTGATCGCTGAACGGCATGGTGAGAAAAAAGTCAAAACACCAGAATTACGTTTTTTGGTCACCGCGACATTGCATTAAAATGCAATAACGGGCGATGAAAAGATCGTATCTGCACCAAAATTGTATCACTAAAAATGTCAGCTAGGCACACAAAAAATAAGCCCTCAACCAACCTGAGATCACGAAAAATGTAGACGCTATGGGTATCAGAAAATGACAATTTTTTTTTAAGCAAAGTTTGGAATTTTTTTTCACCACTTAGACACAAAAGAACCTAGACATGTTTAGTGTCTAGGAACTTGGAATGACCTGGAAAATCATAATGGCAGGTCAGTTTTAGCATTTAGTGAGCCTAGTAAAAAAGGCAAACAAAAAACAAGTGTGGGATTGCCCTTTTTTGCAATTTCACTGCACTTGGATTTCTTTTCCCATTTTCTAGTACAAGACATGGTAAAACCAATGGTGTCGTTCAAAAGTACAAATTGTCCCGCAAAAAATAAGCCGCCACTTGGCAATATTGACAGAAAATAAAAAAGTTAAGGCTCTGGGAAGGAGGGGAGCGAAAATGAAACCGCAAAACTGAAAAAAGCTTCGGGGGTTAAGGGGTTAAAGTAGGGTAAATTTGTTGGAAAGCATGTTAATTAGTATAGTTTAGGCCAAAAACATTTAAAAAATTGCTTAATTTCTAAAATATCTGTTAATAACTTTGTGAGAAAGTTGGAATTATGTACAGTAGTTCCAAACTGTTTACTCTAGGAATTTACTGCATAAAGGAGACGGAAAGTGAAACATAGTCATGTGCACATTGTCTACATGCTAGAACATGGAGTCATTTTGCCTCTCTAGGTGATTGATATACCATCATATGATGCTCTGTACATCTTGGATTTGTTACATGTTTGTGTGCATGATTAGAGATAGGCGAACCTGAACAGTAAAGTTTGGCGTCCGTACCGAACACCTACTGTTCGGGCATGGACACCAAAAATGGACTTCACCAGGAAGTCCGTGTTACTGTTCGGGTTCGGCTGCCCGATCACCGGGTGTTTGTTACGCTTTCATGTGCATGGTAGCGCGGCAAACACCTCTTCTGACCGGCAGTGAAATAATCCCCATCGGTGCGATTTCTGCGCAGTCAAAAGACAGTGTGAGTGCTCAGCTGTGATCGGAGGTATAAACTTTACCCGGTCACTGGTGTCAGCTGATGGGACTACTGCTCCCATCAGCTGACACTTGCTGCTGCTAATAACAGTGAGAGCAGGAGAGGCTGATGTGTGTTTTCATTGGCCGGCTATTGCACTGTAAATAAATAAATAAAAACGGCGTGGGTTCCCCTGTATTTTTGATAACCAGCCAGGCAAAACTCACAGCTGGGGGCTGCAACCCTCAGCTGTCAGCTTCAACAAGGCTGGTTATCAAGAATAGAGGGGTCCCCACACTGTTATTTTTTTAATTATTTAAATAAATAATTGTAAAAAAACGGTATTGGGTCCCCCCCATTTTTGACAACCAGCTTTGCTAAAGCAGACATCTGGAGGCTGGTATTCTCAGGCTCATAAGGGGCCATGGATATTGCCCCCTAGCCTAAAAATAGCAGCCCTCAGCTGCCCAGAAAAGGCACATCCATTAGATGCATCAATTTTGGTGCTTTGCCTGGCTCTTTCCACTTGCCCTGTAGCGGTGGCAAGTGGGGTTCATATTTGTGGGGTTGATGTCACCTTTGTATTGTCAGGTGACATCAAGCCCATGGCTTAGTAATGGAGAGGCGTCTATAAGACACCTATCCATTACTCATCTTATAGTTACATAGTAAATAAAGACACAGCCAGAATAAATTCCTTTATTAGAAATAAAACAAAACACAATTTTACTTTTTTATTGAAAAATAACAAACACAGTTATACTCACCTAACAACTATTCCACCGAAGCCCTCGTTCTCCTGTAATAAGCAAAAAATAAGAAAACAACAATATCCCTAACCTATCCGTAATTGTGTCCCACACCGTAATCCATGTCTGGGGAAAAAACTGTTTTCCATCTGGACAGTGCCAAGATGCGACTGTCCAGACTGAGAACCACTGAGGAATGAACTGCTAGCACCATGAGAAAATGCTCACTGTGCTAGCGGGGATCTCACTGAGGTCACCGCAGTTCAGCCCAGCAGGGAATGCAGCATCAGTGACTGGAGGTAACCTTGATGATGTCCCCACTGGTCACTGAGGCTGAGTTCATTCCCCAGTGGTTCTCAGCCTGGACTGTCGCATCTTGGCACCGTCCAGGTTGAAAACTGTTTTTCCCCCAGATATGGATTACGGCGTGGGACAGAATTACCGATAGGTGAGGGATATTGTTGTTTTTTTTATTTTTTGTTTGTTACAGGAGAACAAGGGCTTCAGTGGAATTAGGCATTAGGTGAGTATAACTGTGTTTGTTTTCTTCAATAAAAAAAGTAAAACGGTGCCTCAGTGACTGGACGTAGCCTCAATGATGTCACCGCCGAGCGTCACCAGCAGCTCATTCACTAGTGATTTTCAGCCTGGATGGGCACATCTTGGCACTGTATAGGCTGAAAACTGTTTATCCCCCAGACATGGATTACGATGTGGGACAGAACGATGGACAGGTATTGTATATTGTTGTTTTTACTTTACTTTTATTACAGGAGAACGAGGGCTTTGTTGGAATTAGGCATTTAAATAAAAATGGAAAACTGTGTTTTGTTTTATTTCTAATAAAGGACTTTATTCTGGCTGTGTCTTTATTTACCTTACTATAGGATTAGTAATGGATAGGTGTCTTATAGACGCCTCTTCATTACTAAGCAGTGTGGGCTTGTTGTCACCTGACAATACAAAGGTGACATCAAGCCCTGAAATTTTAACCCCACTTGCCACCTCTACAGGGCAAGTGTGAAGAGCCAGACAAAGCACCACAATTGGCGCATCTAATAGATGTGCCTTTTCTGGGAAGCTGCGGGCTACTATTATTAGGCTGGGGTGGCCAATATCCATGGCCCCTTACCAGCCTGAGAATACCAGCCCCCAGCTGTCTGCTTTAGCAAGGTTAATTGTAAAAAATGGGGGGACCCCATGCCGTTTTTTTAAAATTTATTTGTTTAAATAATTAAAAAAAAAACAGCGTGAGGACCCCTCTATTCTTGATAACCAGCCTTGCTGAAGCTGACAGTTGAGGGTTGCAGCTCCCAGCTGTGAGGTTTGCCTGGCTGGTTATCAAAAATACAGGGGAATCCATGCCATTTTTTAAATTTATTTATTTATTTACAGCACAGGAGTCAACTAATGAATATACCCATCAGCCACTCCTGCTCTTTCTGTAATTAGCGGCAGCAGGTGTCAGATAATGGGAGCTGTAGTTCCATCAGCTGACACCAGTGACCAGAGGTAAGCTTTATACCTCTGATCACACCTGAGGGCTCCCGCTGTCTTCTGACAGCATGGGAACCGCAGCTCTCTGACCGGCGGGGATGATCACCGCCGATCAGAAGCAGTGTTTGTCGCACTGTCATGTACATTACAGCATTGCAAACACTAGATGTTTGGGCCCCCCATTCAAGTGAATGAGGTCCAGGTTCGGGTTCAGGTCCGGGTACTGTTCTGGTACCAGAACCTGAACTTTTTGTAACTGTTCAGCCGAACCCAAACATCCAGGTGTTTGCCCATCTCTATGCATGACGTCATGTTTCTAAAGCTCTCACTTCTGTATGTGCTCTACATATGTTTCAAAAGAAGTCATGATGTTGCCTATGAATGTAACAGTAAGGAATTCTTCCAAATAAACATGATGTGCATGACAGAGTAACATAAGAACATCATTTCAGGGCCCTAAAACTTTGTGGTCATTCAGTTACAAATATACCTGACATTGCGAAATTTTGTCTTGTTTTTTTGCTTCCATTTGGTCTTTTAAATGAATGATTTCCAAGAATTGAGACCAATTAAACATTCGACATTGTGTTTATTATTGATATTAGAAATTCTTCTTTTCAGTATAATTGTAGTCAGCAGATGGGTACCGCAGCTATTTATCTGAACCATGTATTTTTATTCTTAATTGCTTTGTAATTGTGAACTATAGGAACATTCAATAAGAATAGGAATTTGGCAATTTTATGTTCCATCACATCTATTTATTTACAGCATAGCATTTTCTTACATGCTCAGTAGCCGAAAGAGGGACTTAGTCCCAGGAGTTGCTCGCTGCTGGCTAGTGCAGATTGCTATAGCTGAACCAGAGATGGCAGCAGCAACCAACCCGACAGCACTAGCTTCAGCAAGACGCCAGGATTGCTGTCTCTGCTGAGCAGGACTCTCTGTGGTTGGGACTAAATGGGAGACCGCAGAAGGCAAGGCTCAGTATTCCTCCTGTGCAGAGGAGGAGACTTGATGCCTAACATTGCCTCACTATGCTCAAAGGCCACAATGAGCAGAGGAGCATGGATGTTCTCCACAGGTTCCCAGGTCCGATCCTCTGGTCCATGACCCTTCCAGTCCACCAGATAATATTTTTTGCCACATACCACCTGGCACCACATGATGGCATTCACCTCATATTCGTCCGAGGACGAGCCTGGTGTCCCGGCAGATGACTCGGAAAACTGGGACAAGTGAACGGGCTTAAGGAGGGATATGTGGCAAGTGTCGGCGATACCAAGGCCTGGAGGAAGAGCCAGTTGGTAGACCACCAGGTTGACCTGTTCGAGGACCTTGAAGGGACCTATGTAGTGAGGTGCAAACTTAGTGGACTTAACCCGCAGCCTGATGTTACGGGTGGAGAGCCACACTAAGTCGCCGGGGTCAAAGGTCGGAGCCGGGGGCTGGTGCGCATCAGCGGAGACCCTCATTCTCTCCTTGGAGGCCCAGATGGCATCCTGAGTGCGGTCCCAAATATCATGTGCCTCCACCGCCCAGTCTGCCACCCTCGAGTCAGTGGACGACATGGGCATGCGCAATTAAGTCAAACTAGGCGACTTAAAAAAATCAGAATAATGTGAACTTGGTTTTCCTGTGGCCATCCAGTACGTGGGTTCAAAGGCTTATTGGGCAGCTTGTAACTTTGGTACAGGGCAGGCCTTGCATTCATTGCATAAGCAAACAGTAAGGGAGTACCAAATGAATAATGTGAACTTGGTTTTATTGTGGCCATCCAGTACATGGGTTCAAAGGCTTATTGGGGTGCTTGTAACTTTGGGGCAGGGCAGGATTTGCATTCAATGCATAAAGAAACAGTATGGGAATACCAAATGAATACTTGGAACTTTGGCTGCATGTGGTCGTCCATGATGTCTGTTCAATGGGTTGTTAGGGTGATTTCAAATTTTGGGCAGCCCTGCCACTCACTGCATATGCAATAACAGTATAAGGGACCCACTGTGTAATAATGGGAACAACAATGCATAGTCGGTTATGGCTCTCTAAGAATAGTGAGGGCCGACTGCTGGCCCTATAAAAATAGACTTTGTGACTTTCAGAGTTCCTCCTTCATAAATGAAACAGGATGTGTCTGATGATGTGTCGTACACCACATGGCCAAATAAAGTTGTAAAATGTCAAAATGACATTTCCCAGTGAATGCAATTGTCTTGGTTGAAAGCAATGGTAAAGTTGAGAAACGCATCAAAAACGCTACGTGTGAACATAGCCCAAGTGGCGGAGGAACATTTTTTGTTTTGGGTTATTTTGTCTTACATACAAATCATTACCCTGGAAAAGATATTCCTTAACATATTTCCTAGGAAAATCCATTTTGGTTTCGTTTTTATATAAAATACTCTGACAACATTGTTCACAGCAGTGACTTGGGAGTCAGAAATGCTTCCAGTGGTATTCCCCGTGATGTTCCCTTGTCCTTTGAGCACTGTTCTCATTGATTTCAGACATTTTAAGACACTAAAAGGACCCCCGTGAAAATGCGCGGTTTTCCCATAGACTTACATAGGGCTCGTCGCTCGGATCGAGCACCCAAGCATTCCAATTTGCTCGACCAGAGCAACGAACACCCGAGCATTTTAGTGCTCACCCATCACTAGTAGCCAGTAAATGCAGTAGTTGATTTCATACTTAACCCCTTGCTGACCTTGTACCCAGTACATCATGGCAGGGAAGATTTCTCGACCTTGGACCTACTGGATATGTCACAGGAATTTTGCACACATAGGAGATGTGCGCATGCGATCGCCGCCAGGTGTTCATCCTGTCTCTTACTAGCAGCAGTGCCCTCACTGCTCCTGGCAGTTAAACCCCCTAAATGCTACCATCGATGGCAGCATTTAGAAGGTATGAAGAGGGAGGGGGCTCCCTCTGCTCTCCGGACATCATCGTGAAGGCCTGATCATTAAAAAAACAGTGTTTTTTATGACAACCAGCCAAGTTACAGCAGACTGCTGGGGGCTGGTATTCTCAGACTGGTAAGGGACCATGGATATTGGCCCCCAGCCCCCAGCCTAAAATTAGCAGCCTGCAGCCTCCCCAGAAAAGTCTCATCTATTGGATGCACCAATTCTGCCGCTTTGCCTGTCTTTTCCCACTTGCCCTGTGGAGGTGGCAAGTGGGTTAATAGCTATTTATTTATTTTACTCATATAGCGTCATTAATTCCACAGTGCTTTACAAACATTATTGGTACTGTCCCCATTGAGGCTCACAATCTAGAATTCCTATTAGTATGTCTTTGGAATGTGGGAGGAAATCAGAGCACCTGGAGTAAGTAAGGGTTGATGTCTGTCAGGTGACATCAGGCTCACAGGTTTGTAATGGAAAGGCATCTATAAGTATTTTTCAACCACATATGGGGTATCGGTGTAATCAGGAGAAATTGCAGAACAAATTTTGGGGTTCATGTTCTCCTGCTATGAAAATGAAAACAAAATGTGGCTAAAAACATTTTTGTGGGAAAATTAATTTCTCATTTTCTGTTCACACGTCCTGTCTTTCTAATGTCCTGGTGCCAACTGAATTCCCTCATCGCCATTCCGACCTTTCATGTTTAGCAACTGCACCATAGCTGTCACCTGATCTTTCAGTTCCCGTCTGTTTGGTTCAACCCTTTGTGAGTGCTGTGGAACTTTGACTATCTTCATTTTTCACTTTCCACCCCCTTAAATACTATTCATTTATGAATAGTGTTGAGCATTCTGATACCGCAAGTATCGGGTATCGGCCGATATTAGCTGTATCGGAATTCCGATACTTAGTTCCGATACTTTTTTCATATCGAATACCGGAATCGGAAGTTCCCATAATGCTAGGAGCCCGCTCGATTTGATTCAGCCAATGGGGATCCTCAGAAGTGTGGGCACATCCTGTTAGGCATGTAGGCATGTTAACTACTGGCATGGCTGTGATTGGCTGCTGAAATGATGTCATGTTGCACTATAAAAACCGCAGCAGCCACCATTTCGGGTTCACTCTGCTGTGAATTCAGTTAGGGACAGGCTGCTGTCGAAGACTGTGAGGGACAGTTAGAAATAGCGATCATCAAACATATCTATTGCTCTACTCAGGCTACATAATCCACCACTGTAGCATTTTTTTAGCCCAGCAGCGCTGTTTTAATAGCTGTCTGCAAGGGCTGTGTGAGTGCAGACCCACGCTGTGTAGTGTGTCCTGCAAGCACGTCTGCTTGTAGGCCGCCCAGCGTGTGTCTCTGCCTCATACACATTTTTCTTTTATTGCTGCTTTTTTTTTCTCCTGTATAGTGTGCTTCCATACGTATCCATATACGTTGGTTGCAAACACTAAAGGAGTGGACAGCGGAGCCTTTCAGCAGCCTTTCAGTGCTATAGCCCATTTCTCTGCACTGTTTTTGGCTGTCTGATAGGTCTCTCTGTGTGTGAGTGCAGCTCACGTTGCAGTGTGTTCTACAGCCACCGCTGGTTGTAGTCCGCTCAGCGTGCGTCACTACCTCATACATAGTCCTTTTTTTGCAGCTAATTTGTCCAGATTTTTGCTCCTATATTAGTGTGCTTCCATCCGCATCCATTGTCATTGGTTGGTTGCAAACACTATATAGGATTAGATAGAGGAGCCTATTTGCTGGCTTGTGCCCTTCAGGGCCAGCCAGACTAGTATCACCCTATTTTTTGGAGCCTCATCAATTGCATTGTAGGTTAGCTTCCTGCATTGTAATCGCTCCAAAAAGTTTGTGATACTATAGCTTTCAAACTTTGGTCACATCCTTTTATTTCCCCCCCCCCCCCAAAAAAAAGGAAATAAAGTTCACCAAACACTCCACTTTAGAGTTGTGTAGGCCACATTAGATCATATTAAAGTGTAGTACACACACTCTTAGCAAAATTAGTGTTTCTTATACTGGTTAGCAGGTGTTCAGGAATAAGAACACTAAGCCCCCCTTTTTTACTTTTCTGCCTATCTTTATCAGTCTACCAAGATGAAGAAGGCAGGGAGTAAGGCACGTGGTCGTGGCCGTGGAGTTTCAGCAGGGAGAGGACTGGGGGATTCAGCAGGGAGAGGACGTGGGGATTCGGTGTCTGCTGCGGCCACGAGTGACCCGGCATCCCCCACTTTTACCAGGCAACAGTCCTTCATGCGCAGCTTTGTAGGACCTCGCCGTACCCCACTGCTGCGTGACGAACAAATTGAAGCCGTTGTCGGATGGATGGCAGCTAACGCATCCACTTCAATGACTTCCGCATCCTCTCAGGGCCAGAGCACTGAAGAGCAACCATCTGTCTCTTCACCACCTGCCAAATTGCCCAGGCAGTCTGAGAGCCCTGGACAGGAGCCATCTCAATCTTTACTTCTGTTCTCAGAATCTGTTGGCTTGGAAAGAGGTGGCCAGCCAAGCAGCATTCTAGAGCATGAAGAAGAGGGAGTATGCAGTGATGCGCAACTGCTTTGTCCCTCTGAATCTGAAGAGGCGGGTGGGACAGTGCCTATTGTCAGCACACCTCAGTACTCATCTGATGATGATGAGACTCAGTTGCCAATTTCTGGTGCGTACGGTGCTGGCGAGACAACCCAGGACCAGCCGGTGCTTGAAGAGGGGAGTGGAGATGATGAGGTCCTTGACCCATCATGGCATCTGCCACAGGAAGGTGGTGGGAGCAGCTCTGAGGAAGAGATTCCCCGAACGGCCAAAAGAGGAGGGAGAGGGTGGGGGCAGACTTGGTTGCCTGTAGCCTCCACTTTGGCACCCGTGAGGAGCAATCCTCTTCCAAAACACAAAACGGACGCTCCCAGGACTTGCAGTGCGTGGTCTTATTTTGACACAGTTGCAGATGACATTTGCTTTGTCAAATGCAAGCTGTGTCATCAGAAAGTTAAACGAGGGAAAAATGTGAGCAACCTCAATACCACAAATATGTGGAAACATGTGCGTACCAAGCAAGAGGTGGAGTTACACAGACACACTGAAGATGTAGGCCAACCTTTAGCAGCACCTACCACCTCTTCAGCTCGTGTTGGGGCCTCTTCCTCCAGCTCACACACAGCTGGTTCGGCTTCCTCACTGGAACGCCATGGAAGAACCTCTGCCACTGTTGTCCAGAGACCCAGTGAAATTCCACCCACTGAACCACATTCTCAGTCATCAGCACACTCCCAGGCCACTCACCAGCAATCGGTAGCACAGGCATGGGAGAAAAAGCGGCCATACTCGGCAAACCATCCCCGAGCACTGGCTCTGAATGCCGGCATTGCCAAACTACTGGCCCTTGAGATGCTGTCATTCAGGCTGGTGGAGACTGACACCTTCTGGAACTTGATGTCATTGGCAGTTCCACAATACAATGTGCCCAGCCGCTTTTATTTCAGCAGACAAGCCGTCCCTGCCCTGCAAAAGCATGTGGAGGGAAAAATTAAAAATGCGCTACTAAACGCCGTCAGTAGCAAGGTCCACCTGACCACCGATGTGTGGACCAGTAGCCATGGACAGGGACGATACCTTTCCCTCACTGCCCATTGGGTCAATGTTGTGGAGCCGGGTACAGATCTGGAGAGTGGCTCTGTACGTATTCTGCCAACTCCAAGGATTGCAGGAATGCAGTCTGTACATATTGAGTCCTCCTCCTACTCTCGTACTTCGGAATCAGCACTGCATGAGCCTGTTAGGCCAGATATGAGCACAGGTGTGGCCAAACGTCAACAGGCCGTCCTTAAATTAATTTCTTTGGGGAATCGGAGCCACACAGCACAGGAGCTCTGGAATGCCATCAAGCAGGAGAGCGATGTGTGGTTTGTGCCAGCGAATCTCCAGCCAGGTTTGGTAGTGAGTGACAATGGCCAAAATCTAGTTGCAGCGCTGGGCCTAGGCAACCTCACTCACATACCATGTCTGGCACACGTGCTCAATTTGGTCGTGCAGAGCTTTCTGAGGGACTATCCTGATCTTGATGCACTGCTGCACAAGGTTCGCCTAGAGTGTGCTCACTTGCGGCGTTCCAGCATGGCAAGATCGCGCATTGCATCTCTGCAACGCCGATTCTGCCTGCCAGAACATCGCATCATATGTGACCTCCCCACCAGGTGGAATTCAACGTTACATATGTTGGAGCGGTTGTGTCAGCAGCAGGCAGCAGTAATGGAGTACCAGCTGCATCAGGCGCAAACAAGTCGCACTGTGCGCCGGACACACTTCACCACCACTGAGTGGGCCACTATGAGGGACATCTGCCAAGATTTGCGTGCCTTCGATGACTCCACGCGGATGGCCAGTGTAGATGATGCACTAGTCAGCATGACTGTCCCCCTTATCTGTCTGCTTCAAAAAACCTTAAAAGCACTAAGGGAGGAGGTTTTTGAAGAGGTCGAGGATGAGGAGTCAGAAATGCCATCTGCTTCTGGCAAGTCTGCGCAACGTGCTTCCACACAAAGGCCCAGGCAGGGGACACTTAGTGAGGAGGATGACGAGGAGTCAATGGAGGAGGAGGAACACATCTCTCCAGAGGAGGGAGGTACACAAGGCTCTAGTAGTCAGTGTGTACAGCGAGGTTGGGGTGATGCTGAGCAGGCTGAGATGCTGCCTCAAGCTGGGGACAGCGTTTCCGGTTCAGTTGGCAGTCTGCAGCACATGGTTGATTTCATGCTGCAGTGCTTGTTAAATGACCGCCGCATCGCCAACATTCTCCACATGGCTGATTATTGGGTGTACACCCTCCTAGATCCTCGCTACTGGGACAACTTACAAAGCCTCATACCACAGTTGAACCGGGAGCGTAAAATCCGGGAGTACCAAGAAACACATGTGCAGGCCATCATGTTCTCCATTCCCCCCGCAAGTGTTGCTGGTAGTGCTTTTCAAAGCAGCCATGTGGGTAGAGGCAGTGGAGGAAGCTCTGCACAAAGAGGTAGCAGAGGCAGTGCCGCAGGACAAGGCAAGGCCAGTATGGCCCAAATGTGGAAAAGTTTTGTGGGACCGCCACAAACGGCTACACCATCACAGATGGCTCCAGTCAGCAGGAGGCAACGTTTCCGTCAGATGGTGACAGATTACTTGTCTTGCCCTGTTAGTGTACTCCCAGGCGGCTCTTCCCCATTCAAGTTTTGGGTCTCTAAGCTGGATACATGGCCAGAGCTTAGCCAGTATGCATTGGAGGTGCTGGCTTGCCCTGCTGCCAGTGTATTATCGGAACGTGTCTTTAGTGCTGCAGGTGGTGTGGTAACAGACCGTCGCACGCGACTATCTGCCGATAATGTTGACCGGCTTACTTTTGTGAAAATGAACAAGGCCTGGATCTCACCTGAATTTGCCAGTCCTCTTCCAGAATAAATAATTGGCTGGCAACAGGATCCAGGTCTCCTGTTGTGTTCATGTTTCTATGACCTGAACTTTATTTCCTGGGCTACAGCAACGCCCGTTGTTGCTCAGAAGTGCTGTCCACACAGACAAAACACTCGCTCATGTGTAAGTGGGGTTTGGTAACGTCAGCTGATCCCCTGCTGTGTGTATGGCAAAGTGTCCTGCTCCCTCCAAACTCAAAGTACCTCAGATTTACACCTGGCTCCAAGTAGGCCTCGGCCTACTACCTGATTTTCCCTGGGCTCCGACAACGCCAGTTGGTGTTCAGAAGTGCTGTCCACACAGAAAAAACACTTGTTCATGTGTAAGTGGGGTTCGGTAACGTCTGCTGATCCCCTGCTGTGTGCACGGCAAACTCTCCTGCTGCCTACAACTTCTGACTACCTCTGATTTAATATGTTCTCTGATTTGCCCTCTGTATCCACTCTGTTTTGAGTATTTCCTCCGGCCTACAACACCACCTGTTTCTGCTCTCAAGTGCCGTCTGCACAATCAACACTTGTTCCTGTGTTACCTGGGTCCTGTAACATCTGCTCATCTCCAGAGGTGAGTCCGGCAATGTCTCCTGCTTTGTCTACATTCCCACTACTTGTAGTGGAAAAGTGGACAGAGCAGGAGACATTGCCTGACTCACCTCTAGGGAGAAGCTGCTGTTACAGAACCCCAGTAACACAGGAACAAGTGTTGGTTGTGCAGAAGGCATTTTAGAGCAGCAACTGGCGTGGTTGGAAGCCAGAGGAAATACTCGAAACAGAGTGAAGACAGAGGCCTAATTGGAGTACATTGACAGTTAGTAGTAGTGTAGAAACAATCTAAAACTGCCACCAAGTAGGCCTCAGCCTACTACCTGATTTTCCCTGGGCTCCAACACCGCCAGTTGGTGCTCAGAAGTGCTGTCCTCACAGAAAAAACACTTGTTCATGTGTAAGTGGGGTTCGGTAACGTCTGCTGATCCCCTGCTGTGTGTATGGCAAAGTGTCCTGCTCCCTCCAAACTCAAAGTACCTCAGATTTACACCTGGCTCCAAGTAGGCCTCGGCCTACTACCTGATTTTCCCTGGGCTCCAACACCGCCAGTTGGTGCTCAGAAGTGCTGTACGCACAGACAAAACACTCGCTCATGTGTAAGTGGGGTTTGGTAACGTCAGCTGATCCACTGCTGTGTGTATGGCAAAGTGTCCTGCTCCCTCCACAGTCAAACAACCTCAGATTTACACCTGACTCCAAGTTGGCCTCTGCCAACTACCTGATTTTCCCTGGGTTCCAACACCGCCAGTTGGTGCTCGGAAGTGCTGTCTACACAGAAAAAACACTTGTTCATGTGTAAGTGGGGTTTGGTAACGTCAGCTGATCCCCTGCTGTGTGTATGGCAAAGTGTCCTGCTCCCTCCACAGTCAAACAACCTCAGATTTACACCTGGCTCTAAGTTGGCCTCAGCCTACTACCTGATTTTCCCTGGCCTCCGACACCGCCAGTTGGTGCTCAGAAGTGCTGTCCACACAGAAAAAACACTTGTTCATGTGTAAGTGGGGTTCGGTAACGTCAGCTGATCCCCTGCTGCCTCCAAATTCAAACAACGTCTTAAATTGCCTCCAAGTAGGCCTCAGCCTACAAAATGACTATCCCTGGGCTCCAACATCGTCAGTTGTTGCTCGGAAGTGCTGTCCACACAGAAAAAAACACTCGTCCATGTGAAAGTGGGGTTCGGTAACGTCAGCTGATCCCCTGCTGTGTATATGGCAAAGTGTCCTGCTCCCTCCAAAGTCAAAATACCTCCGATTTACACCTGACTCCAAGTAGGCCTCAGCCTACACCATGATTGTCCCTGGGCTCCAACAACGCCAGTTGGTGCTCGGAAGTGCTGTCCACACAGAAAAAAACACTCGTTCATGTGAAAGTGGGGGTCAGTGACGTCAGCTGATCCCCTGCTGTGTGGAGGGCAAACTGCTGCTGCCTCCAAATTGCAACTACTTCTGATTTAAACATTCTCTGATTTGGCCTCTGTCTCCACTCTGTCTCTAGTATTTCCCCTGACCTCCAACACTGCCAGTTCCTGCTCACAGTTACCGTCCACGCAATCCACACTTGTTCCTGTGTTCCTGGTGTTCTGTTACGTGAGCTGATCCCCCAATGTGTGTCCGGCACTGTCTCCTGCGCTGTCCACCTTCCCACTACAAGTGGTGGGAATGTGGACAGAGCAGGAGACATTGCCAGACACACATCAGGGGATCTGCTGACATTACAGAACCCCAGTAACACAGGAACACGTGTGGATTGGGCAGACGGCTACTGTACGCATAAACTGGCGGTGTTGGTGGTCAGGTGAAATCCTGGAAACAGAGTGGAGACAGATGCCTAATTGGAGCACGTTGACAGTCTGTTGTAGCCTACAAACGATATAAAAATGCCACCAAGTAGGCCTCTGCCTACACCATGATTGTCCCTGGGCTCCAACACCGCCAGTTGGTGCTCGGAAGTGCTGTCCACACAGAAAAAAACACTTGTTCATGTGAAAGTGGGGTTCGGTAACGTCAGCTGATCCCCTGCTGTGTGTATGGCAAAGTGTCCTGCTCCCTCCAAAGTCAAAATACCTCCGATTTACACCTGGCTCCTAGTAGGCCTCAGCCTACACCATGATTGTCCCTGGGCTCCAACAACGCCAGTTGGTGCTCGGAAGTGCTGTCCACACAGAAAAAAACACTCGTTCATGTGAAAGTGGGGGTCAGTAACGTCAGCTGATCCCCTGCTGTGTGGAGGGCAAACTGCTGCTGCCTCCAAATTGTAACTACTTCTGATTTAAACATTCTCTGATTTGGCCTCTGTCTCCACTCTGTCTCTAGTATTTCCCCTGACCTCCAACACCACCAGTTCCTGCTCACAGTTGCCGTCCACGCATTCAACACTTGTTCCTGTGTTCCTGGTGTTCTGTTACGTGAGCTGATCCCCCAATGTGTGTCCGGCACTGTCTCCTGCGCTGTCCACCTTCCCACTACAAGTGGTGGGAATGTGGACAGAGCAGGAGACATTGCCAGACACACATCAGGGGATCTGCTGACATTACAGAACCTCAGTAACACAGGAACACATGTGGATTGGGCAGACGGCTACTGTACGCATAAACTGGCGATGTTGGTGGTCAGGTGAAATCCTGGAAACAGAGTGGAGACAGATGCCTAATTGGAGCACGTTGACAGTCTGTTGTAGTCTACAACCTATATAATACTGCCACCAAGTAGGCCTCGGCCTACACCATGATTGTCCCTGGGCTCCAACACCGCCAGTTGGTGCTCGGAAGTGCTGTCCACACAGAAAAAAACACTTGTTCATGTGAAAGTGGGGTTCGGTAACATCAGCTGATCCCCTGCTGTGTGTATGGCAAAGTGTCCTGCTCCCTCCAAAGTCAAAATACCTCCGATTTACACCTGGCTCCTAGTAGGCCTCAGCCTACACCATGATTGTCCCTGGGCTCCAACAACGCCAGTTGGTGCTCGGAAGTGCTGTCCACACAGAAAAAAACACTCGTTCATGTGAAAGTGGGGGTCAGTGACGTCAGCTGATCCCCTGCTGTGTGGAGGGCAAACTGCTGCTGCCTCCAAATTGCAACTACTTCTGATTTAAACATTCTCTGATTTGGCCTCTGTCTCCACTCTGTCTCTAGTATTTCCCCTGACCTCCAACACTGCCAGTTCCTGCTCACAGTTACCGTCCACGCAATCCACACTTGTTCCTGTGTTCCTGGTGTTCTGTTACGTGAGCTGATCCCCCAATGTGTGTCCGGCACTGTCTCCTGCGCTGTCCACCTTCCCACTACAAGTGGTGGGAATGTGGACAGAGCAGGAGACATTGCCAGACACACATCAGGGGATCTGCTGACATTACAGAACCCCAGTAACACAGGAACACGTGTGGATTGGGCAGACGGCTACTGTACGCATAAACTGGCGGTGTTGGTGGTCAGGTGAAATCCTGGAAACAGAGTGGAGACAGATGCCTAATTGGAGCACGTTGACAGTCTGTTGTAGCCTACAAACGATATAAAAATACCACCAAGTAGGCCTCTGCCTACACCATGATTGTCCCTGGGCTCCAACACCGCCAGTTGGTGCTCGGAAGTGCTGTCCACACAGAAAAAAACACTTGTTCATGTGAAAGTGGGGTTCGGTAACGTCAGCTGATCCCCTGCTGTGTGTATGGCAAAGTGTCCTGCTCCCTCCAAAGTCAAAATACCTCCGATTTACACCTGGCTCCTAGTAGGCCTCAGCCTACACCATGATTGTCCCTGGGCTCCAACAACGCCAGTTGGTGCTCGGAAGTGCTGTCCACACAGAAAAAAACACTCGTTCATGTGAAAGTGGGGGTCAGTAACGTCAGCTGATCCCCTGCTGTGTGGAGGGCAAACTGCTGCTGCCTCCAAATTGTAACTACTTCTGATTTAAACATTCTCTGATTTGGCCTCTGTCTCCACTCTGTCTCTAGTATTTCCCCTGACCTCCAACACCACCAGTTCCTGCTCACAGTTGCCGTCCACGCATTCAACACTTGTTCCTGTGTTCCTGGTGTTCTGTTACGTGAGCTGATCCCCCAATGTGTGTCCGGCACTGTCTCCTGCGCTGTCCACCTTCCCACTACAAGTGGTGGGAATGTGGACAGAGCAGGAGACATTGCCAGACACACATCAGGGGATCTGCTGACATTACAGAACCTCAGTAACACAGGAACACATGTGGATTGGGCAGACGGCTACTGTACGCATAAACTGGCGATGTTGGTGGTCAGGTGAAATCCTGGAAACAGAGTGGAGACAGATGCCTAATTGGAGCACGTTGACAGTCTGTTGTAGTCTACAACCTATATAATACTGCCACCAAGTAGGCCTCGGCCTACACCATGATTGTCCCTGGGCTCCAACACCGCCAGTTGGTGCTCGGAAGTGCTGTCCACACAGAAAAAAACACTTGTTCATGTGAAAGTGGGGTTCGGTAACGTCAGCTGATCCCCTGCTGTGTGTATGGCAAAGTGTCCTGCTCCCTCCAAAGTCAAAATACCTCCGATTTACACCTGGCTCCTAGTAGGCCTCAGCCTACACCATGATTGTACCTGGGCTCCAACAACGCCAGTTGGTGCTCGGAAGTGCTGTCCACACAGAAAAAAACACTCGTTCATGTGAAAGTGGGGGTCAGTAACGTCAGCTGATCCCCTGCTGTGTGGAGGGCAAACTGCTGCTGCCTCCAAATTGTAACTACTTTTGATTTAAACACTCTCTGATTTGGCCTCTGTCTCCACTCTGTCTCTAGTATTTCCCCTGACCTCCAACATCGCCAGTTCCTGCTCACAGTTGCCGTCCACGCATTCCACACTTGTTCCTGTGTTCCTGGTGTTCTGTTACGTGAGCTGATCCCCCAATGTGTGTCCGGCACTGTCTCCTGCGCTGTCCACCTTCCCACTACAAGTGGTGGGAATGTGGACAGAGCAGGAGACATTGCCAGACACACATCAGGGGATCTACTGACATTACAGAACCTCAGTAACACAGGAACACATGTGGATTGGGCAGACGGCTACTGTACGCATAAACTGGCGATGTTGGTGGTCAGGTGAAATCCTGGAAACAGAGTGGAGACAGATGCCTAATTGGAGCACGTTGACAGTCTGTTGTAGTCTACAACCTATATAATACTGCCACCAAGTAGGCCTCGGCCTACACCATGATTGTCCCTGGGCTCCAACATCACCAGTTGCAGCTCAGAAGTTTCGTTGGCACGGGTACTCCCTCCTGCCCAGCCTGGTTCCAGCACGCCAGCTGTTTCCGGGTAGTGTCAAGGTCACTTTGTCACCAATCCGTTGTCCTGTCGTCTTGCGGCAGGGTTAGCCAACTCTACGGTGCCTGCAGTTTAGGTGACTCCTATGTGGGCTGCGGGAACTGGCACTGAAGGCTGGATCCGTAGTGCCAATGGGACATGGACCCCCTGTAGGACTGTGGGTTTCGGTAACTGTGGCCGGCTTGCGGCCTGGCTACTTTGCTTTGGATGGGTACCTTCTGCTACCCTTCCGGGTGCCAGCACTGTCAGCTGGTTCTCGCCAGAGCCTTTGGCCTAGGTGCCTCCATCTCGGTATCCGAGGTCCAGCAACGTCAGCTGGTCCTTGGTAGTGCTTTTTAGCACAGGTATCTTCTGCTTAGTAACCGTGGTCCAGCACCGTCAGTTGGTTCTCAGTAGTGCCATTGGCTCTTGTACCTTCTGCTACCCATCCGGGTTCCAGCACTGTCAGCTGGTTCTCACCAGAGCCTTTGGCCTAGGTGCCTCCATCTCGGTATCCAAGGTCCAGCAACGTCAGCTGGTCCTTGGTAGTGGTTTCTAGCACAGGTACCTCCTGCATAGTAACCGGGGTCCAGCACCATCAGCTGTTCCTTAGTAGTGCCATTGGCTCTTGTTCCTTCTGCTGCCACTACGGGTTCCAGTACTGTCAGCTGGTTCTCGCCAGTTTCTCAGCCTTCTTGTACCTTCTGCTACATTTCCAAGATCAAGCTTTTTGAAATTATCTTTGGTAATCCTTATTGATCTCCATGACGATGACCCTGATGACGACGACCCTGAAGACCACACCAAAGAAGACCAGAAATATGACCCTAAATAATATGACCAAGAGGACAAAGAACATGAAGACAACCACCAAGATACAGAACAAAAGACAGAAGAGCAAGAAGCAGAAGGAGCAAAAGCAGAAGAACAGAAAGCAGAAGAACATTAAGCATAAGACTAAAAATCAGCATAGAAGATATCCAAATTATAAGCAGAAGAAGACTAAGCAGTAAATGGGGGTGAGTCTGTTCCTCCTCGTGGTGCCCCTGGAAAATGCCTGCTGCTGCAGGCCAAACTGAACGCGGACAAATACTGTTGTAAATCTTTTGTGACAGGCAGAACGTAAGGTGTAATCTTATAACTTTTATAGATAAGTCTTACAGGAATGCCTGTCACCATAAGAAAATGAAGAAAAAGAAGAATAGGAAGAAGATGAAGAAATAGCATATGAAAATTAATAATAGCTGAATAAGAAGAATATGAAGAATGGAAAAAAAAAATTAATGGGAAGAAGGTGAAGAAGAAGAAGATGAATAAGGTGAAGAAAAAGTTGATGAAAAAAATGCTACTGCTGCGGATCATGAAGGAGAAAGTGTGGGAGAAGTACAAAAGAAGGTGAAGAGCATGGAAGTTGTGAAACATACATATCTGACAAAATATAAAAAAGTTAACATAGTCAATATCTTTTTAACTCCGAACGTCTTGAAAAAAAAAATTGGAATTAATGCTATGCCATGTGATTTGAATAAACCACTATGCCTTTAATGTCTCCTCCACCTCCCACAATACATTCTACATGATTCTTATTTGTTTTCAATTATGTAGAATTAGCCAACAAGGAAATAAAGGGCTTTTTTTAATTCCGATACCGGAAGTCCCATTGACTTGAATGGGACTTCCGGTATCGGAATCGGCGATACCCGATATTTTTTTCGTATCGGGCGATACCATCCGATACAATATTTTTGGGTATCGAACGGTATCGCTCAACACTATTTATGAAACAAAAATTAAAATGACAGTTAAATTATAAGCATCATTTGTCCAAGAATAAGGCATTTATACTAAAAGAAACTATTCAAATCTATTTCATTAGTGAGGCTAAAGGAAGAGAGTATATTCAAGGAATAAATCCTTCTGAAGAAACAAGCAATCAGCATATTCACATTTGCCTAACTGATAAGCCAAAAATGTAGCAGGGATTTATTATTCTGATGTATTATTCAAAATAGGGTTTAATTAATTATTTGCAGGTCAATGGCCCTGATTCATGATGACCTATGATTTTCTCGCTGGTCTTGATGGGGGGCCAAGTTGGAGTAGTTGCTCCTTATTTGTTAGGAGAAACATGCCTCTTGATGAATCATGAGAGGCGGTTGTCTACAACTCTTGCTCCAGTCGCCATGAATTTGACAAGCAGTGGACCGCAACGCCCTGTCCTTCTCCAGCTGTGTCCAATTTGTCAGAACTTGGCAAAAATTGTGAGAAAATGCCTAAACCCCCAATCTTTCTGTTCAATCTCACAATGCATCAAAACATGCGACTTTTCAAAGCTTTTTTTTCACCAAAAATCTGGTGAAAGAGCTTTGATGGATAGCTCTCTTTATCTTTTGTGAAGTCAATAGAAATTTGAAATAGAAAAGAGCTTGTACGTACTCTGTTCAAGCTATACAGTATATGATAAAAAATACAATAGTGATATTCATGGAAATGATGCTTCATTTTAATAAGTCAATTGGAAAGTTGCTTATTTTTACAATTGCTTTCCCTTTAGATTGATCTTTTAAAATAGGAATAACCCTTCAATCTATGTAATACATAAGGAAGCCTTGAATTTAACCTCAAGATCATTTACATTCAACATTCACATTTCTGGAACTGTGTCCATGTTTATTCTGCATTGCATTTAAAGACCTGTGTGTATAAAGGGAATCAGCAAAATGTTCTTTTTGTAAAGGATTTGTACAGATTAAAGCCATTCTCTAAACCATGATAAGCAGCTGCTGGCTTTATAAGCAAAATCTAGGCATTATTCAGAGCAAAATCAGGTTTATGTTAAACAGAAATGTTTATGGCCTGATAAAAACTCATAATATAAGAGCTATTAGTGTCAATTTATTCTCTAATTGTTTCAGTGTATAGGATTAGATGTTGTCTAAAAGTCCCTTCTTCAATCCACTGGAAAATTAATGGAGCGAGTGATATGTTCTCTGCAGCTTCTGGCCATCATTCTGTTTCATAAATGTCATGAGCATCTGCAATATACACTCACTGGCCACTTTATTAGGTACACCTGTCCAACTGTGTGTTAAGACTTAATTTCTAATCTGCCAATCACATGGCGGCAACTCAGTGCATTTAGGCATGTAGACATGGTCAAGACAATGTCCTGCAGTTCAAACCGAGCATCAGTATGGGGAAGAAAGGTGATTTGAGTGCCTTTGAACGTGGCATGATTGTTGGTGCCAGAAGGGCTGGTCTGAGTATTTCAGAAACTGCTGATCTACTGGGATTTTCACGCACAACCATCTCTAGGGTTTACAGAGAATGGTCCGAAAAAGAAAAAAAATCCAGTGAGCGGCAGTTCTGTGGCCGGAAATGCCTTGTTGATGCCAGAGGTCAGAGGAGAATGGGCAGACTGGTTCGAGCTGATAGAAAGGCAACAGTGACTCAAATTGCCACCCGTTACAACCAAGGTAGGCAGAAGAGCATCTCTGAACGCACAGTGCGTCGAACTTTGAGGCAGATGGGCTACAGCAGCAGAAGACCACACCGGTTACCACTCCTCTCAGCTAAGAACAGGAAACTGAGGCTACAATTTGCACAAGCTCATCGAAATTGGACAGTAGAAGATTGGAAAAACGTTGCCTGGTCTGATGAGTCTCGATTTCTGCTGCGACATTCGGATGGTAGGGTCAGAATTTGGCGTAAACAACATGAAAGCATGGATCCATCCTGCCTTGTATCAACGGTTCAGGCTGGTGGTGGTGGTGTCATGGTGTGGGGAATTTTTTCTTGGCACTCTTTGGGCCCCTTGGTACCAATTGAGCATCGTTGCAACGCCACAGCCTACCTGAGTATTGTTGCTGACCATGTCCATCCCTTTATGACCACAATGTACCCAACATCTGATGGCTACTTTCAGCAGGATAATGCGCCATGTCATAAAGCTCGAATCATCTCAGATTGGTTTCTTGAACATGACAATGAGTTCACTGTACTCAAATGGCCTCCTCAGTCACCAGATCTCAATCCAATAGAGCATCTTTGGGATGTGGTGGAACGGGAGATTCGCATCAGGGATGTGCAGCCGACAAATCTGCGCCAACTGTGTGATGCCATCATGTCAATATGGTCCAAAATCTCTGAGGAATGCTTCCAGCACCTTGTTGAATCTCTGCCACGAAGAATTGAGGCAGTTCTGAAGGCAAAAGGGGGTCCAACCCGTTACTAGCATGGTGTACCTAATAAAGTGGCCAGTGAGTGTATATATTCCTAATTTCACATTTGACTGTAATTGTGGTAACCTTCTCATGCTGTGTGTGTAAGGTAAGAGTCTATAAAAACATCTGCATTAGGTGCACCACTTCTGTCTTAAAATAATGTCTAAGTAATAACCTAAACTTAGACTAGACAATTGAGATGAGCGATTTGATTCACAAGCCATCTCCTACCTGCAGGAATCGCATTTTCCACTGGCGGCATACCACTTTCCTGAGCGCTCCTGTGAGACTTTCTCTTACGATTTATCGGGAATTTTCCCCATATTTATCTTATGGAGTTTCTTCAATTAACATATTCTGTCTGATGAAGGTCGATAAAGACCGAAACGTTACATTTTGGATTATGCCATTTGAATAAAAACTTTTGAGCAGCTATCTAATTTGAGTGCCGGATATTCTATTCTTATTATATATAAGGGAGTGGTAACCCTTCATCCTGGCACCACCTATATGAAAAGGAGTGACGTGTCAACTTTAACCTGCAGGAATCGCTATAACCTCTTTTTGATTTGTATTCCCTTTGTGATGTCATCCTTGCATAGGAGAAGTTAGGAAGAGTTTTGCAGGACTCCTGTATGAAGACCACGGACTACCAATATGATCACTGGACTAGGGTCCTGCTAATTGATTCACTTATCTCTACTAGTCTATCTTAATGCAACAAATTTGTCGAAGACCATTTTTCTAGAAACTTTATAAAGCGTCTAATCAGACACCAAAGTCTAAAATTTTAAGTAATTGGAACATCTGAATTCTGTGTCTCAATTTAAAGCAAAATTGCGTAGCATATTAGGAGGTAAATACACTGGGTATGGAAAGTATTCAGACACCTTTACATTTTTCACTTTGTTTCATTTCAGCCATTTGGTAAATTCAAAAAAGTTCATTTTTTTCTCATTAATGTACACTCTGCGCCCCATCTTGAATGAAAAAAGCAGGGATGTAGACATTTTTGCAAATTTATTAAAAAAGAAAAACTGAAATATCACATGGTCATAAGTATTCAGACCCTTTGCTCAGTATTGAGTAGAAGCACCCTTTGAGCTAGTACTGCCATGAGTCTTCTTGGGAAGGATGAAACAAGTTTTCACACCTGGATTTGGTAATCCTCTGACATTCTTCCTTGCAGATTCTCTCCAGTTCCGTCAGGTTGGATGGTGAACGTTGGTGCACAGCCATTATCAGGTCTTGCCAGAGATGCTCAATTGGGTTTAGGTCAGGGCTCTGGCTGGGCCAGTCAAAAATGGTCACACAGTTGTTCTGAAGCCAATCCTTTGTTATTTTAGCTGTGTGCTTAGGGACATTGTCTTGTTGGAAGGTGAACCTTCGGCCAAGTCTGAGGTCCAGAGCACTCTGTTAGAAGTTTTCATCCAGGATTTCTCTGTACTTGGACACATTCATGTTTCATTCAATTGCAACCAGTCATCATGTCCCTGCAGCTGAAAAAGACCCCCATAGCATGATGCTGCCATCACCATGTTTCACTGTTGGGATTGTATTGGGAAGGTGATGAGCAGTGCCTGGTTTTCTCCACACATAACGCTTAGAATTATCACCAAAAAGTTCAATCTTCATCTCATCAGACTAAAGAATCTTATTTCTCATAGTCTGGAAGTCCTTCATGTGTTTTTTAGCAAACTCTATTTGGGTTTTCATATGTCTTGCGCTGAGGAGAGGCTTCAGTCGGGCCATTCTGCCATAAAGGCCCAACAGGTGGAGGGCTGCATTGATAGTTGACTTTGTGGAGCTTTCTCCCATCTCCCTACTGCATATGGAGATCTCAGCCACAATGATCTTGGGATTCTTCTTTACCTGTCTCACCAAGGCTCTTCACCTATGATTGCTCAGTTTGGCTGAACAACCATGTCTAGGAAGACTTTTGGTGGTCCCAAACTTTTTCCATTTAAGGATTATGGAGGCCACTGTGCTCTTAGGAACCTTGATAATTGCAGAAATTATTTTGTAACCTTGGCCAGATCTGTACCTTGCCACAATTCTGTCTCTGAGTTCCTTGGCCAGTTCCTTTGACCTCATGATTCTCATTTGGTGTGACATGCAGTGTGAGCTGTGAGGTCTTATATAGACAGATGAGTGCCTTTACAAATCAAGTCCTATCAGTTTAATTAAGCACAGCTGGACTCCAATGAAGGAGTAGAACCATCTCAAGGAGGATCACAAGGAAATGGACAGCATGTGACTTAAATATGAGTGTCTGAGCAAAGGGTCTCAATACTTATGACCATGTGATATTTCAGTTTTTCTTTTTTAATAAATTTGCAAATATTTCTACATTTCTGTTTTTTTTTTCAGTCAAGATGGGGTGCAGAGTGTACATTAACCCCTTCACCCCCAAGGGTGGTTTGCACGTTCATGACCGGGCCAATTTTTACAATTCTGACCACTGTACCTTTATGAGGTCATAACTCTGGAACGCTTCCATGGATCCCGGTGATTCTGACATTGTTTTCTCGTGACATATTGTACTTCATGTTAGTGGTAAAATTTCATTCAAATAACTTGCGTTTATTTGTGAGAAAAACGGAAATTTGGCGAAAATTTTGAAAATTTCGCAATTTTCCAACTTTGAATTTTTATGCCCTTAAATCACAGAGATACGGCACACAAAAAACTTGATATCTAACATTTCCCACATGTTTACTTTACATCAGCACAATTTTGGAACCAAAATTTTTTTTTGTTAGGAAGTTATAAGGGTTAAAAGTTGACCAGCGATTTCTCATTTTTACAACACCATTTTATTTTTAGGACCACATCACATTTGAAGCCACTTTGAGGGGACTATATGATAGAAAATACCCAAAAGTGACACCATTCTAAAAACTGCACCCCTTAAAGTGCTCAAAACCACATTCAAGAAGTTTATTAACCCTTTAGGTGCGTCACAGGAATTTTTTTGAATATTTAAAAAAAAATGAACATCTAACTTTTTTTCATAAAAAAAATACTTCAGGTTCAATTTTTTTTATTTTACCAAGGGTAACAGGAGAAATTGGACTGCAAAAGTTATTGTGCAATTTGTCCTGAGTACGCAGATACCTGATATGTGGGGGGGAACCACTGTTTCGGTGCATGGCAGAGCTCAGAATGGAAGGAGCGCCGTTTGACTTTTTCAATGCAAAATTGGCTGGAATTCAGATTGGACGCCATGTCACGTTTGGAGAGTCCCTGATGTACCTAAACAGTGGAAACCCCCTACAAGTGACCCCATTTTGGAAACTAGACCCCCCAAGGAACTTATCTAGATATGTGGTGAGAACTTTGAACCCACAAGGGCTTTACAGAAGTTTATAACGTACAGCGGTACAATTAAAAAATCATATTTTTTTCCACAAAAATGATCTTTTCACCCCAATTTTTATTTTCCCAAGGGTAACAGGACCCTAAAAGTTATTGTGCAATTTGTCCTGAGTACGCTGATACCCCACATGTGGGGGTAAACCACTATTTGGGCGCATGGCAGAGCTCGGAAGGGAAGCAGTGCCATTTGACGTTTTTGGCTGGAATTGAGATCGGACACCATGTCGCGTTTGGAAAACCCCTGATGTACCAAAACAGTGGAAACCCCCACAAATGACACCATTTTGGAAACTAGACCCCCTAAGGAACTTATCTAGATGTGTGGTGAGAACTTTGAACCCCCATGGGCTTCACAGAAGTTTATAACATAAAGCCATACAATTAAAAAATCATATTTTTTCCACAAAAATGATCTTTTCACCCTCAATTCTTATTTTTCCAAGGGTAACAGGAACCTAAAAGTTATTGTGCAATTTGTCATGAGTACGCTGATACTCCACATGTGGGGGTAAACTACTATTTGGGCGCATGGCAGAGCTCGGAAGGGAAGCAGCGCCATTTGACGTTTTTGGCTGGAATTGAGATCGGACACCATGTCGCGTTTGGAAAACCCCTGATGTACCAAAACAGTGGAAATCCCCCACAAATGACACCATTTTGGAAACTATACCCCCTAAGGAACTTATCTAGATGTGTGGTGAGAACTTTGAACCCCCATGGGCTTCACAGAAGTTTATAACATAAAGCCATACAATTAAAAAATCATATTTTTTCCACAAAAATGATCTTTTCACCCTCAATTCTTATTTTTCCAAGGGTAACAGGACCATAAAAGTTATTGTGCAATTTGTTCTGAGTACGCTGATACCCCACATGTGGGGGTAAACCACTATTTGGGCGCATGGCAGAGCTCGGAAGGGAAGCAGCGCCATTTGACGTTTTTGGCTGGAATTGAGATCGGACACCATGTCGCGTTTGGAAAACTCCTGATGTACCAAAACAGTGGAAACCCCCCACAAATGACACCATTTTGGAAACTAGACCCCCTAAGGAACTTATCTAGATGTGTGGTGAGTACTTTGACCCCCCCAGTGCTTCACAGAAGTTTATAATGCCCGGGCGTGAAAATAAATAATTCGTATTTTTTCCACAAACATGATGTTTAGTCACCATTTTTTTATTTTCCCAAGGGTACCAGGAGAAATTGGACCCCAAAAGTTGTTGTCCAATTTGTCCTGAGTATGCTGATACCCCATATGTGGGAGAAAACTACTGTATGGGCACACGTCAGGGCTCGGAAGGGAAGTAGTGACGTTTTGGAATGCAGACTTTGATGGAATGGTCTGCGGGTGTCATGTTGCCTTTGGAGAGCCCCTAATGTACCTAAACAGTGGAAACCCCCCACAAATGACACCATTTTGTAAACTAGACCCCCCAAGGAACTTATCTAGATGTGTGGTGAGCACTTTGAACCCCCCAGTGCTTCACAGAAGTTTATAACGCCCGGGCGTGAAAATAAAAAATTCGTATTTTTTCCACAAACATGATCTTTTAGTCACCATTTTTTTATTTTCCCAAGGGTAACAGGAGAAATTGGACCCCCAAAAGTTGTTGTCCAATTTGGCCTGAGTACGCTGACACCCCATATGTGGGAGAAAACTACTGTATGGACACACGTCGGGGCTCGGAAGGGAAGCAGTGACGTTTTGGAATGCAGACTTTGATGGAATGGTCTGCGGGTGTCATGTGCGTTTGGAGAGCCCCTGATGTACCTAAACTATTGAAACTCCCCACAAGTGACCCCATTTTGGACACTAGACCCCCCACGGAACTTATCTAGATGTGTGGTGAGCACTTTGAACCCCCAAGTGCTTCACAGAAGTTTATAACACTCGGACGTGAAAATAAAAAAATCATTTTTTTCCACAAAAATGATATTTTTGCCCCCAATTTTTTATTTTCCTAAGGGTAACAGGAGAAATTGGACCCCAAAAATTGTTTTGCAATTTGTCCTGAGTAGGCTGATACCCTACATGTGGGGGTAAAACACTGTTTGGGCGCATGGCAGAGCTTGGAAGGGAAGGAGCACCATTTGACTTTTTCAACTCAGAATTGGCTGGAATTGAGATCAGACGCCATGTTGCATTTGGAGAGCCCCTGATGTGCCCAAACAGTGGAAACCCCCAATTATAACTCCAACCCTAACCCCAACACACCCCTAACCCTAATCTGAGCCCTAACCCTAGCCCTAACCCTAGCCCTAACCCTAAGGCTGTGTGCACACGCTGTGGATTTTGCTGCGGTTCCGCAGCGGTTTTGGCTGCTGCAGACCCGCAGCAGTTTCTGCTGCGGTGTACAGTACCATGATTCCCTATGGGAATCAAAAACCGCAGTGCAGACGGTGCAGAATTTTCCGCGCGGATTATCTGCGGTTTTCAATCCGCAGAAAGAATTGACATGTCAATTCTTTCTGCGGATTCTCCTGCAGTTTGCCATCTCCGCTATTGAGGAGATGAAAAACCGCAGGACAAAACCGCAAAGCAATCCACAGGTAAAACCGCAGGTCTTTTGACCTGCGGTTTCACCTGCGGATTTTACAAAATCCGCGCGGATGAATCCGCACCTAATCCGCAGCGTGTGCACACAGCCTTACCCTAACGGGAAAATGGAGATAAATACTTTTTTTTAAATTTTATTATTTTTCCCTACCTAAGGGGGTGATATCGGGGGGTTTGAGTTACTATTTATGGCGGTTTTTATGTTTGGCAGCTGTCGCACGCTAAAAGACGCTTTTTATTGTAAAATAGTTTTTGCATCACCACATTTTGAGAGCTATAATTTTTCCGTATTTTGACCCACCGAGTCATGTGAGGTCTTATTTTTTGCGGGACGAGTTGACGTTTTTATTGGTACCATTTTCGGTCACGTGACATTTTTTGATCGCTTTTTATTCCTATTTTTGGGACGCAGAATGAACAAAAACCAGCGTTTCATGAATTTCTTTTGGGGGGGTGCGTTTACACCGTTCCGTGTGCGGTAAAATTGATAAAGCGGTTTTATTCTTTGGGTCAGTACGGTTACAGCGATACCTCATTTAGGTAGTTTTTTTATGTTTTTGTCGGTTTTATGCAATGAAAACTATTTTATATAAAAAATAATTATTTTTGCATCGCTTTATTCTGCGAGCTATAACTTTTTTATTTTTTCGCTGATGATGCTGTGTGGTGGCTCGTTTTTTGCGGGACAAGATGACGTTTTCAGCGGTACCATGGATATTTATATGCGTCTTTTTGATCGCGCGTTATTACATTTTTTGTTTGGCGGTATGATAATAAATCATTATTTTTTGCTTCGTTTTTTATTTTTATTTTTTAAGGGGTTCGCTAAAAGGGTTAACTAATGGGACAGTTTTATAGGGCAGGTCGTTACGGACGCGGCAATACCTAATATGTGTACTTTTATTGTTTTTTTTTATTATTATTTCCAAAAAATGGATTTATTGGGGGAATATTTTCTTTTTTTTCTAATTTATTTGGTGATCTTTTTTAAATTATTTTTACACTTTTTTTTATTTTTTTTTTACTTTATTAAATAGTCCCAGGTGGGACATCACTGTCTTGTGACAGATCGCTGATCTGTCACATCACAGATCACTGTGACAGATCAGCGATCTGACACAGGCACTGCAGAAGGCTTCCTCATGCCTGCGCTTTGCAGGCACTGAGGAAGCCAGCTTCCTCAGGCCCCCGAAGGCCCCCGTCGCCATCTTGGATTCGGGGGCCTGGAGGAAAGGAGTCCCCCGCAGCAGCGCTGCACATTGCGCTGCCGTGGGGGGCTCAGGGAAGCACGGAGGGAGCCCCCTCCCTGCCGATGCTTCCCTTTAACTCCCGGTACACCGCGATCATGTTTGATCGCGGTGTACAAGGGGTTAACGTGTCGGGGGCGGTCCGTGACCGCCCCTGACACATAGTGCCGGGTGTCAGCTGTGATAATCAGCTGACACCCGGCCACGATCAGCGGCGCTCACCACGTGGGCGCCGCTGATCGCGCCCGACGTACTATCCCGTCCATGGGCATAGGGGCCCAGGTCCCATGGACGGGATATACCGTCAGATGTCGGGAAGGGGTTAATGAGAAAAAAAATGAACTTTTTTGAATTTACCAAATGGCTACAATGAAGCAGAGTGAAAAATTGAAAGGGATCTGAATACTTTCTGTACCCACTGTATGCCCCTAAGAGTTACATTGTGTAGGGTATAGGAACCATATTTTTTTTTTATTTTTCAAAATATTTTTATTAGGCATTTTAACAGATTTTACAAAACATGCTCTTTGTTTGTGTAATAATTCGCATTGATAAGTAGGGGAAAAGGGGAAGGAAAGGGTTTGGGATAGGGAAGGGAGAGAAAGAATTTTTAATAGTAACAAAGACAGATCTGTAAAGACTTGAATATCTACTTCAATATTGAACTGTCTTGGTCTTCCATGAATTTCTATGTTCAAACTATGTACATTGAAAATAGCAAGAAAGCTACCTTTAACACAAAAAAAGAAAAAGGTCATCAACAAAGAAACCTTAACTAATCTAAGACTTGGTATTTAGTGTTCCATAAGCTCCATTTTTTGTCGTATTTATGCAAGCATCCATTTGCTATTGAGAATTTTAAGTCCAAGGTATTATGCGTCTTTAGTCTATCCACAATGTCAGAGAACCTTGGTATGTCAGTTCTCCTCCAGAAGGTGGCTATCATATTTTTTGTTATCAGTAAAAGATGTATTATGACTTTTTTAGTTGAGTGGTGTACGTCCTCCATGTCTAAGAAAAAGAGAGCTGTTTGAGGGGAAAGAGTAAAGTTCTTATCAAGAAGTCCACCAATATATATGGAAATCTTATTCCATAACTCTGTGAGAGCTGGGCATGTCCAGAATATGTGTTTCAAATCTCCCTTGAACCCACACCCTCTCCAACATAATGGGGATGAATCTGGTTTGAAATGTGCTATCCTAGAGGGAGTAAGGTACCATCTTGTTAATAATTTGTAAAATGATTTGTGAAGTGGTATTGATATATTTGAAGAATATGAATCTTTTATTGCCCTCTCCCATTGATCTTTTGTTGCGCAGAACTGGAGATCCTTCTCTCACTTGAACATATATTTGTTTTTTGTGAAATCGCTATCCTTATTGAAAGAGCTGTAGAGGAATTTAGTGCTCCAGAAAATTTTATGGTTTGAATTGTTTAAAAGGAAGTGAATTACTTCTGTTTTCGGAGGGACCATGCTAATAAATTTTTGTAGGTACTCCTTGATTATGCAATATTGCATAAAGCCTGAGGAGGGTAGATTGAATTTGTTTCTAATCTCGGAAAAACTGAGTAATTTATCCATTGCGAGAATATCTCCCAACTTTCGAATGCCATTTTTTGGCCATATTTCAGGTACAGAGAATCTGTAGACAGAAGCAATCAGGGATATTGGGAAATTTTCTTTCAGTTTTGACTTCCCAGTTTTATAGGAACCATATTTTAAGGATTAAATGCAATATTTGAAAGTTGATAGTTAAATTGTGGATGAATGACTGCTAGACAGTCAACCATTTTGCTTTTTATAAGCATAGGCACCATAGAAAGGTCTATTAGAATGGAATATGACCCTTTCTTTACTAAGGGTTTCCTAAACTTGCACATGCTATCCTTCTAACATATAAATAACTGAATGAAGGGTTTCTTAAACCTACAAATGCTATTCTTTTTACCTACAATTCATTAAAGAGAGTTGGGGAGGGACAGACAAGGCTTGGTGCTCTTATGCCAATATAGCATGCAATCTTTGCTTACATATAAAAAATGATGTACCATTATAGTCTCACAGGCAAGAAATTGTACAGATTTCACCATCCAAGAGTAGGTTACCGTTTAGCCTCTATAACATTCCACCAACTAGATGGGAATGTAAAATTTAAAAATGTTTTCCCCTTAAAGGAAATGTGTCATCAGATAATCAGATATTGAGCTATTGTTTAAATCAGTTTATGTTTTGTTAAATTGACTTTTTAACCCCTTCACAGCTAGAGATTAGTGAACTTGTTTGGAACACATTCGCTAATCTCAAATTTGGCACGAACGTAGCACATTCAGATTCGTGTTTGGTTTCCCAAGCATTTTTCCACACAGTTGGCAAAATTAGGTCACAGTGCGGTAAATGATGGGGAGGTGGTAGGGGTTGGGGAGAGGTCTTTGTAGCAGCGGACTATACATACAGTTGAAACCAGAAGTTTACATACACTATATAAAAGACACATATGCATGTTTTTCTGAATATCTGCCATGAAATCAGAATAAACTTTTTCTGTTTTAGGTCAATTAGGATTATTATAATCTCTCTATATAAAAGTGAATGTATGTATGTATGTGTGTGTGTCACCAACCAATCACGAAGCATCTTTCATTTTAAAAGAGCTGTTCAAAAGAAGCTGAGCTGTGATTGGCTGCTATGAGCAACAGTTTTCCTTGCAACCAATCACTAAGTATCTCTCATTTCACCAGAGCTGGTTAAAAGTAGCTGAGCTGTGATTGGTTACTATGAGCAAGTTTTTCCACTTGACAACACCTCAGCAGATACTGACATGGTGGGAGAAATATAGCATCTTCGGGAACATAAGCTCCCAGCCATTGTCTGCCCCCCTGAAAGGAGCAGAGAGAACATGACCGAAATGAATTACCCCCTCCCTGCCCATATCCCCATCACACATCCTCCATCCCATAGGCACATCTTTCCTTTTAAAGGGATCATTGGTATGCAAGTCAGAGCGAATCCATCCAGGGCTTTGGTTTTGACCCCAGGCCTCTCTTAAAGGGATCCCTGGTATGGAAGTTAGGACCGTTTCACTCAGCTCTGTGGTTCTGACCCCAGGGTCTCTTAAAGGGATCATTGGTATGGAAGATAGAGCAAATCCACTCTGCACTTTGGTACTGACCCCAGGCCTTTCTTAAAGGGATCTCCGTTTTGGAAGTCAGGGCAAATCCATCCAGCGCTCTGATGCTCACCCCAGGCTTCTATTAAAGGGATCATTGGTATGGAAGTCAGGACAAATCCACTCAGCGATCTGGTTCTGACCCCAGGCCTCTCTTAAAGGGATCTCCGGTATGGAAGTTAGGACCGTTCCACTCAGCGCTCTGGTTCTGACCCCAGGCTGATGGGATGATGTGGGATATTAGGGGTAGTAGTTCGGTGGCTCTGGCTAATGGGATGATGTGGGATATTAGGGGTAGTAGTCCGGTGGCTCTGGCTGACGGAATGACGTGGGATATTAATGGTAGTAGTCCGGTAGCTTTGGCTGACGGGATGATGTGGGATATTAGGGGGAGTAGTCCGGTGGCTCTGGCTGACAGGATGATGTGGGATATTAGAGGTAGTAGTCTGGTGGCTCTGGCTGACGGGATGATGTGGGATATTAGTGGTAGTAGTCCAGTGGCTCTGGCTGACAGGATGATGTGGGATATTAGGGGTAGTAGTCTGGCATCTGTGACGGGATGATGTGGGATATTTGTTGTGAGTTCATTTTCCCCTTCACCATTTAGGTCTGATGAACTCCCTCTTCTGGTGAAGGAAGGTAGTGAGGCTGATTACAAAGCACCTGAGCAGAATGATGACTGGGTGACTGGGATTGCTGACTGGATTTAAGGCAGCCGACGCCCTTCTGCCTTGCGGGTGATTACTCTGAGGGATTCTTGGAGACCAGTCTGATTCCTGCTCCTCAAAAGCTAAGTTTTCTGTTCTACTTTTTGCATTTGTGTTTTGGTTTTGGTTTTGCCTTGTTTTTCTGGATTTCTGCCTTTCCTGTCTGGGTGAGCTGAATTCCTTTTTGCTCTGTCTTCAGATAATACCTGAGTACTGATATAGTCTTTTTGAAGCCTAGCGTCTTCAGGGTTTTTTTCCCTATCAGTCTGTTGGCTCTTGTTTTTGAGAGGGTTTTGGCGAATTGCAGACAGCAGCTTTTCTATTCTGTCCTATTTAGTTAGCTTGGGCCCCATCATTTGCTCAGCCTATCTTTCTATCTGTGTGAGTGTTTTTTCTTCTTGCTTCACCGTCATTATATGTTGGGGGCTTCCTACTGCTTTGGGGTCTGCCCTGGGGCAGTTTAGATTTACCTTTCTGTCTTTAGGCTATGTAGTTCTCCGGCTGTGATCGAGGGGTCTAGGGCACCGTAGGAACCCCCCACGGCTACTGCTAGTTGTTGTTGTTAGGTTCAGGGGTCTGCAATCCGATAGCTGCCAACTTCTCTGGTTTTCTGAACTTAGCTAGTATTTCTGTTTTTGCCTCCTACGGTGACTCTTTCATAACAGATATTATAGTGAATGTGGCTCTGTGGAGTGGGTGGGGCTCTACACTCAGCTTTATATATATATATAAATATATATATAGTCATTATAATTTGTTATAACTAACCGTAGTTAGTTACTATGCCTGGGCAGCGCCGGGCTCTTCAGCTAGTTATTAATATTTGCCAAATGCCAGAATAATGAGAGAGAGAGGGAGAATTTGTTAAGGCATTTTTACTACTTACTGCGAAGTCAAAAGTTTACATACAATTCATTAGTATTTGGTATCATTGCCCTTAAACTGAATGACTTGGATCAAACGTTTGGGATATCCTTCCACAAGCTTCCCACAATATTTGGCCGGAATTTGGGCCCATTCTTCTTGACAAAACTGGTGTAACAGATTCAGGTTTGTAGGTCGCCTTGCTCGCACCTGCCTTTTCAAGTTCAATTTTAGTTTTATCAGACCACAGGACATGTCTCCTAAAATGAAGGTCTGTGTTTCTGTGTGCATTTACAAACATTAATCTGACTTTTTTATATTTCTTTTGGAGTAATGGATTTTTCCTGGCAGAGTGGCCTTTCAGCCCATGTTGATACAGTTCTTGTTTCACTGTGGATAGTGACATAATCTTACCAGCTTCTGCCATCATCTTCACAAGGTCTTTTGCTTTTGTCCTTGGACCAAACCACATTCATCTCTGAGACATAGAACCCATCTCCTTCCTGAGCGGTATGATGGCTGGACATTGCCATCTTGTTTGTACTTGCGTATAATTTTTTGTACAGATGAGCGTGGCACCTTCAGGTATCTTGAAATTGTACCCAAGAATGAGCAAGACTTGTGCAAGTCCACAATTCTCTTCCTGATATCTTTGTTGATTTCTTTAGACTTTTCCATGATGCTACATAAAGAAGCAGTGTGTTTGAAGTGTGCATTAAAATACATCCACAGGTGTGCCTCTAATTAACGCAGATATTGCCAAAAAACATAACAGAAGCTTCCAAATAATATAAATAATAATAATAATCTTTATTTATATAGCGCCAACATATTCCGCAGAGCTTTACAGTTTAACAGTTTCAAAACACAAGTCATAAGTAACAACGTTAACAATACAATAATAAATTAAAGCAAAATAAGATGAAATAAGACGACCCTGCTCGTGAGAGCTTACAATCTACAATGAGGTGAGGGAGATACAGAGTACAGGTGTGTATTTACAATTGTACATTTACAATGAAGGTCCAGCCATCTTGAGGGAGTGAAGGATGGATGAAGATAGTGAATGGGCTACACACGCACACTTACACATAGAATTGCTTTGATTAGTAAACGTGATAAGCCACTCTGAACAAATGTGTTTTGAGGGAGCGCTTAAAACTATGCAAATTTTGGTTAGTCCTAATTTCTTGGGGTAGAGCATTCCAGAGGATAGGAGCAGCATGGGAGAAGTCTTGGAGTCGGGAGAGGGCGATACGGATTAGTGCAGAGGTTAGTCTCAAGTCGTTTGCAGAGCGCAGCGATCGGCTAGGCAGATAGACAGAGATGAGGGAGGAGATGTAGGGGGGTGCCGCACCGTGGAGAGCTTTGTGGGTGTGAACAAGTACTTTGAAATGGATCCTATAATGAATGGGCAGCCAGTGTAATGACTGACGAAGAGCGGACACGTCCGAGCACCGATTAGCCAGATGGACGACCCTGGCTGCTGCATTAAGTATGGACTGGAGAGGGGATAGTCGAGTGACGGGGAGGCCAATCATCATCATATGGGCAGTCCAGAATTGCTTAAAGGCATAGTAATCTTAGAGTATGTAAACTTTCGACTTTGCAGTAAGTAATAAAAATGCTTTAAATCATTCTCTCACATTAATTCTGGCATTCGGCAAATATTAATATTTATGGTAATCCTAATTGACCTAAAACGGGAAAGGTTTATTTTGATTTCATGTCAGATATTGAGAAAAACATACATAGGTGTCTTTTTATATAGTGTATGTAAACTTCTGGTTTCAACTGTATATTTTTTTGAATGAACTTAATGTGTGTACATTCTGGCAGCCAATCAGGGCACAGAAACCATCCACAACATCATGACAAGGACTTATGTCATTAGCTGCCGAAGTCACATGTTCCTCTCCATATAAAAAGTGGACAAGTCGTTTTGCTGGCACCATTTTCTCAGTGTAACAGCACAGAGAGGCAGCTCCTACTGCAAGTTAACTTGCCATATAGTTAGATAGGATCCTGTCCTGTGTGAAATCGACCTAGTTTGTGCTAATAGTACTGTACATACAGGAGTCCACATTTCCTACTCAAAATCATTTGGGCTACAACTGTGTTGCAGTCAGGATTCAGAAGGCCCCATTTGCTAATCAAAATCATTAGGCCTAAAATTGGGGTTCAGTCAGGAGGCCACATTTGCTAATCAAAATCGTTAAGGCTAATAGAGTTGTGCAGGCCAGAGTCTATATTTCCTACTCAAAATGATTTTTGCTAATACTGTGTTGCAGTCAGGACTCAGGAGGCCCCAGTGGCTAATCAAAATCTTTAAGGCTAATAGTGTAGTGCAGGCTGTAGTCCACACTTCCTACTCAAAATCGTTTTGGCTAATACTGTGTTGCAGTCAGCACTCAGGAGGCCCCATTTGCTAATCAAAATCATTTGGCCTAATATTGGAGTGCAGGCCCCAGACCCAATTGATAATCAAAATTGTTTGGGCTAACACTGATATTGCAGTCAGGAATACGGAGGTCATATTTACTAATCAAAATTGTTTTGGCAAATAATGAGGTGCAGGCACCAGGCCCCATATCCTAATCTAAATCGTTTGGGCTAAAACTGTGCTGCAGTCAGGACTCAGGAGATCACATTTAATAATTAAAATCTTTTGGGCTACTATTGGTGTGCAGGCAGGAGTCCACATTTCCTGATCAAAATTGATTGGGCTAATACAGTGTAGGCTCCAGGCCTCATTTCATAATCCAAATTGTTAGGGATAATACTCTTGTGCAGACACTAGGTCTCATTTCTCAATATAAATCCTTTGTGCTAATAATGCGTTGCAGGCACCAGGCCTCATTTCAAAATCTAAATTGTTTGGAAAAATAGTCTGGTGCAGGCACCAGACTTCATTTCATAATCCAATTAGTTTGGAATAATCATCTGGTGTAGGCACTACACTTCATTTCATAATCCAAATCATTTGGGCTTATACTGAATTGCAGTCAGGACTCCGGTAGTCACATTTACTAGTCAAAATAGTTTGGACAAATATTGGGGTGCAGACACTATGCCTCATTTTCTAGTCCAAATCACTTGGACTAACACTATGTTGCAGTCAGGACTCAAAAGGTCACATTTACTAATCAAAATCATTTGGGCGCAGTGTCGGACTGGCCCACCAGAGGTCCAGAAGAATTTTTGATGGGCCTAGGCACTGACATCTGCTGGAACAGTGAACATAAGTCACGTGTGCCAGCAATACTCATACCGACCGCTTTCCCCGGTTGTCTTACAGGGCGGAGCAGTGACAGAAAAAGTCATCAGAATGCAAGAGCGCTCTGTTACTTACAAATAGTGTGCCGCAGTCTGCAGCACGAAAGCGTGTCAGCTGGTTTATCAGTGACTAGTCTCTGACTAACTCTGGGAGGAGCTAGTAAGAAAGCAGTGCGTGTGTCACTGATAACACAGCTGACATGCTCGCCTGCTGCAGACTGTGGTGCACTATTTGTAAATAATAACAAGAGCGCTCTTGCACCCTGATGGCTTTTTATGTCACCACTAGTGTTGAGCATTCCGATACTGCAAATATCGGGTATCGGCCGATATTCGCTGTATCGGAATTCCGATACCGAGTACTGATATTTTTACAATATCGGATACCGGAATCGGAAGTTCCCATAATGCAAAGAGCCACTGTTGTGGCTGTGATTGGCTGCTGAAATGATGTAATCATGATGCGCGGTCTGTGCTCATCATGATGCGCGGTCTGTGAAGACTGCCGGGGGTCTGTACAGGCCTGCCGGGGGTCTGTGCCGGCTGCGGGGGTCTGTGCGGACTGCCAGGGGTCTGTATGGGCCTGCCGGGGGTCTGTGCCGGCTGCTGGGGGTCTGTGCGGACTGATGGGGGTCTGTGCGGGCCTGCCGGGGGTCTGTACGGGCCTGCCGGGGGTCTGTGCCGGCTGCCGGGGGTCTGTACGGGCCTGCCGGGGGTCTGTGCGGACTGCCGGGGGTCTGTACGGGCTACCGGGGGTCTGTGCGGGCCTGCCGGGGGTCTGTACGGGCCTGCCGGGGGTCTGTGCCGGCTGCCGAGGGTCTGTGCGGGCCTGCCGGGGGTCTGTGCGGGCTGCCGGGGGTCTTTGTGTCTGTGTGCAGGCATCGTCCGATGGGACTACAAGTCCCATCGGACTATGCCTGCTACAATGACAGTGATTGACACATTAGCCAATGATGGGACAGTAGTAGTCCCATCATCTGGCTAATGTGTTGAATGTAAAAAAAAAAATATACATACTACATATATACAACATTCATACAACATACATACTACATACATACTTCATATATACTACATTCATACAACATACATACATACTACATACATACTACATATATACTACATTCATACAACATACATACATACTACATACATACAACATATATACTACATTCATACAGCATACATACATACTACATATATACTACATTCATACAACATACATACATACTACATATATACAACATTCATACAACATACATACATACTACATACATGCTACATTCATACAGCATACATACATACTACATATATACTACATTCATACATACTACATACATACTACATATATACAACATTCATACAACATACATACATACTACATACATGCTACATTCATACAGCATACATACATACTACATATATACTACATTCATACATACTACATACATACTACATATATACAACATTCATACAACATACATACATACTACATACATACTACATGTATACTACATTCATACAACATACATACTACATACATACTACATATGTACTACATTCATACAACATACATACATACTACATACTACATACTTCATATATACCACATTCAAACAACATACATACATACATACCTGCTACATACATACTACATATATACTACATTCATACAACATACATACATACATAGTACATACTACATACATACAACATGCTAAAGACAAACAAAATACATACTACATACTTACTACATACATACAACATACATACAACATGCTACAGACATGCAAAATACATACTACATACATACTACATACAGTACATTCATACAATACATACATATAGACATACAGTACATATAACAGAGTACATACTCACCATCACTTGTCATTTTGTTCCCCGAAGCCAGTGTCATCTGTGAGAAAAATTAGAAAATAACAAACAAGCAATATACTCCCTGATCCGCAGAAATCCACGAGTGTCCCATGACACAAGGGAGAATGGAAGGGGAACTTTCAACTAGTGGAGGAGCAGAAAATGAGTTCATGACACCCCTCCCCCTGTATCATCCATGACTGAGCCCCTCTCCTCCTTTATTACCAATGACTGCACCACCTCCCCCTGTATCACCCTTGACTGCACCTCTCAACCTGTATCACCCTGTCTGTGCCCCTTTACCCATATATTACCCCTGACTGCACCACCTCCCCCTGTATCACCCCTGGCTGTGCCACCTCCCTCTGTATCACCCTGTCTGAGACCCTCTCCCCCTGTATTACCACTGACTGACTGAGCCCCCTCTCCCTTTATCACCCCTGTTTAAACCCCTTTCCCTCTATTAACCCTGACTGAACCCCTCTCCCCTTGTATTACCCCTAACTGACTGTGTCCCCTCTCTCTGTATCATCCTTGACTCAGCCCCTCTCCCTGTATCACCCCTGATTGCATCCCCATCCCCTGTATCACCCCTGGCTGCACCACCTCTCTATATCACCCTGACAGACAGAACCCCATCTCAATGTACCACCATGTCTTCGCCACCTCCTCCTGTATCACCACTGACTGAACCCCTCTCCCCCTGTATCACCCCTGACAAAAACTTTTCTTCCCCTACTGTTAACAAAATGAGGCCCTTCATAAAAAAGTCATGGCCTTATAGGTGGCAGAGAGATTTATGTAAAAAGTGTTTGAGGGATGTGAGGGATTTAGGACCCCCAACACTATAAGAGAGGACATTCACATAATGCATTTGCTGCAGAATTTCTACAATGGAAATCCAACAGCAAATTACCAGCGGAAATAGCCACACAGATATTGTACAGATATTGTGCAGATATTGCTGTGCTTATTACTATGTAATGATGACCTTTACCACTGACTTGATCCTTTGTATTGCAAAGGATGAAATCGGTGGTGAATATTCGCAGCATGAATTGACACATTGTTCATGTTAAATCTTCATCGGTCAATTCCTGCTGTGGATTTTCTCAGAGTATAGATGAGATGCCATAAAATCCCCTCCACTACACTGGTGCTATAACACATTGGCTTAGTGGTTAATAACCACCAGGGAACATTTTTTATTGAGTTTGCACCAAAATGTGGGCGTCAACCACTGATATATCATTAAGACATGTACTACCTTATCTCATGCCCTGATATTAGCATGTTTTACTGAACAATTGGTGGTGTTGTATTTATTTCTATGTAGCTACATAGTGGGCCCCAAGAATGATTTTCTCTGGTGGGCTCAAGGTGCTCTAGTCTGACGCTATTTGGGTTAATATTGGTGTGCAGGCAGGAGTCCACATTTCCTAGTCAAAATCGTTTGGGCTAATACTCTGGTGCAGGTACCAGGCCTCATTTCATAATGAAAATCGTTTGGGATTATAGTGTGGCGCAGGCACCAGGCCTTATTTCATACCATATTTTCTGGTGCATAAAACGACTTTTTAACCTCTGAAAATCTTCTCAAAAGTCAGGGGTCGTCTTACACACTGGGTGTCGTCTTTAGTGAAGCAAGCTGCAGGCGTCCGAAACACTCGGGATATGAAAAAAAGAGAGAGAGTGGACTGCGCTGCTTCAATGCAGTCCTCAGGAGTAGAGATGGGCGAACCTGAACAGAAAAAGTTCCATACTGTTCGGGTTCGGCTGCCCGAACACCGGGTGTTTGTCATGCTATCATGTGCATGACAGTGTGGCAAATACCGCTTCTGATCGGCAGTGAAATCATCCCTGCCAGTCAGAGAGCCGGGGTTCCCACGCTGTCAGAAGACAGTGTGAGCACTCAGCTGTAATCGGAGGTTTAAAGATTACCTCCGGTCACTGTTGTCAGCTGATGGGACTACTGCTCCCATCATTTGACACCTGCTACCGCTAATTACAGTGAGAGCAGGAGCGGCGCATGGGAGTATTCATCAACCGCTCCTGTGCTGTAAAAAAAAAAATGTTGTGGGTCCCCTTTATTTTTAATAGCCAGCCAGGCAAAACACACAGCTGGGGCTGCAACCCTCAGCTGTCAGCTTCAGCAAGGTTGGCTATCAAGAATAGAGGAGTGCCAACGTTGTATTTTTTAAAATTATTTAAATAAATAATTTAAAAATCGGCGTGGGGTCCTCTGAATTTGACAATCAGCCTTGCTAAAGCAGAGACCTGGGGGCTGGTATTTTCAGTTTGGTATGGGGCCATGGATATTGGTTCCCCATCCTAAAAATAGCAGCTCACAGCTTCCCAGAAAAGCCACATCTGTTAGATGCGCCAATTCTGGCACTTTCCTCGGCTCTTCTTACTAGCCCTGTAGCGGTGGCAAGTGGGTTGATAGTTGTGGGTGTTGATGTCAACTTTGTATTGTCCAGTGACATCAAGCCCACGGCTTAGTAATGGAGAAGCGTCTATAAGACACCTATCCATTACTATTAACCCCATAGTCACATTGTAAGTAAACACAGACACCCAGAAAAAAGTCCTTTTACTTGAAAGAATGACATGGACTCCTTTAAAAATCTCAATTAAACCATACTTATGACCTCGCCTAATTCCACCAAAGCTCTCGATCTCCTGTAATAAATCAAAAATAAAAAAACATCAATATACCATACCTGTCCATTGTTCTGTCCCACGCTGTAATCCATGTCTGGGGGATAAACAGTTTTCAGCCTGGATGGTACCAAGATGCGTCTGTCCAGGCTGAAAACCACTGGTGAATGAGCTGCTGCCAGCTCAGCCTCAGTGACAAGCGGTGACATCACTGAGGCTGCGATCCCAGCTGGGCTGAACTGCGGTGACCTTCGATGAGATCCCCGCTAGCACTATGAGAAAAATTCTCACGGTGCTAGCAGGGATGTTGCCGAGGTCAAGGCATTTCAGTTCAGCTGGGGACGGAGCCTCAGTGACCGGATATAACCTCAATGATGTCACCACCGAATGTCATCAGCAGCTCATTCACCAGTGGTTTTCAGCCTGGATGGGCACATCTTGGCACCTTCCAGGTTGAAAACTGTTTATCCCCCAGACATGGATTACGATGTGGGACAGAACGACGGACAGGTATGGTATATTGTTGTTTTTTAATTTTACTTTTATTACAGGAGCACAAGGGTTTTGTTGGAATTAGGCATTTAAATAAAAATGAAAAACTGTGTTTTGTTTTATTTCTAATAAAGGACTTTATTCTGGCTGTGTCTTTATTTACCATACTATAGGATTAGTAATGGATAGGTGTCATGAGTTTGATGTCATCTGACAATAGAAATGTGACATCAACACAACAAATATGAACCCCACTTGCCACCGCTACAGGGCAAGTGGGAAGAGCTAGGCAAAGCACCAGAATTGGCGTATCTAATAGATGTGCATTTTCTGGGCAGCTGCAGGCTGCTACTTTTAGGCTGGGGGGTCAATATCCATGGCATCCTTACCAGCCTGAGAATACCAGCCCCCAGCTGTCTGCTTTAATAAGGTTGGTTGTCAAAAAAGGGGGCGACCCCACACCTTTTTTTAAATTATTTATTTACATAATTAAAAAAACAGCTTGCGGAACCCTCTATTCTTGATAACTGGCCTTGCTGAAGCTGACAGCTGAGGATTGCAGCCCCCAGCTGTGAGTTTTGTCTGGCTGGTTATCAAAAATAGGGGGTAACCCACATAATTTTTTTTTACAAATTACCGTATTTATTTACAGCACAGGAGCAGCAGATGAATACTCCCATCTGCCGCTCCTGCTCTCACTGTAATTAGCGGCTATAGGTGTCAGATGATGGGAACAGTTGTCCCATCAGCTGACACCAGTGACCGGAGGTAAAGTTTATATCTCCGATCACAGCTGAGTGCTCCCGCTGTCTTTTGACAGCGTGGGAACCGCGGTTCTCTGACCGGTGGGGATGATTTCCCTGCCGATCAGAAGCGGTGTTTGGCTCGTTGTCATGCACATTACAGTGCAGCAAACACTGGAAGAGGGGTAGTCTTATGCAGCCAGTCATCTTATATGCCAGAAAATACAGTAGTATAAATCATTTTGACTAATACTCTGGTGCAAGCACCAGACCTAATTTCATAATACAAATCGTTTGGGAAAATAGTCTGGTGCAGGCACCAGATCTCATTTCATAATCAAAATTGTTTGGGATAATACTCTGATACAGGCACCAGACATTATTTCATAAAACAAATTGTGTGGGGTAACAGTGTGGGGAGGAGGACCCCCATATAGTGTTTGGGCCGGAACCAGGGGGACCGCCATCAGAGTTATTGAAGGAATCACATCAGGGGGATTACAAAGGGAGACATGCGACTGAGGTTGTCAGGGCAACAGGGGGCGGGGCTAGGGTAAAAGGAGCAGGGGACGCGCTGATGTGGCAGTTGGGGAAGAGAGAGAGTGAAGGCAGGACGCAGGGTGACTTTCTGGGGCACCGAGAGGAGCCTGCGAGGAAAAAGCTGGACATTTACTGACAAGAGAGACGTGAGAGACTGTTCCCAGAGACTGCTTCCCGCTCCCGTTCTGAGAGAAGCATCCCCGCTACCCCCCGCCTTGGCGAGAGAGAAACTTTACCTCAGGTTGTGGCCGTGAGTACCCGAAACCAGGTCACAGAGGCCTGGGCACTTCCCCCCAGCCTTCCCCCATCACGCCTACCCGGCCGTCACCGGCCTGAAGATACGCCACCTCGTCACAGGCGAGATAAAAGGCTCACTACCCTGGCTTTGGGAGAGACTCCTTGATAAAGGACGGCTACAGGTCATCTGGGGAACTGCGTCATCACCGCGCGCCACCTCCATCATTTTCTTCAGGGCCTGTTGCGCCCCAACGGCATCGCTTTCTTCAGGGCCTGTTGCGCTCCAGCGGCAGCGTTTCCTTCAGGGCCTGTTGCGCCCCAGCGGCAGCGCTTTCTTCAGGGCCTGTTGCGCCCCAGCGGCAGCGTTTCCTTCAGGGCCTGTGGCGCCCCAGCAGCTGCGCTTTCTTCAGGGCCTGTTGCGCCCCAACGGTATTGCGTTCTTCAGGGCCTGTTGCGCCCCACCGTCATCACTTTCTTCAGGGCCTGTTGAGCCCCATTCCTTCCTGGGGAAGCGAGACTTCAGGACAGCTGCCTCAGCGACCTCAAGCAGCCACGCTCACGAAACCAGCAGTCCCTGGAAGGCTATGTGGCTTTAGAAATTTGAATAAGATTGTTGAGTCCCTGCGTGGACTGTTTGTTTGTTTCACAATTTTATGTTTCTTCAAACAAGCCCAGTGGCTAAAACTAGATAAAAGTTATTTTGCAAACCATCAGTCGTCTAGTGTCTCGTCACTGCATCCTGCGAACCTGCTCAACCCTACAACAGTCTGGTGCAGGCACCAGTCCTCATTTCATTATATGGATCGTTTTGGATAATACTCTGGCGCAGTCACCAGACCTACCATATTTTTCAGATTTTAAGATGCTCCTTCTTTTGAGGAAAAAATAGGAAATTTTTTTATTTTAATAAAATGATAGTGCTTCTTATAATTCATGCGGCGTATTGCAAGCTGGGGGGTGGTGGCTGCGGTGAAGCGGGGTCCCGGGGTTACTGCTAGAGGAGGCAGGAGTGGGGTGATGCTGCAGGCCGCAGTCTGGGATGATGAGGCGCTCCGATGTGCGGCGTGCCGCTGCAAGTGTCCTATGCTGCTGCGGGTGTCCTGTGCTGCTGCGGAAAAGTCCGATACTGCTGCAGGGTGTCCGGCGCTCATGTGAGGGTGTCCGATGCTGCTGCGGGTGTCTCCGGTGCTGTGGGGGCTCTGCCGACATTTTGTGAAAGGCCAGAGCCCTCGCAGTGTCATTGTTTCCTATGCAGTGGACTCCGGGAAAATGGCCGCCGGGGGTGGCGCATGCGCAGATGGATATCTCGGCACCAAGATCTCGGGAGATGAGATCGCTAGATGGACTACTCGACTCCCTTTCTTTGGAAGCTGTACAGTGGTATGCCTTGTACATGAGGGCCAGAAAGAGCATGTGCTCTAGTGGATGGCAAGCACTGCATCAAGTGGCATCTCCTCCTTTTACTCCACCCTAACATCACACACAGTACAGTCCTCAGAAGTGGCACCAGATTTACCCTTGTTTCTCCCCACGTCACAACTCTCCAACTGCCCAACTCACCCAGAGTACAAAGTATATACAGTGGGGCAAAAAAGTATTTAGTCAGTCAGCAATAGTGCAAGTTCCACCACTTAAAAAGATGAGAGGCATCTGTAAATTACATCATAGGTAGACCTCAACTATGGAAGACAAACTGAGAAAAAAAAATCCAGAAAATCACATTGTCTGGTTTTTTTTCATTTTATTTGCATATTATGGTGGAAAATAAGTATTTGGTCAGAAACAAAATTTCATCTCAATACTTTGTGATATATCCTTTGTTGGCAATGACAGAGGTCAAACGTTTTCTGTAAGTCTTCACAAGGTTGCCACACACTGTTGTTGGTATGTTGGCCCATTCCTCCATGCAGATCTCCTCTAGAGCAGTGATGTTTTTGGCTTTTCGCTTGGCAACACGGACTTTCAACTCCCTCCAAAGGTTTTCTATAGGGTTGAGATCTGGAGACTGGCTAGGCCACTCCAGGACCTTGAAATGCTTCTTACGAAGCCACTCCTTCGTTGCCCTGGTGGTGTGCTTTGGATCATTGTCATGATGAAAGACCCAGCCACGTTTCATCATCAATGCCCTTGCTGATGGAAGGAGGTTTGCACTCAAAATCTCACGATACATGGCCCCATTCATTCTTTCATGTACCCGGATCAGTCGTCCTGGCCCCTTTGCAGAGAAACAGCCCCAAAGCATGATGTTTCCACCACCATGCTTTACAGTAGGTATGGTGTTTGATGGATGCAACTCAGTATTCTTTTTCCTCCAAACACGACAAGTTGTGTTTCTACCAAACAGTTCCAGTTTGGTTTCATCAGACCATAGGACATTCTCCCAAAACTCCTCTGGATCATCCAAATGCTCTCTAGCAAACTTCAGACGGGCCCGGACATGTACAGGCTTAAGCAGTGGGACACGTCTGGCACTGCAGGATCTGAGTCCATGGTGGCGTAGTGTGTTACTTATGGTAGGCCTTGTTACATTGGTCCCAGCTCTCTGCAGTTCATTCACTAGGTCCCCCCGCGTGGTTCTGGGATTTTTGCTCACCGTTCTTGTGATCATTCTGACCCCACGGGGTGGGATTTTGCGTGGAGCACCAGATCGAGGGAGATTATCAGTGGTCTTGTATGTCTTCCATTTTCTAATTATTGCTCCCACAGTTGATTTCTTCACTCCAAGCTGGTTGGCTATTGCAGATTCAGTCTTCCCAGCCTGGTGCAGGGCTACAATTTTGTTTCTGGTGTCCTTTGACAGCTCTTTGGTCTTCACCATAGTGGAGTTTGGAGTCAGACTGTTTGAGGGTGTGCACAGGTGTCTTTTTATACTGATAACAAGTTTAAACAGGTGCCATTACTACAGGTAATGAGTGGAGGAAAGAGGAGACTCTTAAAGAAGAAGTTACAGGTCTGTGAGAGCCAGAAATCTTGATTGCTTGTTTCTGACCAAATACTTATTTTCCACCATAATATGCAAATAAAATGAAAAAAAACAGACAATGTGATTTTCTGGATTTTTTTTTCTCAGTTTGTCTCCCATAGTTGAGGTCTACCTATGATGTAAATTACAGACGCCTCTCATCTTTTTAAGTGGTGGAACTTGCACTATTGCTGACTGACTAAATACTTTTTTGCCCCACTGTAATTGCGCAACATAGAGGCATGGTTCAGGGCCTGGGGCAGGGCTTTAACCAGCATTTCTAGCTTAAACATTGATCATTAACAGGTAGATGAGTGACAGGTGTAGGTAGGCCTGGTGCTATGAGAGCCCTGCCAAATAAGGCAACAAACATGAAGGAGACCCAACTTGGAGTCAAACATTTTCAAAAACTAAGGGCAGACACCACTAAATTGTCATCAATTTCCCCAGAGTAAAAATTGTACTGACACCCCTTCCACTACAGGCATGCCCACCAGATGGAAACAAAACTTAGAGTCTACAATCAAAAATTGTTAGTAAAATCAGCAGCCAGCAGTAGCCACAGCAGACACAGAAGCCACAGCAAAGGTGTCACATACTGCAATAAAGCGAGATCTATGCAGCACACTAAAATCTACACAATTGCCTAGCTTGCCCTGTCTGCGACTGGGGTGCAAAAGTCATTGGAAATCCATGACTTTTTCATCTTGATGAAAGTTTACACTTTCAGGGGACAGTTGGATGTGCTTATCCATGAGGACACCACCAGCAGCGTTGAAGACACGTTCTGGAAGAATGCTGGCTGTCAGTCATTACAAATCTTCCAGGGTGTGACAGGTAAGCTCAGGCCACTCATCCATTTTTGAAGACCAAAATGCAAAAGGTGCCAAATGACCCCTGATGGTATTGATATTGAGCTTGAGATACTCCTGCATCATCCTCTCCAGTTGTTCACAACGTGTCAGACTTGTACTCTGTTCTGATCGGGCACGTGCTGGTCTAAAAAATGTGTGAAACCGGCTGCACATGCGATATGTCTGCTCCTGGTGTGAGCTGTCACGGCAGGGTCCATACTTCTCCAGTACTAGTTAGTGAGTTTTATTTTTTAAATTATTGTAATTGTTTTTATGGAAAATGGCACTATAACAATAAATAATAATAATACCGCTCTCTAAAGGTAGTCAAGTAGCCCATCCAGTAACAGAAGTTGTCAAAAATCTGAGTAATTACAGTTGTGGCCAAAAGTATTGACACCCCTGCAATTCTGTCAGATAATACTCAGTTTCTTCCTGAAAATGATTGAAAACACAAATTCTTTGGTATTATTATCTTCATTTAATTTGTCTTAAATGAAAAAACACAAAAAGAATTGTCCTAAAGCCAAATTGGATATAATTCCACACCAAACATAAAAAAGAGGGTGGACAAAAGTATTGGCACTGTTCGAAAAATCATGTGAGGCTTCTCTAATTTGTGTAATTAACAGCACCTGTAACTTACCTGTGGCACCTAACAGGTGTTGGCAATAACTAAATCACACTTGCAGCCAGGTGACATGGATTAAAATTGACTCAACCTCTGTCCTGTGTCCTTGTGTGTACCACATTGAGCATGGAGAAAAGAAAGAAGACCAAAGAACTGTCTGAGGACTTGAGAAACCAAATTGTGGGGAAGCATGAGCATTCTCAAGGCTACAAGTCCATCTCGAAAGACCAGAATGTTCCTGTGTCTACCGTGCGCAGTGTCATCAAGAAGTTTAAAGCCCATGGCACTGTGGCTAACCTCCCTAGATGTGGACGGAAAAGAAAAATTGACAAGAGATTTCAACGCAAGATTGTGCGGATGTTGGATAAAGAACCTCGACTAACATCCAAACAAGTTCAAGCTGCCCTGCAGTCCGAGGGTACAACAGTGTCAATCCGTACTATCCGTCGGTGTCTGAATGAAAAGGGACTGTATGGTAGGAGACCCAGGAAGACCCCACTTCTTACCCTGAGACATAAAAAAGCCAGGCTGGAGTTTGCCAAAACTTACCTGAAAAAGCCTAAAACGTTTTGGAAGAATGTTCTCTGGTCAGATGAGACAAAAGTAGAGCTTTTTGGGCAAAGGCATCAACATAGAGTTTACAGGAGAAAAAAAGAGGCATTCAAAGAAAAGAACACGGTCCCTACAGTCAAACATGGCGGAGGTTCCCTGATGTTTTGGGGTTGCTTTGCTGCCTCTGGCACTGGACTGCTTGACCGTGTGCATGGCATTATGAAGTCAGAAGACTACCAACAAATTTTGCAGCATAATTTAGGGCCCAGTGTGAGAAAGCTGGGTCTACCTCAGAGGTCATGGGTCTTCCAGCAGGATAATAACCCAAAACACACTTCAAAAAGCACTAGAAAATGGTTTGAGAGAAAGCACTGGAAACTTCTAAGGTGGCCAGCAATGAGTCCAGACCTGAATCCCATAGAACACCTGTGGAGAGATCTAAAAATGGCAGTTTGGAGAAGGCACCCTTCAAATATCAGGGACCTGGAGTAGTTTGCCAAAGAAGAATGGTCTAAAATTCCAGCAGAGCATTGTAAGAAACTCATTGATGGTTACCGGAAGCGGTTGGTCGCAGTTATTTTGGCTAAAGGTTGTGCAACCAAGTATTAGGCTGAGGGTACCAATACTTTTGTCCGGCCCATTTTTGGAGTTTTGTGTGAAATGATCAATGTTTTGCTTTTTGCTTCATTCTCTTTTGTGTTTTTTCATTTAAGACAAATTAAATGAAGATAATAATACCAAAGAATTTGTGATTGCAATCATTTTCAGGAAGAAACTGAATATTATCTGACAGAATTGCAGGGGTGTCAATACTTTTGGCCATGACTGTAATTGAAATAGCTGTTTGCACACTGTGGAAGATACCATAAACCTTTTGCTGGTTTTTTCCTACCCCCCATGTTGGAGAACATTAGTCCTGTCTTTTTAATATAATTTATGTTATTTTTAATCTATAATCAATAAAAATTTATATTTTTTATGAATATTATTGCTTTTCACTTCTTGGATCGTCACGGCACCTTCCGTGATGATTTCTGTTTGGGATATGTTTATCGAAGTGACTGTTGCCTTTTTGATTTAGGATCATGGGTATAGCTGCTCCTACTATGCCTACCAAGCCTACAGTGTGGACTGTCAACCCGGCGATAGTCCCCAGTCGTATGCCAATCAATGGGGTACTGGTTCTGGGACTGTTGAACTCGTGAAGTCTGGTGACCCTAATCAGCACTGCACTGCCCCACCAGTTAATCCATAACAAGATTGTGGGCATTCACTGCATACACGGAGACACCAAGGACTACCCTGTAGCCCACGTAACCATGGGAAAGAGATTGGTGATAAAGCTCATGAGGTTGGGGTAGTAAATGAATTAATCCAACCTGTCATCCTGGGGCAGGATTTTGCTTTGTTTTGGAACTGGTGGCAAAAGGGGGATGTAAAAAGTGTCCTGGTCAAAAGCCAGGCCCCTCTGAAGGCGACTCCATCAAAATCAGAAGTGAAGGAGTTTCCCTTATGCTATGCATCCTCTCTGGAGAGGAGGATGAGATGGTAACAGAGGAGCCCACCTTCCCTGACTTAGAGGTGCTGGAAGAGAATTTTGGGACTGCTCAACTTCGGGACCTTACATTGAAAGGGGCATTTGAGAATGTGACTGTATGTAATTTGGTTGCTCACGAGCCGGAGGCAGACACCAGGTTCCCTCATTTTGCAGTACATGGCAAGTTATTGTGATAAAACTGAGATGAGGAGAGATAGTAGAGCAGTTGTTAGTTCCAGGACCCTACTGGTTGAGCATTTTAGAAATGGCCCATTCACATGTTTTGAGTGGACATCTGGAGGTGGAGAAAACTCAGGAGAGAGTGTTACAGAGGTTCTATTGGCCAGGGAGTTACCAAGAGATCCTGAATTATTTTAGGTCCTGCCCCACCTGTCAAATAACTGCTCCTACCTCTCACTTCCAAAGCCCCATAGAACCCTTACCTGTGATAGAAATCCCCTTTGTGAGGATTGCAATGAACCTGGTAGGTTCCCTTATTAATTCAGCATGTGGCCAATCAGTACAACTTAGTGTTCATAAACTACGCAATACGATACCCGGAAGCAGTGCCACTGAGGAGCGCCTAAGCTAAGAGTATAGACCGGGAACTGGTCCATATCTTTGCCAGGACAGGGTTGCCCAAAGAAATGTTGACAGACCAGTGGCCCCCTTTTATGAGCAAAGTGATGCGGGAGCTGTGTAGAGTCCTCCCAGATCGCCCAGCTACGAACCTCCATTTAACATCCGCAGACTGATGGGCTGGTGGAGCGCTTCAACAAGACCTTGAAGGCCATGCTCAAGATGGTCATTGAGAAGGACGGTCGGGACTATCTGCTCCCGTTCTTGCTCTTTTCTATCAGAGAAGTCCCACAGGCTTCCACTGGCTTCTTGCCATTTGAGGTCCTGTACGATCGACATCCATGAAGGCTACTGGACATCGCAAAAGAAACTTAGGAAGCCGAGGTTAGACTGCACCGGAGTGTCACTGAGCTTGTTGCCCAGCAGCAAGAAAGGATGGCACACGTAATTCCTATCGTAAGGGAACATCTTCTCCAGGCCCAAGCAAGGGTATACAACCGATCAGCAACGCTAAAGCAATTCCAGACGGGGGATCGCATGTTATTACTTATCCCTACAGTGGAGAACAAATCTTTGGCAAAGTGGTAAGGCCCGTATGAGATAGTGAAAAACTTGGGAATGTGAATTACAAGGTACACCAGCCCGGTTGCAGGAAGCCGTACCAGTTATGCCATGTGAACCTACTTAAACCTGGCTGGATCGTAAACCTGCTGGAAGCTCCTTGCATGAAGGCCCGTCCCAAAACCAAGATCGATGAGGTCATGATTGCTGAGACGCTAACGCTTGCCCAGAAGCAACAATGTTGAGAACTGCTGCAGCAGAACTGTGACCTGTTCTCGGAGTTGCCAGGGCGCGCACAGGTCGTGAAACATGAGGTGTAAACGGAGCCACATTTAAGGGTAAACCTCTAACCCTACAGAATCCCTGAAGCATGCCAGGAGATAATCTCCAATGTGGTGAAGAGAATGCTGGACCGTGGGGTGATAGAGGAATCCAGAAGTGGCTGGTCAATTCCCATTGTCCTCATACTGAAGCCCAATGGCAAATGGCAGTCTTGTAATGACTACAGCAAGATGAATGAGATGTCCTGTTTTGACATGTACCTGATGCACCGCATGGATGAACTCATTGAGCAACTGGGACCCGCAAGGTACATCACCACCCTCGACCTCACAAAGGGGTACTGGCAGATCCCTATGTCCCAGAGTGCCAGGGAAAAGACGGCCTTCTCAACGCCGGATGGGTGTTTTCAGTACACCAGGATCCCCTTCGGACTGCAGGGGGCCCCAGATACCTTCCAGGTAATCTTGGCTCCACATAAGAAATATGACGCATGATATTGTCATCTTTAGCCCTGACTGGAGTTCGCACCTACCAAAGGAACAGGGGATCCATGATGCAATGAGGAAAGAGGGATTTACCATAAATCCAAAGAAGTGTGCCATAGGGAAGGAGAAGGCCACCTACTTAGGCAAGAGGCAAGAAGCGATATCAAGCCCCTGAATAAGATAGAGGCAATTTAGAAGTGGCCGAAACCACTGTCTAAGAAGTCAGGGCGTTTCTTGGGATTGTGGGGTACTACCGACGTTTTATCCCGAACTTTGCCATAATTGCCACACCATTAACTGATCTCCTTCTGGGCACCAAGTTGACGATGGTGAAATGGACTCCTGACATAGAGATAGCATTTCAAGAACTCAAGCAGGCTCTATGTAAGCACCCGTTTCTGCTTGCACCAGACTTTAGCAAAGAATTTGTGGTCCAGATCGATGCTTCAGAGGTTGATTTGGGAGCCATGCTGTCACAGGAAATAAATGGTGAAGAGCATCCCATACTATATCTGAGCCGGAAACTCTCTGCTTGCGAGAAGAACTACGCCATAGTTGAGAAAGAGTGCTTGGTTATAAAGTGGGCCGTAGACACCCTGAAGTACAACCTGCTAGGCCATAGGTTTAAGTTTGTGTCAGACCATGCCCCTCTGCAATTGTTGAGAGGGAAGAATGGAAAGAATACCAGGGTGACTGAGTGGTTCTTAGCCCTTCAGGACTTCACCCTCCACATAGAGCATAGGTCAAGGACGTTATATGGTAATGTAGATGCTCTCTCACAATTTCCCTGTCTGATATCAGATGGTGCCAAGACCCGCGTCTTTGGGCACAGGGGGAGAATATGTGTCAGAGTCACTGGCATAGTATGTGAAGGGAGATACATATCACTGTTCATACTGCGGTCAGTGATGTAAAACCAGAGTGTTTTGCCTCCAGCACGCTAAGTGCTGAGAGGGTTAATAGGAACCTATGTTATGGACTGGTTTTAATAGACCTCCATAGAGCGGGTGGGAGGGGGTCCACCATATCTCCACCTGCAGAGTCCTGACAGGACCTTTGTGATGTCAAGGTCATGTGATCATCACATGGGGTGTTAATTACCTGGACATGAGAGTCTATCTGGGTGGTGTGTTGTGAGAAGTGGAACTCCAACGTGGCTCCCGGAGGAGCTAAGGATGCTGTGCGTGTTGCCTGGAGTGAAGCCTGCAGGGCAAGGACTCTGTTTGCACGTTACCTTTGGTTTTATTTCCCTGTTATGCCAGAAAAGCTCGTTTATTTTTCCTGTTTCCTGCTGAAGTTTATGCTATCCTTAATAAACTAGCAGGTGAACTACTACCAGTACGGTTCCTGTATCTTCCTTGTTGAAGCAGCTGAGAGTGTCAACCCCTCACAGCAGTGACATGACAAGAATTTTCATAACTAATCCTATGCAAAATAGTTGGACGTAGTGGTAGTGTCACGTTTGAAGCAGTAGTGGATGGTGAAATACGGAGCCTGAAAGTCAAAAGTTTAAAACTTTGTTACCCTTTTGCTTGTCAGTGTACACGGCCCTTTTCTCTTCTCCACCAAAGTCCTTCTACACCTCTATCCTTGGAAACTGTACTGATAATGCAGTGTTGGCATGATTAGGGCACAGACTGGCTTGTAAAATCTGAGAGCCAACTTGCTCACTTAGGCCTCACCTCACTCACCATAAAACTGGCGCTGTATGGAAGACAAGTGTAATCTTTTTATTTTATAGTAAGAATAAAATGTTTGATGTTTATTTTCATTGACTATATAATTTCTTCTATTACAAAAGAATATTCACAGTTGCCATGACTACACATTTACATCTCCCATAAAAGTATGTAAATAAAGGCAGGTAAAGCTCCAACAACACATTCTTCTTGTTGTTTCATATATTATGGTTTTCAGGACTTGGTTGCTTCTGGCTCTTCATAATCCACTTATACTCATGTAGTGTTACAGATACCACATGTTCCTATCTGTCGACCATGGCTTTTAAGCAGTGACGGCTATAGAAAGCTATATTTGGACTTTCTAGATATGAGGATGTAAGCTTGTGAAATATCCTCAGTGGCATACAAAGAATAGAGGGCACCTATATCACCCAATTGTTGATTCCTCTATGGTATTTAAAGAGGTTTTCACACAAAGTTAATTTTAATCAACATTTTAATTAATCGATATCCAATCATGGAATCTTGCTATTGAAATGTGTTTAAAGAAATGTTCCTGTGCTAAGATAATCTTATAAATGTGCCCCTGCTATACAGTATACTGTGTAATGGTCGTGTCTGACCGTACAGGGACATGGTCTGATCATACTGCAGCTCCTGGGCAGGGGAGGAAGTAAAAGAGAGTATACAGACAGGACAGAATGGTATCACAGCTGTAGAGGCCTCTACTTAATAGGAAGAGCTTAGGAGTTGTCCTACTAATCTGCACTATTATGAAATACCCCATGTGTGCCATAGGTCCCCTGTGATAAAACATGTCGGGACGCTCAAGTAGAGTGCAGGGCCTCCATTTTAGGGTCAGATATGGACTACCCTGATGTATTTGCCAGACCTGACTGCGAATGAATGGGTGAGACCACTCCATTCTCTCTTTATACCTATCATATATGTGGGGTGGTTGCTTACCCATTATCTTTTTTCCCTTAGTTTGCAAATGCACACTACGCAACCTAGAGCTGTTAAAATAGGGTTTCTGTATTTTTTATATCTCTTTGGACTACTGAGTGGTGATATTTAGCTTGTTTGCAGTACCCTGTTGACCATAAATTGGTTAATTTATTCGTATTGCGCAAACATTTGGGGATTGATCTAGTCGCCTCTTTGTCGCAGAACTAGAAATATTCATTATATATATATATATACACATACATAGATATCAGATGTGTATCATCTATGTTACCTTGTAGGTGTCTGTTGTTCCCACTATACAGTATATTGTTAATTATCCTCTATGTCAGAAGTTCCTGTTGAAAATATCTGACTTTTATCAGAGAAGCTGGGTCTCCTACCTATCTCAGTAACACTGTGTTTTGGAGCCCATTTTTTCTCTTTAAGTAATGGAGCGCCCGCCAGGGCCGTGGGGATACTTCGTACTGGGCCGGTTCTTAAGGGGATATATCACGGCAGCAGTGACTCGGTCCGTGGCCCTGGGCGTCCAATGAAAAATGATGATTAAAGGGGAAATAAAGTTTATAAGAGATGATTCATGACGCCACCTGTGATACTTGGTCAAGGATGGCCGACGCTGCTTAAAAAGACTGCTGGGGCTGATGGTGATGCAGTAGAGCTGATACTGCTCTACACAGGTAGAACTTAGTCCTAGGGCAATTATATTGTTAAAGATAGTGATAATGGATGTAGTGCAGGGTGGATGACGCAGTAAATAAATCCGAGGATACAGCAGGGTGCATTTTCCACACTTTTACTCACGGTTTGAAGTGCAGACCGGGGCCCTAGTTACAGATGACAATGGAGGTCCGGGGAGCCTGGAAGCAACTTAGGATCCACTAAGCCAGATGGGTTTTGAGGCCTCCTTACTGCGCTGTCCTCTGAGATCCTTGCTGTAAAAAGCTATGCTCAGTCCTCTGTTCCTTATTGTTCTGAAGTACTTGCCCGTATGGCAGGCAGCTTGAGCTTATTGCAGGTGTCATTCCTTTGTTGTGGCACCAGGCTTTGGTCTACTGCTGTGCCTTTGAGTGTTTGCTGGGCCAGGAGACCTGCAATCCCCTGTCCACTGGATTTAGCTGCTGGGACTATTTTACCTGTCAGCCACGGACTCGGGAGTCCGGCTTCTAGCACTGTACTCTGGGGTGAGCTTGGTCACAGCTCCACTGCCCGGGTTCTCTTTTCTCTCCTCTCTTCACTCAGACTCTGTCTCTCTCAGTCCAAGACACTGACTGACTCATCCTGCCTCCAGGCCAGAGCTAATAGAGAAGCTCCCCTGAAACTTGGTTTAGAGCTCCCCTTCTGGTCTGGAGTCAGGAAAAGTGTTGTATGTAAGTGTTATCTGGTCAGGGAACCCCTCCTTGCTTTCAGGCAAGTCATCACCCCCCGTGAGGGAGGCAATGCCACTATGGCAATGGGACTCCTGGGGTGCCACATTCCCCCTAGTGAAATTCAATACTTTCAGACTGAGGAAACAAAACATTATAATAAGTGAACAATAAATAATCGTTTACAAAATTTCAAAAATGACAAAAAACCCAAAGCTCAAGCATAGTCCTGGTGACGATTAGGCCAAGCGTCATTGTCCATTGTTCATTCCTGAGCCATGTTGTTAACTATATACAAGTAAGTTCCTGGTCACACATGGTTCTGTGGCCCAATTGTCCTTCAACAGATTATTACAAAAAATTTTAAAAGTTCATACAGTAAGTCTCTGTAGGCTCATATGCTTAATGGTTACGTATTACATTACATATTTACATATCTTCCTTACGCACTTTACTTACATGTGGAACCTTATAGGGGTATGACCTTGGGTACTACGGGTAGACTTTCGCAGCACTGGTATTGCTGGTGACCTAACCGGATTTACTGTGCTTGCTACCACTGGTGTAGTGCGCTCTTTTTCAGCTATGCTATAGGTGACTCTATGAAGCACAGGTACACCTGATTTTCTACGACTACTGATGCTCACCGTGGGCATAACAGATTCTGCTTGAGGCTGCTGGTCTTCAGACTGGTCTTGAGTGGTATCTCCTTCTGGCACTACTGGCTGGCGAAAGATCAAGACGGGCACAACTATGGCCTGATTCACTCTTGTCCAATCTGGAGGGAACTCTCCGAGTACTGTGCTGATCTTTTTCTGCACCTCTTCCATGGGCTGAGGAATGTCTGGGTCTTCAATTCCTTCCTTTAGTTGGTCAGGGCACAGTTTTAGATGATCCCTTGACACTGTCGCTGAGGCTTCTCCTCCATCCTTACTGATGAGGCACACATTGGTGTCATCAAAGTCTGAAGGTAAAACGTTGTATGGATCACTCTCCCACTGGTCATCTAGTTTGTGCACTCATCTCTTCCTTTTGAGTACCTGTTCTCCAGGTAACAAGGGAACTGCAGGGGTGTGCTGATTGTAATTTCTTTCCTGCTTCTGGCTTGCCTGGGACAAACTTTTCTCTACACATTCTTGCACTTTGCGGTATTGTTGCTGCCGCTCTGTATCGCAGTCTGCATCCGGTGATGTCGTCTCAGATGTTAAAACTCCCATGTCCAAGTCAATGGGTAACTTGCCAGGTCTTGCCCTCATCAGGTTTGCTGTGGTGCAGTTGGTGGAGTTTACTGGGATATGGTTGTATAGATCTACCAGATCCGGCAACTTCTCTGGCCATAGGTTTCGCTCTTCCAGGGTCAAGGTCTTCAATAGGTCAATTACCACCTGGTTCATCTTCTCGCACATGCCATTTGTCTGTGGATGGTATGGCGTCATCCTGATTTTCTTGCAGCCGTACAGGTTACAGAACTCCTGGAACACTTTTGCCTCAAAGGCTGGGCCTTGGTCAGTGGGCACTTGTTCAGGGTAACCATGCAGTTGACAAAAGTATTCTTGAAACGCTTTGGCTGCCGTCTTTGCTGTTTGGTCTTTGACAGGCATGACTAGAATTTTGAGTAATGGTCAACGATGGTCAAAGTGTAGGTGTAGCCAGTTCTACTCTGAGTCAACTTCACGTGATCCAAAGCTACTTGTTCAAGCGGTTGTTTGGTGACTATGGGCTGTAATGGGGCTCGCTGGCTGTTGTGGTCTTTCCTACGCAGGTTGCATGGTCCACATTCTAAGCACCACTTATGAATGGCTCTCCTCATGCCAACCCAGTAGAATCTTTCACAAAGTAGGACCTACAACTTCTTCCACCCGAAATGCCCTGCTCCATCGTGGTACGCTTCCAAGATCATAGGCTCATCCCGCTTTGGGACTACCACCTGCCAGACCAGTTAGTGTGTGCCCAAGTTGGTGTTCCTCTGAAACAGCTATCCTTCATAGATGAACAGCTTGCATTTCTCCGTGGAACAACTGCTGCGCTTCCTGTGGAGCATCTGCACCAGGGTGTGAGTCAGCTTGTGTCAGCAACTCCTTTACTAGGTGGACTGCCGGGTCACCATCCTGTGTCTCTGCCCACTCATCATGGGGCAATGGGTTTAACGTTGCCTCTTGCACGATGTAGCGCTTGTTCCTCACCCCTTGGGAGCGCTGGGCCGCAACTGGACAGTGGAAGGCTGGTAACTCATTTTTTTTCGAGTTCTTCTGGATCTTCTCACCCATCTGGTGAATTGGGCATCCTAGACAGCACATCAGCATTAGCGTTCTTATACCCCGCTCGGTACTTGATGGTAAACTCGTAATTGGACAGCCGGGCCATCCATCGCTGCTCCAGTGCACCCAACTTAGCCGTTTCAAGGTGGGTTAGCGGATTATTGTCCGTGTAGATGGTAAACTTCGTTGAAGCCAGGTAGTGCTTGAAGCATTCCGTTACCAACCAGACAATGGCGAGGAACTCCAGCTTAAAGGAACTGTAGTTGTCGGGGTTCCTTTCAGTGGGACGAAGCTTCTTGCTGGCGTAGGCAATCACTCGCTCGCTCTCTGCCTTTCTACATTTGTGACAGCACGACTCCTAATCCCATGTTGCTGGCATCTGTGTAAAGTATAAATGGTTGGTCATCGTCAGGACAGGCCAGGACTTCATCTCCCATGAGAGCCAATTTCAACCGAGTGAAGGATTCTTCTATCCTGTGGTTCCACTCGAATGGAGTACTCTTGTTCTTGTCCTTCTTGGATTAGCCCACTAGCAGGTTTTGCAGAGGTGTGACTATCTTGGTGAAGCCCTTGATGAATCTCTGGTCAGGTGCTTCACGTGGTCTTCATAGGTTTTGGACAAGACAATGATGTCATCCAGGTATAGCAGAACGGTTTCAAAGTTTTTATGTCCTAGGCCTCATTCCATTAACCGTTTAAAGGTGCATTGCTGAGTCTGAATGGCATATAGTTAAACTCGCAGAGGCCCCTTGGTGTTGTAAACGCTCACTGTCTGCTTCTGCTACGGGAACCTGCCAATACCCACTGGTGAGATCTAAAGTCGAGAAATAGTTAGCGGTTCTCAATGCAGCCAATGATTCTTCAATTCTAGGTAGCAGGTAGGCATCTTAATGTGTAATCTTGTTAATTCATCTATAGTGAACACACATTCTCATGGTACCATCTTTTTTTTAACAAGGACTAATGGAGCTGCCCAGGGGCTACAACTATCTCTGATTAACCCAGCCTCCTTCATCTCCCGTAACACATTGATAGTGTGCTGGGGGTACAGGCCGGTACCCCTCTTTAATGAGCTTATGATCTCCAGTGGGGATATGGTGTTGGACCCCTTTTGCCTGCCCAAAGTCTAGAGGATGTTTGCTGAAGACCCGCTCATACTCTCGAGCCACCCGGTAAAGGTGCCAAGGGGTGCCTCCAGCTACCTGTCAGAGCCATTGTCCTCCACCTGATCAGATGGAAGCAAGGGCTCTGCTGCCTCTATGGCATTGTTACTGACAGTAAACAGTATGGCAAGTGTGGCACACGGGGGTAATTGGACCTCTCTCTCCCTACAATTCAAGATGCATATTGGTTTCCTCCCCTTGCAGATATCGACTACCCCCCGGGCTGCCCGACACAAAATTAACATTTCACTCCTTGGGGGTACTGCAATGGGGAATGGATCACTCACTCTGACACTGCTGACTTTTCCACCAGACAGCTCTACTTGTTGTCTCTGCATCAGTGCTCTGACCTCCTTTTGCAGGACTCGTTGCTGACTGGAACTGGCGGTCTCGGCTACCTGTTGCAACAAAACAATAACTTCTCCAAGACAATTTTCTATTACATTGGGGCCTAAAGTAATCATAGGATGGCATTTGTCGATATCAACTGTAATTAAACCTTGCGACTGCAATTCTACTCGGCCAGTCTTAATGGTCACCTCTTTATACCCAACCTGAGGCAAGGGCTGACCATTACTGGCAAAGATGGCAAGGTGTTCATCGAGTAATGTCTGAATCAGCCCAGTACCACTTAAAGAGGACGTATGGCATCGTTAAATTAAGTATAAACCTAGCACTCAACTTAGATGCTTGAAAAAACGAATTTATTGTAGCACGCGAAAAACGTTTTGGTCTGTTGTGATCTTCTTCAGTTACTACAACAGTAGACAAAATAAAACCAAATATATATAACGTGATATAACAAAAATACAAAATAAAATAAAATAGGGTATAACAAAAGTATAAACACCGCAAAGTTAATGGTCATATATGCATATGTCATTCAATACAGAGGGTAATTACCAGATACATCACACAATCCTAAATGGAGCTTAGTGATTGGAAGATGGAAAAATGAAGTGAATCTTGTGAAACATACCGTGTTACACTCAGTATGCGAGGTACGAGAATATCTCTGATGCGAGACCTGATGTACTTTATAATATCTATGAGAGAAGATATGGCCAGGTGAGTATATAACATAGTGGGTGTAAGATATATGCAGGTGAAATACTTACAATGGAGATCTGTGTTGGAAGCTAACCATATAGAGCTGCAAAATATCTAAAAAGGACGTAATGGCCATCACTAGGAGAAAAAGACTACTGCCTCAATATAAAGTAACAGGGAAGATGGAGGTAGTACCTTATGTCATGATCCAGGACGGGGTTTCGCTTTGGCCCGTCCTGGTCTGACTGGGGTTTAATTGTTCTGCCTCTCCCTGGCAGAGGGCGGCTATTTAATGCTCACTGGACCTAGGTCCGGTGTTAGCTATACTCCTGCCCTCGGCTGAGTTAGTTGATCTTGTGTGTACGTCTGCCTTGTGTTATGGTCGGCGGAACGCACCAGATATAAAATAATAAGAGGTGCGTTCGCCGCCCGGGGTCCACCATGCGGTAGTTGGTAAGACCGCTGCTGGGTAATGGCAGATGCACCAGAAGGTGACGTAGTGCGCACGGGTTAACGTCACCCGAACGCTAGGAGCGGCTCTGTTCAGACACAGTCGCTTGCCAGAAATATATGCAAAGGCGCTGGCCCTGTTATCGTCACAGGAGTCAGCGTGTGGCGTCGCAGCCGTGAACACCAATAGCTGCTGTTAATGCAGCGCAGAGGCAACTATAGCCGCAAGCGTCGGCGCCGAGAACTGGGCACCGACGGACGCTAGTGTAGGCGAGGGAGCACTGTGGAGTAGCTTGCCACTACCTGGTGCTGACCTAAGAACACACTCTGTCATCAATCGTATTATCCGAGGGAAGGGGTTTCATAATGAGTCAGCCACCAGTCCATGCATCCATCACCATTCACACAAATAGCAAGATAAGTCTACACTAGCGCATCACCGAGCCGCCCCGCGGGCTTTTTATAGCGATGCGCTTCCGGAACCTTCCGGAACCTTCCATTAGCTTGGGAAGGACCAATCAGATCCGACGCAGGACCTGAGCAGGTGACCCCTGCTCTCCAGTGAGAAGTCAAGTTGCGGTCATGCCCAGTAGCACGGCATGAGGACTTAGCCTCAGGAGCGGTTCCCTGCAAAGCAGGTTGCGCTGCCATTGCTGCACCAGAGGTGGCAGCAACATCCAGGCTGTCAGAGCGAGTCTGTGCAGCAAGCCTGGCTCGCCGTGTTTGCTGAGAAATACCTGGAGCGGTCGAGGAAGAATGGGAGACCGCAGGATGTCTGGCTCTGGATTCCCGCTGTGCAGTGCCAGGAATCTGACGCCTAACACCTTGTGCCTGATATTTTGCTTGCTTGTTTGGTTTTGATCCAGTTCTGTCCCTGTTACGAGTTCTGCCTGTCCCTCTTGTACTGCGCTACCTCTCGTGTATGACTCTCTGCTTGTGACCCGACTTCTCTCTGCTCGTCCCCTTGGTACCATGTCGCTCTCTTGTGTATGACCTTTGGCTGTGTATGACCTCCCGTCTGTTTATCCTTCCTGTACCTCGCCGTCTGTACTGTGTATGAACTCCGTTTTGCCTGACTGAGTTTTCTGTCTTCTCTGAAAGCAGGACGCTAAGCCCCGCCCCCTTGCAGTCACGTGACCTTAGGTCCCGTGCCGGCTTGCTAAACTTCATCACTCAGGTCCTGTGCACCTATACTTTCTGGCTGTCCTGATCCCCAGGGGTCTCTACAGTGTGGGTGAGTCATTGCTCAGCGGAGGCTGTACGCCGGCGCTGTCAGGATCCTGATATTATAACTGATGGATACCATTTTTTTTTTCTCTCTTCTCCCCTTCTTCTGTGTATGTGATGGATCCTATGCACGCTCTTTCTGAACAGGTTAAACACCTGACCCAGATGTCTCAGAAACTCCTTGGAGAACAACGAGTCCTGGCTCAGTATCAGCAGCTAATCGCTGACACTGTGCAGGGGGTTTTTTCATCGGGGGGCTCGGGATATTACATTAGTTTACCCTGAGTCTCCAGTGAAGTTACCGCATACCTTTTCTGGAGATAAAAAAGAGTTCAGAGTTTTCAAGGAGGGCTGTAAGCTTTTTTTTCCCTTAAGACCACACTCTTCTGGGGATGAAAGTCAGAGAGTGGGGGTCATTATGTCTTTGTTAAGGGGAGCCCCCCAAGCTTGGGCTTTCTCCCTTCCGACCACGGCCCCTGAGCGTATGACGGTAGATGCATTTTTTGAGGCCCTGGGGCATATTTATGATGAGCCTGATCGTATGCGTATGGCTGAGGACATGGTGATGAGTGTGTGCCAGGGGAAGCACTCAGCCGAGTGGTTTTGCTCAGAGTTCAGACGCTGGGCTGCTGAGGTCTGCTGGAATGATGCCGCCCTCTAGGGTTTGTTCCGTAGAGGTCTGTCTGAACATCTGAAAGATGCTTTGGCTCTCCACCCTCCGCCTGATTCCCTGGAGGAGGCTATGACACAGGCCGTCCAAATGGATCGCAGGCTACGGGCGAGGGGAGTGATGCAAAGTAAAAGACCGTTATTCTCTCAAGGAAGGGGAGCCAGTCCTATATTGGAGATCACAGAGATGGGAACCATCGACCTCAAAGAAAATGAAAGGAGACAATGGCGCGTGGGAAAAGGCTGTTTTCACTGTGGCGATTCTGGACATTGGAGAAATATTTGCCCCTCCCGTCCACTAACCAAGCGACTGAGCCTGGGCGATTGTCGTGGAGGTCACCCTGGCTCTCAGATACCTTTTTCTGCCTTTTCTAAAATGTTGTTGCAAGTGGAACTTTGTTGTGGGAGTGCCTCCACATCCACTTCTGCCTTCGTGGATTGCGGATCAGCATTGAACTTTATTGACTCTGATTTGGTATCCAGGTGTAAGTTAGGGACAGTTAGGTTGGAGACTCCTATTCACATTGTGGCCATTGACAAAACACCACTGGTAAAGAATGACATTATGTTTCGTACTGAAGAGTTTCTCCTTAAAGTGAGTTCCTTGCACCAAGAACATATTTCATGTTTTGTGATGGACAACCTGCCAGCGGGACTGGTGTTGGGGTTCCCCTGGAGTGCCTGATAGACTATACGGACGTTTTCTCCAAAAAAGAGGCTGAGGTTTTACCACCACATCGCCCATTTGATTGTGCCATTGACCTGGATCCAAGTGCTAAATTGCCCAAGGCCCGCTTGTATAACCTTTTGGGTCCTGAAAGGGCTGCGATGAAGGAGTATATTTCCGAGAGCCTCCATAAGGGACACATTCGTCCTTCTGTTTCTCCTGTGGTGGCGGGGTTCTTTTTTGTAAAGAAAAAAGATGGTGGTTTACGCCCATGCCTCGATTTTCGTGAGTTAAATAAGATAACTGAGAGGAATACGTATCCCCTTTCACTTATTCCTGATTTATACAACCAATTGTCCGGAGCTAAGTGGTTTTCAAAATTAGATCTAGTTATGGGAATGTGGACAGAGCAGGCGACATTGCCGGACACACATCAGGGGATTAACTGACCGGACTGAACACCTGTAACACAGGAACAAGTGTGGATTGTGCAGACGCCATTTCGGAGCTGTAACTGGCAGGGTTGGAGGACAGGGGAAATACGAGAGACAGTGGAGCCACAGGCCTAATTGGAGCACGGTTAAAAATCAGTAGTGGTACGACTGTGTAGGCAGCAGGAGACTTTGCCATCCACACAGCAGGGGATCAGCTGACGTTACTGAACCCCACTGAGACACGGGAGCAAGTGTCTCTTTCCGTGTGGACGGCACTTCCGAGCTACAACTGGCTGTGTTGAAGCCCAGGAAATAGGAGGGTGTAGGCAGAGGCCTACTGTCTTTGGAATATGGTGACAGCAGGAGAGACTGCCATCCACACAGCAGGGGATAAGCTGACGTTACTGAACCCCACTGAGACACGGGAGCAAGTGTCTCTTTCCGTGTGGACGGCACTTCCGAGCTACAACTGGCTGTGTTGAAGCCCAGGAAATAGGAGGGTGTAGGCAGAAGCCTACTGTATTTGGAATGTGGAGACAGCAGGAGAGACTGCCATCCACACAGCAGGGGATCAGCTGACGTTACTGAACCCCACTGAGACACGGGAGCAAGTATCTCTTTCCGTGTGGACGGCACTTCCGAGCTACAACTGGCTGTGTTGAAGCCCAGGAAATAGGAGGGTGTAGGCAGAAGCCTACTGTATTTGGAATGTGGAGACAGCAGGAGAGACTGCTATCCACACAGCAGGGGATCAGCTGACGTTACTGAACCCCACTGAGACACGGGAGCAAGTATCTCTTTCCGTGTGGACGGCACTTCCGAGCTACAACTGGCTGTGTTGAAGCCCAGGAAATAGGAGGGTGTAGGCAGAGGCCTACTGTATTTGGAATGTGGAGACAGCAGGAGAGACTGCCATCCACACAGCAGGGGATCAGCTGACGTTACTGAACCCCACTGAGACACGGGAGCAAGTGTCTCTTTCCGTGTGGACGGCACTTCTGAGCTACAACTGGCTGTGTTGAAGCCCAGGAAATAGGAGGGTGTAGGCAGAAGTCTACTGTATTTGGAATGTGGAGACAGCAGGAGAGACTGCCATCCACACAGCAGGGGATCAGCTGACGTTACTGAACCCCACTGAGACACGGGAGCAAGTATCTCTTTCCGTGTGGACGGCACTTCCGAGCTACAACTGGCTGTGTTGAAGCCCAGGAAATAGGAGGGTGTAGGCAGAAGCCTACTGTATTTGGAATGTGGAGACAGCAGGAGAGACTGCCATCCACACAGCAGGGGATCAGCTGACGTTACTGAACCCCACTGAGACACGGGAGCAAGTATCTCTTTCCGTGTGGACGGCACTTCCGAGCTACAACTGGCTGTGTTGAAGCCCAGGAAATAGGAGGGTGTAGGCAGAGGCCTACTGTATTTGGAATGTGGAGACAGCAGGAGAGACTGCCATCCACACAGCAGGGGATCAGCTGACTTTACTGAACCCCACTGAGACACGGGAGCAAGTATCTCTTTCCGTGTGGATGGCACTTCCGAGCTACAACTGGCTGTGTTGAAGCCCAGGAAATAGGAGGGTGTAGGCAGAGGCCTACTGTCTTTGGAATGTGGAGACAGCAGGAGAGACTGCCATCCACACAGCAGGGGATCAGCTGACGTTACTGAACCCCACTGAGACACGGGAGCAAGTATCTCTTTCCGTGTGGACGGCACTTCCGAGCTACAACTGGCTGTGTTGAAGCCCAGGAAATAGGAGGGTGTAGGCAGAGGCCTACTGTATTTGGAATGTGGAGACAGCAGCAGAGACTGCCATCCACACAGCAGGGGATCAGCTGACGTTACTGAACCCCACTGAGACACGGGAGCAAGTGTCTCTTTCCGTGTGGACGGCACTTCCGAGCTACAACTGGCTGTGTTGAAGCCCAGGAAATAGGAGGGTGTAGGCAGAGGCCTACTGTATTTGGAATGTGGAGACAGCAGGAGAGACTGCCATCCACACAGCAGGGGATCAGCTGACGTTACTGAACCCCACTGAGACACGGGAGCAAGTGTCTCTTTCCGTGTGGATGGCACTTCCGAGCTACAACTGGCTGTGTTGAAGCCCAGGAAATAGGAGGGTGTAGGCAGAGGCCTACTGTATTTGGAATGTGGAGACAGCAGGAGAGACTGCCATCCACACAGCAGGGGATCAGCTGACGTTACTGAACCCCACTGAGACACGGGAGCAAGTGTCTCTTTCCGTGTGGACGGCACTTCCGAGCTACAACTGGCTGTGTTGAAGCCCAGGAAATAGGAGGGTGTAGGCAGAGGCCTACTGTATTTGGAATGTGGAGACAGCAGGAGAGACTGCCATCCACACAGCAGGGGATCAGCTGACGTTACTGAACCCCACTGAGACACGGGAGCAAGTGTCTCTTTCCGTGTGGATGGCACTTCCGAGCTACAACTGGCTGTGTTGAAGCCCAGGAAATAGGAGGGTGTAGGCAGAGGCCTACTGTCTTTGGAATGTGGAGACAGCAGGAGAGACTGCCATCTCCACAGCAGGGGAACAGCTGGCAGTGCTGAACCCCACTAACACTCGAACGAATGTGTTTGGCTCTGTGGAGACGACACTTCTGAACACCAACTGACACTGTTGGAGCCCAGGATTAGGCGAGGAGCAGGCTGGGGCCTGTTGCTTTTGGCAGGTGAAGGCAGCAGGAGACTTGCCATCTCCACAGCAGGGGAACAGCTGGCAGTGCTGAACCCCACTAACACTCGAACGAATGTGTTTGGCTCTGTGGAGACGACACTTCTGAACACCAACTGACGCTGTTGGAGCACAGGATTAGGCGTGGAGCAGGCTGGGGCCTACTGGATTTTGGCAGGTGAAGGCGAGGGGAGACTTGCCATCTCCACAGCAGGGGAACAGCTGGCAGTGCTGAACCCCACTAACACTTGAACGAATGTGTTTGGCTCTGTGGAGACGACACTTCTGAACACCAACTGACACTGTTGGAGCCCAGGATTGCACATGCCGCATGCAGAGGCCAATGGGCAGCGGTTTTTATGGAGGTTGTTGACTACTACTGATTCTAACCATGCTCCACTTAGGCCTCTGGCTCCACTGTCTCTACTATTTACCCTGGCCTCCAACCCCGCCAGCTACATCTCTGAAGTGGCGTCAGCACAATCGACACTTGTTCCTGTGTTACTGGTGCTCAGTCCCGTCAGTTGATCCCCTGATGTTTGTCCGGCAAGTTCGCCAGCTCTGTCCTCATTCCCACTACTGGTTATGGGAATGTGGACAGAGCAGGAGACCTTGCTGGACACACATCAGGGGATAAACTGATGGGACTGAGCCACAGGAACACAGGAACAAGTGTAGATTGTGCTGACGCCACTTCAGAGATGTAGATGGCGGGGTTGGAGGCCAGGGGAAATAGTAGAGTATAGGAGTAACCCCGGCACACTAATAACATGAAAGTAAAGTCTTCTCAACGACAGTCTTTAATTGTTGTGATTTTATTGATTGTGAAAAAAAGGGTGGTGTTACAATCCAAAAACGGGTGGTGTTACAATCCAACGTTTCAGCTCTACTTCTCGAGCTTTCATCAGGGATATGACTAGATCCTTGGTTTTGAGGTGTGTGTATAAGTGGAATAGGTTTGCCTTTGTAATCCAGCTGCTGGAACGGTATCTATAGTAACCACGATGTGTAGGGTCAGCACGTGACTCCCGTCCTTGTGTCCTAAATCTAGTCAGGTGTGGAGGAGACCTGACTAGATTTAGGACACAAGGACGGGAGTCACGTGCTGACCCTACACATCGTGGTTACTATAGATACCGTTCCAGCAGCTGGATTACAAAGGCAAACCTATTCCACTTATACACACACCTCAAAACCAAGGATCTAGTCATATCCCTGATGAAAGCTCGAGAAGTAGAGCTGAAACGTTGGATTGTAACACCACCCGTTTTTGGATTGTAACACCACCCTTTTTTTCACAATCAATAAAATCACAACAATTAAAGAATGTCGTTGAGAAGACTTTACTTTCATGTTATTAGTGTGCCGGGGTTACTCCTATACTTTAGTCTTGTTTTTTCCCAGAGCACCTTAGTTGGGGTTTGAGCCTGTCATATCTATTTTATATAGGGGAAATAGTAGAGACAGTGGAGCCAGAGACCTAAGTTGGGCACGGTTAAAAATCAGTAGTGGTTTGAATGTTGATGGAGCTGGTGACTTTGCCGTCCACACAGCAGGGGATCAGCTGGCGTTACTGAACCCCACTAACACAGGAGCTAGTGTGTTTCTCTGTGCAGACGACACATCTGAGCGACAACTGGCTGTGTTGAAGCACAGGGATTATAGTTCAGGTGGTAGAAAAATGAACACACCAGCAGACCTGGATACAGTTGCCAACCACTAATTTAGTCTGTAAGAGGAATGGCAAAGTCTTTGGAGATCCAGGCCTTGTTCATTTTCAGAAAAGTCAGCCGGTCAACATTATCGGAAGATAGTCGCGTGCGACGGTCTGTTAGTACACCACCTGCGGCACTAAAGACGCGTTCCGATAATACACTGGCAGCAGGGCAAGCCAGCACCTCCAATGCATACTGGCTAAGCTCTGGCCATGTATCCAGCTTAGAGACCCAAAACTTGAAGGGGGAAGAGCCATCTGGGAGTACAGTGACAGGGCAAGACATGTAGTCTGACACCATCTGACGGAAGCGTTGCCTCCTGCTGACTCGAGGCGTCGCTGATGGTGTAGACAATTGTGGTGGACACACAAAACTTTGCCACATTTGGGCCATAGTGGTCTTGCCTTGTGCTGCGGCGCTGCCTCTACTCCCTCTTTGTGCAGAGTTTCCTCCACTGCCTCGACGCACAGAGCTGCTTTGTAAAGCACTAGCAACAATGCTGTTGGGTGGAATGGAAAACATTATGGACTGCACCAGTGACTCTTCGTACTCCCGCAGTTTACGCTCCCGGTTCAACGTTGGTATGAGCCTTTGTACGCTGTCCCGGTAGCGAGGATCTAGGAGGGTGTACACCCAATAATCAGCCGAGACGAGAATGTGGGCGATGCGGCGGTCGTTTCTCAGGCACTGCAGCATGAAATCAACCATGTGCTGCAGACTCCCAACTGCCAAAGAACCGCTGTCCCCTGTTTGAGGCGTGACCTCGGCCTGCTCTGCATCACCCCACCCTCGCTGTACATACTGAGTAGAGGTTTGTGTACCTCCCTCCTCTGGAGAGATGTCTTCCTCCTCCATCGACTCCTCCTCATCCTCCTCACAAAGTGTCCCCTGCCTAGGCCTTTGTGAGGAAACACGTAGCGCAGACTGTCCAGAAGCAGATGGCATTTGGGACTCCTCATCCTCCACCTCTTCCGAAACCTCATCCCTTAGTGCTTGCAGAGTTTGTTGAAGCAGGCAGATAAGGGGGACAGTCATGCTGACTAGTGCATCATCTGCACTCGCCATCCGCGTGGATTCATCGAAGGCACGCAAAACGAGGCAGATGTCCTTCATAGAGGCCCACTCAATGGTGCTGAAGTGTGAACGGCGCACAGTGCGACTTGTTTGCGCCTGATGCAGCTGGTACTCCATGACTGCTGCCTGCTGCTCACACAACCGCTCCAACATATGTAACGTTGAATTCCACCGGGTGGGTAGGTCACATATGATGCGATGTTCCGGAAGGCCAAATCGTCGCTGCAGAGCAGCGAGGCGCGATCTTGCCGTGCTGGAACGCCGCAAGTGAGCGCACTCTATGCGGACCTTGTGCAACAGTGCATCAAGATCCGGATAGTCCCTCAGAAAGCTCTGCACGACCAAGTTAAGCACATGTGCCAGCCATGGGATGTGTGTGAGGTTGCCTAGGCCAAGAGCTGCCACCAGATTTTGGCCATTGTCACACACTACCAAGCCCGGCTGGAGATTCGCTGGCCCAAACCACACATCGCTCTCCAGCTTGATAGCATTCCAGAGCTCCTGCGCTGTGTGGCTTCGATTCCCCAAAGAAATTAATTTGAGTACAGCCTGTTGACGTTTGGCCACGGCTGTGCTCATATCGGTCGTAACAGGCTCCTGCTCTGCTGTTTCTGAGGAACTTGAGTAGGAGGAGGAGTCTATGTGTACAGACTGGAGTCCTGCAATCCGTGGCGTTGGAAGAACACGTACAGCGCCACTCTCCAGATCTGTACCCGGCTCCACAACATTGACCCAGTGGGCAGTGAGGGAAAGGTATCGTCCCTGTCCATGGTTACTGGTCCACGCATCGGTGGTCAGGTGGACCTTGCTACTAACGGCGTTTAGTAGCGCATGTTTTATTTTGCCCTCAACATGTTTCTGCAGGGCAGGGACGGCTCGCCTGCTGAAATAAAAGCGGCTAGGCACGTATTGGGGGACTGCCAATGCCATTAAGTCCCGGAAGGTGTCAGTGTCCACCAGCCTGAATGACAGCATTTCAACTGCCAGAAGTTTGGCAATGCCAGCATTCAGAGACTGTGCTCGGGGATGGTTTGCCGAGTAAGGGCGCCTTTTATCCCATGCCTGTGCTACCGATGGCTGTGATGGATGGGAACGTGCTGCTATGGGTGGAATCTGACAGGGTCTCCGGACAACAGTGGCAGAGGTTCTTCCTTGGCGATCCTGTGAGGAAGCCGAACCAGCAGTGCGTGAGCTGGAGGAAGAGGCCCCAACACGAACTGAAGAGGTGGTAGTAGGTGGTGCTGTACGTTGGCCTACGTCTTCAGGGTGTCTCTGCAACTCCAAATCGTGCTTGGTGCGCACATGTTTCCACATATTTGTGGTATTGAGGTTGCTGACATTTCTCCCTCTGTTGACTATCTGATGACACAGCTTGCATTTGACAAAGCAAATGTCATCTGCAACTGTGTCAAAAAAGGACCACGCACTGCAACTCTTGGGAGCGCCCGTTTTGCCTTTGGAATGAGGAATGCTCCTAACAGGTGCCGAAGTGGAGGGTACAGGCAACCAAGTCTTCCCCCTCCCTCTGCCTCCTGTTTTGGCCGGTAGGGGAATCTCTTCCTCCGAGCTGCTCCCACCACCTTCCTGTTCCTCACGCCATGATGGGTCAAGGACCTCATCATCTTCCCTCCCCTCTTCAAACAGCTGCTTCTCCGGGGTTGTCTCGCCAGCACCGTACGCACCAGAAAGTGGCAACTGAGTCTCGTCATCATCTGATGCATACTGAGGTGTGCTGACCATAGGCACTGGCCCACTCGCCTCTTCAGATTCAGAGGGACAAAGAAGTTGCGCATCACTGCATACTCCCTCTTCTTCACATTCAGGAATGCTGCTTGGCTGGCCCCCTCTTTCCAAGCCAACAGATTCCGAGAACAGAAGTAGAGACTGTGATGGCTCCTGTCCATGTCTCTCTGACGGCCTGGGCACTTTGGCAGGTGGTGAAGAGACAGATGGTTGCTCTTCGGTGCTCTGGCCCTGAGAGGATGTGGAAGTAATTGAAGTCGATGCGTTAGCTGCCATCCATCCGACAACGGCTTCAATTTGTTCCTCCTGCAGCAGTGGGGTACGTTGAGGTCCTACAAAGCTGCGCATAAAGGACTGTTGCCTGCTAAAACTGGGGGATGCTGATCCACTGGTGCCCGCAGCAGGCCCAGAATCCCCACGTCCTCTACCTGCAGAATCCCCACGTCCTCTCCCTGCAGAATCCCCACGTCCTCTCCCTGCTGAAACTCCACGCCCACGCCCACGCGCCTTACTCCCTGCCTTCTTCATCTTGCCAGACTGCTTAAGATAGGCAGAAAAGTACAAAGGGGGGCCTTAGTGTGCTTATTCCTGAACAGCTGGTTACAGGTACAAGAAACACTAATTTTATGAAGTGTGTGTGTGTGGACTAGACTTTAATAGGAGCTGATGTGGCCTACACAAGTTCCAAATGTAGTGTTTGGTGAAATTTTTTTGTGGTTTCTTTGTTGGAAACAAACTCAAAGTATGTGAACAAAGAATTGAAACTGATAGTATCACCAACTTTTTGGAGCTATTACAATGCAGGCAGGTAACCTACAATGCAAAAGATGAGGCTCCAAAAAAATTGGGTAATACTAATCTGGCTGCGCCGGCAGGGCACAGGCCAGAAAAAAAGGCTCCTCTATCTACTCCTATATAGTGTTTGCAACCAACCAATGTTGATGGATACGGATGGATGCACACTAATAGGAGAAGAAAAAATGAGCTGCACTCAAAGACAAATATGTGTGAGGCAGTGACGCACGTTGAGCGTCCTACAACCAGACGTAGCTGCAGGACACTCTACTCTGCGTGAGCTGCACTCACACACAGTCAGAGACCTCTCAGACAGCCGTGAACAGTGCAGCTAAGTGGGCACTGGCACTGACAGGCTGCAGAAAGGCTCCGCTGTGTACTCCTATATAGTGTTTGCAACCACCGTAGATGGAGACAGATGGATGCACACTAATAGAAGAAAAAATGAGCTGCAATAAAAGAAAAATGTGTGAGGCAGTGACACGCTGAGCGTCCTACAACCAGATGTAGCTGCAGGACACACTACTCAGCGTGAGCTGCACTCACACACAGTCAGAGACCTCTCAGATAGCCGTGAACAGTGTAGCAAAGTGGACACTAGCACTGAAAGGCTGCAGAAAGGCTCCGCTGTCTACTACTAGTGTTTGCAACCAACGTATATGGATACGGATGGAAGCACACTAGATTGAAATTATGTAAAAAATGCAGCTCAAAAATTAAAAGATGTATGAGGCAGCAGTGATCACACTGGGTGGCCTACAGCCAGACGTGGCTGCAGGACCCACTCCACAGCGTGAGCTGCACTCACACAGCCCTTGCAGACAGCTATTAAAACAGCGCTGCTGGGCTAAAAAAATGCTACTGTGGTGGATTATGTAGCCTGGGTAGAGCAATAGATATGTTTGATGATCGCTATTTCTAACTGTCCCTCACAGTCTTCAACAGCAGCCTGTCCCTAACTGAATTCACAGCAGAGTGAACCAGAAATGGCGGCTGCAGCGCTTTTTATAGTGCATCATGACATCATTTCGGCAGCCAATCACAGCCATGCCAATAGTTAACATGCCTACATGCCTAACAGGATGTGCCCACACTTCGGAGGATTCCCATTGGCTTAATCAAAGCAAGCAGGCTCATAGCATGATGGGAACTTCCGATTCCGATTCCGGAATCCGATATGACAAAAGTATCGGAAGTCAGTATCGGAATTCCGATACCGCTAATATCGGCCGATACCCGATACTTGCGGTATCGGAATGCTCAACACTAGTAGCGGCATTTCAGTTTTTGAAAAAATGTTTCATGTCGGCCCCGGTTCTTATCCAACCGGACCCCTCTGAACCATTTATTGTTGAGGTAGACGCCTCAGAGGTGGGGGTGGGGGCGGTATTGTCCCAGGGGCCCGCCACTTTGACCAATTTAAGACCTTGCGCCTTTTTCTCAAAGAAATTCTCTCCTGCGGAGAGAAACTACGATGTGGGAAATCGAGAACTTCTGGCCGTTAAGTTGGCCTTTGAAGAATGGAGGCATTTTTTGGAGGGGGCTGTCCATCCTATAACCGTAATTACGGATCACAAAAACCTAGCTTATATTGAGTCAGCTAAGAGGTTGACTCCTAGACAGGCTAGATGGTCACTTTTTTTCCCGATTCAACTTCTCGATCACTTTTCGGCCAGGGTCCAAAAATGTCAGAGCGGATGCTTTGTCACGCAGCTTAGATCCGGTGTCCCCCCTGGAACCTCCATCCTCCATTCTTCAGCCTGGGGTGGTGGTGGCTGGTATTTCGAATATGTTGGAACGAGAGATTCGGGAAGCCCAGTCTCTTGCACCGCCGGTTAAACCTTTGGACAAACTTTTTGTGCCAGCTCAGCTTCGCCTTAAGGTCCTCCGGGAGTTCCATGACTCAGTTCTGGGTGGACATCCAGGGATCTCGGCTACCCGAAGGGCCATTGCTAGAGTATTCTGGTGGTCTGTTTTAGCCTCTGATGTTGGGGAATATGTGTCTGCTTGTGATGTTTGTGCCCGTGCAAAAACCCCCTCATAACCGGCCGGCCGGGGAATTGGTACCACTGCCAATTCCTGAGAGACCATGGACGCATTTGTCCATGGATTTCATCACCAACCTTCCCCCCTCCAAGGGTAATACCGTCGTCTGGGTTGTGGTGGACAGGTTTAGTAAGCAGGGACATTTTGTACCTTTGGCAGCTCTACCTAATGCGGAAACATTGTCCAGATTGTTTGTTGAGCATGTGGTGCGGTTGCATGGGGTACCCTTGAATGTGGTGTCTGATAGAGGAGTGCAATTTGTTTCCAGATTTTGGAGGGCTTTTTGTAAAAGGTTGGGTAATGGTCTCTCCTTTTCATCCACTTATCATCCAGAGACTAATGGGCAGACCGAGCGGACCAATCAGTCGCTGGAGCAAATTCTGCATTGCTTGACCTCAGACCGACAAGATGATTGGTGTTCTGTGTTACCGGTGGCTGAGTTTGCATTTAACAACCGCGTTAACCAGTCTACGGGTACATCTCCCTTTTTCTGCAATTATGGGTTTCATCCCCATTTTGGAGAATTTTCCCGTTTGAATTCTGGGTGTCCTGGGGCAGATGAGACGATCCAGCGGTTGGAGGAGGTATGGCGAGAGGTCAAGAGTAACATTACGAAGGCCCAGGACAAATTTAAATTTTTTGCGGACAAAAAATGATCTGCGGGACCGGTGTTTCAGATTGGCGATAAGGTATGGTTGTCCACCAAGAATATAAGACCCAAGGTCCCCTCTGCGAAGCTTGGACCCAAGTTTATCGGTCCTTATGAAATTACCGAGGCAGTTAACCCGGTGGCTTTTCAGTTGCATCTCCCGCCATCTCTGCGGATCCCAAATGTTTTTCATAAGGCCCTTTTGAAACCTGTGAGGTCCGCTGGGGAGGGATCATCGGCTTCCCCAACACCGGTTTTGATAGACGGGCAGTCGGAGTACGAGGTGGAACGAATTGTCGACTCCAGGTTGGTCCATCGTGCCCTTCAATATCTGGTACATTGGAAAGGCTACGGTCCTGAAGAACGCTCGTGGGTTCCTGCTCGATCGGTTCATGCGGATTGGTTGGTCCGGGCCTTTCACGCCAAGTACCCTGAGAGACCTGGCGGTCCAGTGGCCCCTCCATTGAAAGGAGGGTACTGTCATGATCCAGGACGGTATTTCGCTTTGACCCGTCCTGGTCTGACTGGGGGTTAATTGTTCTGCCTCTCCTTGGCAGAGGGCGGCTATTTAATGCTCACTGGACCTGCCCTCGGCTGAGTTAGTTGACCTTGTGCGTACGTGTGCCTTGTGCCTGATATCTTGCTTGCTTGTTTGGTTTTGATCCGGTTCTGTCCCTGTTACGAGTTCTGCCTGTTCCTCTTGTACTGCACTACCTCTCGTGTATGACTCTCTGCTTGTGACCCGACTTCTCTCTGCTCATCCCCTTGGTACCACGTTGTGTATGACCTTTGGCTTTGTCTGACCTCCCGTCTGTTTATCCCTCCTGTACCTCGCCGTCCGTACTGTGTATGAACTCCGTTTTGCCTGACTGAGTTTTCTGTCTTCTCTGAAAGCAGGACGCTAAGCCCCGCCCCCTTGCAGTCACGTGACCTTAGGTCCCGTGCCGGCTTGCTAAACTTCATCACTCAGGTCCTGTGCACCTATACTTTCTGGCTGTCCTGATCCCCAGGGGTCCCTACAGTGCGGGTGAGTCCCTGCTCAGCGGAGGCTGTACGCCGGCGCTGTCAGGATCCTGATACTTAGTCATGCATGAAGATCGGGCACTTGTGCCACCGGACACAGTATCCACTGCAAGTTGATAGCATAAGACCTTGCACGGGGTAAAGAGGAGGGAGGGGGCGGGCCTAATGTGGTGATGGCCAATAACATAGTGAATGCTGCCTGGTCAGAAGGAACAAACGGAACAGCATGGCTGTGTGTTCCACTCCTGTAATACATGTGTTCCAGCAGAGAAATGCTGGATTAACTATTTAAAGGACCATTCAGAAGTCATAATAAAGTTAAGGGCATGTCACACTAAAAGATATCGCTAGCAATATCGCTATAACTTGTGACGTTATAGCGATATTGCTAGCGATATCGCTGTGTGTGATACTTACCTACAACCCGCTCCCCCGCTGGTTATCGCTGATCGCGCGAGAACGTCCTGGACTGTTTCTCGTCATCAGCTTCCTGCGGCGCTTCCTGCTGTGACGACGAGTGATGCGTGGAGCCGGGCGGGAGGACGCAGGATCGCCTAGTGTGACAGGTAAGTAGCGACCCCATCCCCAGCGATGTCGCTAGTGAGATCTGCCTGTGTGGCAGCTCACTAGCGACCACTTAGCGATGCACCAGCGATCCTGACCGCGTCATATCGCTGGTCGGGATCGCTGGTGCATCGCTAAGTGTGAAAGTACCTTTAGCTGTTATGTATAGCAGCAGTATGGGGTGTGAGTGGGGAAATGGAACTAAAGAATGGAGATCTTACAATTAACACTTAGGCGACTGGAGATAAAGATAATGTGAATACATAAAGAGTGGTGAAACGGTCCAGAACAGTCCCTAAATAAGAGAGATGGTAGGAGGTCACAAAGAAAGTGTGAACACAGTCTAATGGCAGTGATTAGTTTTTTATTATGCAGAATAAAAATTATACAGACAAAGGAGGCAAGGCGTATATAGTAAGTGTTTACTAGTGAGTGGAGATATGAATATCTAAGCCAGAGGTCTGTGGGAGAGTGACCGTGACAAGAGATTCCACATGCGTGAAAGATAGACTTGTGGTAGTGACGTCCTATCCACAGACATTAGTATAGATGGCTCTATGAGAGAGAAAAAAATACATTAATAAATTCATATTAACACACAGCCTCCTAAATTCACGGCCTAATTTCACAAAGTACAACATCTCTGCAAAAATGACCTTACTGATAGGGGGCCTGTAACAAAAATTGGGTATCACATAAATGCTGATAACTCGTATTCCCTATTCAGACCCTTAGGCTGTGTGCACACGCTGCGGATTATGTGCGGATTCATCCGCGCGGATTTTGTAAAATCCGCAGGTGAAACCGCAGGTCAAAAGACCTGCGGTTTTACCTGCGGATTGCTCTGCGGTTTTGCCCTGCGGTTTTTCATCTCCTCAATGGAGGAGATGGCAAACCGCAGGAGAATCCGCAGAAAGAATTGACATGTCAATTCTTTCTGCGGATTGAAAACCGCAGATAATCCTCGCGGAAAATTCCGCACCGTCTGCACTGCGGTTTTTGATTCCCATAGGGAATCATGGTACTGTACACCGCAGCAAAAACTGCTGCGGGTCCGCAGCGGCCAAAACCGCTGCGGAACCGCAGCAAAATCCGCAGCGTGTGCACACAGCCTAAGGCTATGTGCACAAGCTGCGGATTGGTCTGCGGATTTGTATCTGCGGAACCGGAGGTAAAATGACCTGCAGTTTTACCTGCGGATTGGCCTGCGGTTTTCCCGTGCGGTTTATCACCTCTACAATGGAGAAGATGGTAAACCGCAGCAGAATCCGCAGAAAAGAAGTGACATGTCATTTCTTTCTGCGGATTCAAAACTGCAGCTTTTCCGCAGTTAAAAATCCGCAGCATGTGCACAGATATTGTAAATCACATAGGATAACATGCTACTGTACACTGTCTGCAGAACTGCTGCAGATCCGCAGCGGCCAAAACCGCAGCGGATCCGCGGCAAAAACCGCAGCGTGTGCACATAGCCTTAGGGTACATAGTATTCAGGGTGTGGATCCAAAAGGTTTCACATTTTTTAAGGTTGAGAATCCTATTGCCTCCACGGCACGGGGGGTGGTACCTGTTTGATCACCTGGTATCGCAATTGGGAGATGTGGCCATGGGTAATAAAATGGTGCGGAATGGGGAGAAGGAGATTTTTACACCTAATTGTAGATTTATGTTTTGAGATTCTATCCCGAATATGCTGTGAGGTCTCTCCCACATACAGGAGACCGCAGGGGCATTTTAAGATGTAAATCACATAGGATGATTCTCATGTAAAGAAATTTTTAATTTTAAACTCTTTCCCACATAGGGGATGTGCGAATTTATCCCCTTTAAGGAAGTTATTACATTGGACACAATGTAGGCAAGGGAAAGTTCCTATTTTTGGTTTCTGTAAAAATCGTTGTTTCTGGATGGTAGATTTAGGACCGATATCCGCTTTGACTAGGGTAATTTTCAGATTTGGTGCTGAATTGAAGCCCGGAAGAAAGGGTTGTCTGAATTCCGGTATATTGGGGTGGGCAGCAGATAATAGGTGCCAATTTTTAAGGATGGATTTGTGGATAATGTAGGCAAAGGGGTGGAACGTATGGACAAACGGTATGCGATTTGTGACACTTTTACGTTTTTACTGGTAATGGCTTTGGATTCCTCCAATATTGAAGATGGGTAACCTCTTTCCAAAAATTTTTTGGTCATCTCATTTAGGCGTTGGTTTCTGATGTTAGCGTTTGTGACAATGCGTCTCACTCTATGAAACTATGATTTTGGAATTGACCATTTGGTTGAGGGAGGGTGAAGGCTCTGAAAATGAAGGAGTGTATTGCGATCCATTTTTTTAATATGAAGGTCTGTAGACAGCCCCCCTAGAATCCTTAATGACATTAGTGTCTTTAAAATTAATGCCCAAAGATCATGCCCCATAGTGAATTCAATACCCGGCCATGATGAATTCAAGATGTCAAAGAACAGAAGTAGGGACTCCAATGAGCCCCCCCATATGCAGAAAATGTCATCTATATAGTGTTTCCATATAATGACATTGTTGCAAAATAGTTCATTGTTTCCTCAAAATCAGCCATATAGGCATTTGCATAGGGGGGCGCTACATTGGAGCCCATTGCGGTCTCGCGTAGCTGGAGGTAGAAGTCATCTTGGAAAAGGAAGCAATTAGAGGTGAGGACCAACCTGAGGAGGTCAACACATAATTGTATTTGGTCCCCATCCATATTCGTGGAGGCTAGTAGCCGGTATGTAGAATTTACACCGTCAGAGTGGGGGATGGAGGTGTATAGATCCTTTACATCTAGTGTCACTATTAGTGCGTCCTGCAGTACTGTTTCTAGTTGTTGAATGGTATGGACAAAAGTGCCTGTGTCAAGGAGGAAAGATTTTGTTTGCTTAATCAAAGGGGTAAGAATCGCATGGGTGACAAAATCGAATCGGGGGGGCTTCTCAAGATTTTTGTGTACCTTCTGGAGGGTAAAAAAGACTGGAGTGATTGGATTTTTGTTGGTAAGAAAGTCACAGGTTTTTTGGGTCAAAGACCCCTAAATTAGCGCATTTATGAAGAATGGTATCAATTTCATGACTGATGTCATAAGAGGGATCCTTTTTTAGCAAGCGATATATCGAATCATCATTCAACTGCTGCATGATTTCTTTTTTATATAATGACTTGTCCATGACTATTAGTGCCCCACGCTTATCTGCCGGTTTTATAATTATAGAACTGTCCTCCTGTAGGGATTTTAAAGCATGTCGTTCCTCCAACTTAAGGTTGGATGAGTAGAACAAAGTACCTCTGTCTATGTCATTCCTCAAAGATTGAAATGAACTCTGTACGAAACCGACAAACGTTTCTACTGCATGCGAAGCATGTGGAGGCCTAAAGTAACTCTTATTTCGTAGGCCCAGGCTGAGGGAAGACAATAGTTTGGGGTTAGTAACCACTGGGGGGCTGTCGTTATTAGGTGAGGGTGTTGTAGAGAAATGGGCCTTAAGTCTTATTAAACGAAAAAAACGTTGGAGGTCCAATTCCAAATCGAAGGTACGGCAACGATAGGAGGGGCAATATGAAAGACCCTTTTGTAAAACAGAGTATTCAGTGATACTCCGTGTTCTTGAAGAAATATTGATTACCAAATTGTATGTACCTTGGACTGGGTGACTCGTCCTGGTCCCATCTTGTGCCTCTGTCCCCGTCTTTTCTTCTGTAGTTGCATCGCCTGCGTTGACCTAAAAAAGGACCTGAAGTAGAAGAGGTTAGTCCTTGTTCCTGATCGGAACCAGAGGTTGAAAAGTCTGAGGATGCTTGATGACTTGGTCTGGTGTTGGTATGTCGTGAGTTGTTTTGCCATCTATAGATCCGGCTGGATTTATAGTCCTCCGCGTCCCTTGCAAATTTGTTCGGCTTCCTGGTTTCAATGTCCCGCTTATGGCGGCTGATATGGTCCTGGATTTCTGCTTTGAGGGAGCCGAGTTCCTTGGGTGTACCAGTTGTTGATAGTTGTGCTTCAATAACCTTGACCCATTCAGAGCTGGTTATTATCGCTTCTTGGAGGTGTTCCACTGTCAGGGTTATGAGGCCAAGAGAACACTTATTAAGTATTTGTTCAAACTTGGCACAAAAGTCAGATGATTCTCGGAACAGTGTGGGGCGCAGAGGAACCCGGAGACCTCTAGGGATCCGTTGGACCCTTAGATATTCTGATGTGGCAACTTAGATGCATGAAAAAATGAATTTATATCCTATTTTGTATTTTTGTTATATCACGTTATATTTATTTGGTTTTATTTTGTCTACTGTTGTAGCAACTGAAGAAGGTCACAACAGACCGAAACGTTTTTCATGTGCGACAATAAATTCCTTTTTATATGCATCTAAGTTGAGTGCTAGGTTTATACTTAATTTACATATGGTTTGGGAACCTAACCTTAGCACCTCCCCATAGTTGTGCTCACGGTGTTTTTGTACATGGCATCGTTGTCACCTTGGAGCCGGTGTCCAGTAAGGCGATCATCGGGAAGCCATCAATCACGATGGGCAGGACCGGCCGTCCTCCCAATTACTTGCCTCACCAGTTTTGTGGGCCGTGATGTCTTACTCCTGGGAGTTGGCCCTCTGCCCCAGGGGTTGCTTGTTTAAATTACAGAATCTTGCGATGTGCCCCGCCTTGTTGCAGCGGTGACAGATGGGCTGTCTGTCCTCATCATAACGATTGCTCTCTCTCCCTCTGGTTGGTGGGATTCTCCTCTGCCGTCGCCACGGAATGTAATCCGGAATGGAGGCCAGCTGAATCATCTTCTTTGGGGTCTCTTGCATGGACTGCAGTTTTAGGCAGTGCAGCCACACTTTTTGTCAGCTCCTGGACCTGGAAACGTAGGACTGCAGAAGAGTCATTATCTTGGGTTGGCTTGTCAGCCTCAACGGGGGTCCAGGGAAAGCCATCTGAATGGATAGCTTTATGCTCTTTGATTAAAAATCTTTGATTGGGGTGCTGCGGGACCTGAAATGCATAGATGCCATATTTGATTTTAACCCCTTTCAGACATATGACGTATATTGGTGGGCGAGCACTAAAATGCTTGGGTGCTCGTTGTTCGGGTCGAGCTAATTGGAATACTCGGGTACTCGGACAGAACAACGAGCCCAATGTAAGTCTATAGGACAGTGGTCCCCAACCTTTTTTGCACCAGGCACCGGTTTCAAGCAAGACCATTCTTCCATGGCCCGGTAGGGCGGGGATGGAGGTGTGGCAGGGGCGGGGCTTTGGTCATAAGGGGGCGGGGCTATGGACGCGGTTGTAGTGTAGCAGTGCATACTTATAATTAAATAACATTTATAATGTGACTCAACTCACCATAGGTTTTGAATGAGTGCTCCATCACCCCATTCTTGCCTGCTCCATCACCCCATCACTCCCTTCTCCCCATCACTGCCATCTTTCCATCATTGCCTTCACCCCATCACTGCCATCTCTCCATCACTGCCTTCACCCCATCACTGCCATCTCTCCATCATTGCCTTCACCCCATCACTGCCATCTCTCCATCATTGCCTTCACCCCATCACTCCCTTCTCCCCATCATTGCCTTCACCCCATCACTGCCGTCTCTCCATCATTGCCTTCACCCCATCACTCCCTTCTCCCCATCATTGCCTTCACCCCATCACTCCCTTCTCTCCATCATTGCCTTCACCCCATCACTGACGTCTCTCCATCACTCCCATCAATGCCTTCTCTCCATCACCCCCCTCATGGCCTTCTCCCATTACCCCCATGATGGCCTTCTCCCATCACCCCAGGCATCATGGTCTTCTCCCATTACCCCCTCATGGCCTTCTCCCATTACCCCCCTCATGGCCTTCTCCCATTACCCCCCTCATGGCCTTCTCCCATCATCCCAGGCATCATGGCCTTCTCCCATTACCCCCCTCATGGCCTTCTCCCATTACCCCCCTCATGGCCTTCTCCCATTACCCCAGGCACCATGGTCTTCTCCCATTACCCCCCTCATGGTCTTCTCCCATTACCCCCCTCATGGCCTTCTCCCATTACCCCCATCATGGCCTTCTCCCATTACCCCCATCATGGCCTTCTCCCATTACCCCCATCATGGCCTTCTTCCATTACCCCAGGCATCATGGTCTTCTCCCATTACTCCCTCATGGCCTTCTCCCATTACCTCCATCATGGTCTTCTCCCATTACCCCCATCATGGTCTTCTCCCATTACCCCCTCATTGCCTTCTACCATTACACCCATCATGGCCTTCTCCTCATGTCCCCATCTCCTCCAGGGCCAGGCTCCACCTACACAGACACACACACACACACACAGACATACATGTACACACACACACACACACGGCCAGGCTACACACACACACACACACAGACCACACACACACACACGCACACAGACCACACACACACAGACCACACACACACAGACCACACACACACAGACCACACACACACACACCACACACACACACATACATGTACACACACAGACCACACACACACACACATACATGTACACACACAGACCACACACACACACAGACCACACACACACACACAGACCACACACGCACACACAGACATACATGTACACACACAGACCACACACACACACACACACACAGACCACACACACACACCACACACACACACACACACACATACATGTACACACACAGACCACACACACACACACAGACCACACACACACACACAGACCACACACACACACACACAGACCACACACACACATACATGTACACACACACACACACACAGAGAACACACACACATACATGTACACACACACACACCACACACACACATACATGTACACACACACACAGACCACACACACACATACATGTACACACACACACACAGAGAACACACACACATACATGTACACACACACACACACACCACACACACACATGCATGTACACACACACAGACCACACACACACACACACACACACACACACACAGACATACATGTACACACACAGACAGACATACATACACACACCACCTCTCACCTGTCGCAGCATCGCCCGCGCTTCCTCGCTCTCACACAGCAGCGGCGCGCTCCTCTCTGTGTCAGTCAGAGACAGGAAGCGCGGGCGGCGGGCAGGAAGCTGGATGGGTCCTTGCAGCTCCGCTCCTGCTATTCCCTCTTGCAGGCAGCGGAGCTGCTTGATCGCTCCCTGCCCGCCGCTACACGCCGCTAAGAATTGCTGTGCGCCGCCCCAGCCCCCGCTACGCCACTGACCGCCCCTGGTTCCCCCTGTGTCCGCGGACCGGCAAGGGCACTGCAGCGGCCCGGTGCTGGGCCGCGGACCGGCGGTTGGGGACCCTTGCTATAGGAGACCCGAGCACTTCTACCACGATCCCCCGGGGGGTCCTTTTAGGCTCTAAAACCGTCTGAAAATGATGGAAACACTGCTCAAATGACACGGGGACATCATGGGGATCGCTCCTGGAAGCATTCCTGACTCCTAGGTCACAGCTTTAAACAATTTTTTCAGAGCTTCATGCCATTTTTACTGATGCTGGGAAATATGTGAAGGAACATCCTTTCCTGGTTAATGACTTGTATATAAGGCAAAATAATTAACCCCACACCAAATGTTCCTCCCCCACTTGGGCTATGTGCAGACGCAGCGTTTTTCAACTTTAAGATTGCTTTCAACCAATACAAATGCATTCACTGGGAAACCTCATTGTAACATTTAACAACCCTAGCTGGCCATGTGGTGTGTGACACATAATCAGACACATCTTGTTTCATTTATGAAGGAGGGACTCTTAAAGTCACAGAGCCTATTTTTAAGCATTAATCTGCTTAAATGGCCATTATTAAACAGTGGGTCTCCTAAACTGTTATAGCCTATGCAGTGAGTGGATGGGCTGCCAAGAATTACAACGTACCCCAATACCCCTTTCACGAGATGTCCAGGAGGGCCGCCATAAAAAATGTTGCACTGAATGCAAGGCCTGCCCTGCTACCAAGTCATATGCACCCCAATATGCCTTAGAACACAGGTACTGGATGGGCCCAGGAAAATCCACTTCACATTATTCATTTTGTACTCCCATTCTGTTTTCTTATGTATTGACAGCAAGGCCTGCCCTGCTGCCAAGTCATATGCACCCCAATATGCCTTAGAACCCAGGTACTGGATGGGCTCAGGAAAATCCAATTCACATAATTCATTTTGTACTCCCATACTCTTTTCTTATGCATTGACATTGGCTCTGCTGCCAAGTCATATGCACCCCAATAACCCCAATCCCCCCTTGGAAGAAACATGGAGGAGGGCCTCTTAACAAAAAATGTCCCATTAAAAAGGAGCGTGTCTCCTAGACTTGTAATGCCCATACACTAAGTGTGTTGGCTGGCAAACATGTTCACTTGTGGGGTACACCTCAACCTTTTCCATAACAAGTATTTAATGCCCAGCAAAAACACCCATCTTTGTTAGGATTTTGACAATGGCTGTAGCAGCAAGGAATATGTTAATGCTGGTGATCTAGTGGTGGCGGATGATGAGATGTGGAGGAAGGCCAGATCAAAAACTATGCCCAATTTAAAGGAGCAGGTCTCCTAGACTTGGTATGCCCATACACTAAGTGTGTTGGCTGTCAAACATTTTTCCCTGTGGGGTACACCTCAACCTTTTCCATAACAAGTCTTTTACGCCCAGCAAAACAACCCACCCTTGTTCATGTAACGACTCCTGGAGTGGACCCTCTGGGCCATGATACCAACCCACCCTGGGCGAGCTGTCCTAGTGAAGACCACCCCCTATAAAGGGAGTGTCAGGGGCAGGCCCAGGGGAATAAAGTACCACGACTGCTGGAACCAGGTGGCCGGCTCAAAGGAGGCACGAGAGACCGTGTTTAGCAGGGTGAAGACGGGGGCATGCAGGGTACAGGAATATGTAAAGTGTTTACTCGGTGCACGCTAGGTATGGAAGTGCGTAGAACGTGTACACGGAGTACGCAGGGTACAGGATGGTGCAGGACGCGTACTGGGAATCACGCCTGGGTACAAGAGAGAGCAGAGCGTGTGCTGGGAAGCACACCTGGGTACAAGAGAGAGCAGAGCGCATGCTGGGAAGCACATCTGGGTACAAGACAGAGCAGAGTGCGAGCTGGGAAGCACGTCTGGGTACAAGACGAGCAGAGCGCATGCTGGGAAGCACACCAGAGTACAAGGTAGTGGACCTGAGTACAGAGAGCCACCATGCAGGCACCAAGAAGGCCTAGCAAGGAAGCAAAAGCGATAACCAGACGACGCCTACAGGAAGAGTCGGCCTGACATAGGGAATGCGCACCGGGACTTCCGGGTCAATTCTCCAGGACCATAGAGATGTCAGAGTCAGTGCGGGTGCAGTCAGAGCTGCAGGTTGTGCGCAAGCACGACCAATGGGACCTGGGACCGGGTGGGCAGCCGCAGAGTCAAGAGCACGCGGCACACGTGCACCCTATTGGACCTCAGCGCCGGCCGCAAGACCAGAAGTGAAGAAGTCGGGTGGCGTTTACCAGCTCCAGAGGTACGCGGTGAGAGCGGCGTAACAGTTCGGAATTCGACACTGGCTGTAGCAGCAAGTTAACGCTGGTGAGGCGTGGAGGAAGGCCTCATTAAAAAACAAGGCCCAATTTAAAGGAGCGGGTCTCCTAGACTCGTAATGCCCATACACTAAGTGCATGGGCTGACAAACATTTGCCCATGGGGGGTACATTTTTAAAAAATATACTATGGGCATCATAGACACCCCTGCCACATATTGGACTGCCTGTAGCAGCACAGAACAGGTTAACCCTGGTCATCTAGTGGTGGAGAATGAGGAGACATAATGATAAATCATACTGAAATCAAACAAATAAATAAGAAATGTGAATCCACCTATGAAAGAAAATAAAAGGGAGGGGCGAACACAGGTTCATAGATATGAAGCCAGAATGTGCCCAACGAGATATGTTTGTCCCTAGCAACAGCTCAGAGAAAGGGATATAAATTAAAATATAATATAATAGTATTTCAATATTTTTCTATTGTAGAGGTATACACTAGGCCCTAAGAGGATGGTCCAGAGATAGTAAAAGTGGAAAATATAAGAATAAATGGGAAGAATATACGTACATCTCATTTTTATGACAGTTCCCCCTGGGGGAGTAACATTTGTTTTGGTTTCAAATTAGTAACGGGCTTCATAAAAACACCCTTCCAAAAAATTGAGTGACTTTTGCATCACAGAATACGTCCACCCTGGTGTTCTACATGTTGTGGATGATGAGGATGAGGATAAGGAGGAGGATAACACCAAACAGACCAAATCAGGATGTGGATAACCATGTGTGGTTGTGAAGAGGTGTATGAAAATACACCTCCACAAAAAAGAAAATGTATTTGAGGTTATGTTTCTCTGTTTTCATTCGGTGGTGTACAGAAGTCTTGCCCAATCCAGCCCTTCTTCAATTTTATAAGAGTTAGCCTGTCAGCATTGTCAGTTGACAGGCAGATGCGCTTATCTGTTATAATTCCACCAGTGGCACTAAAAACCTGCTCTGACAGAACGCTAGCAGCAGGGCAGGCATTGGCCAGGTATTGACCTCCAAGGCATAGAGAGCCAGTTCATGCCACGTGTCCAGCTTGAATACCCAATAATTAAAATGTACACAGGAATCCCGGAGGACATTTGTACGATCTGCAAGGTACTCCCTCACCATCTTCCCAAACATTGCACTTCTTGTGCCAGCACCCCTTGCCTTTGTGGTGGCACGATGGGAGGATCTGAGAAAACTGTCCCAGAACTTTGCTATTGTTCCCATGCCTGAGCTGGATTGTACTTCTGTCTCTCTCGCTTGGACTCCTTGGCTGTACAACAAACTGTGACGTCTGCTGCCAGTGTTCTCACATTGGAATTTTTTCAGTAATTCTGCTACAAGCGCCCTATGGTACAGCAACATTTTTGTACACCTGTCTGCCTCTGGAAGAAGAGATTGAAAGTTTTCCTTGTTGTGTGGGTCTAGAAGTCACTAACCAGTAATGAGTGTCACCGAAAAATTTTATAATGCAAGGTCCACAGGAAATGCAGCGCAACATAGTCAGCCATGCATTCCAGACTACTAACAGGCAAGAATTCCGTGTCCTCACCAACAGGATGACTGACCATGCTGTCCTCCTCCTCCTCATCCTCTTCCTCCTCCCTGTCCTCAGGCCATCCCCGCTGAACAGACGGCATGACAGCTGTACTTGTAGTATCGCCAATAGCGCATGAAAGTAGCTCCTGTTAATCCTCCTCCTCCTCATTGTCTACCAATCCACGTTGCGACGACATGAGGCTGGGCTGAGTGTAATCACCCTGTATGGTTCCTTGCTCCATGTCCTCGTGCTGTGCCTGCAACAATGCATCATCTTTAATTGTTAGCAGAGAGGTTTTCAGAATGCTGAGAAGCGGGATGGTAATGCTAATTATGCTGTCATTGCCGCTCACCATCTTGGTGCAGTCCTCAAAGTTCTGGAGGATGGTACATATGTCTGACATCCATGTCCACTGCTGAGGTCTTATGTGTGGAGCCTGAACTGAAAATCGATGGCCTTGTTGATGCTGGTAGTCAACAACTGCCCTCTTCCGCTCACAAATCCTTTCCAACAAATGCAGTGTAGAGTTCCAATGCATGTGGACATCACACACACCAGTCGGTGAGCCGGAAGCTGCAAACGCTGCTGAAGCATGGCAAGGGCGGCTGAAGCTGTAGCTGACTTTCTAAAATGGGTAAATAAAGTCCGTGGAGCCTCATTTATGAGTCTCAAAAAAGGGACTAGCCATATACTCCTCCAGGGAAGGACCCAGCCAAGGGGTGGCTCCTTTCGGAAACCACCATTACCACCATATTAAGTGGCCCTTTAAGTCAATATCCAGCTCTTTACGAGTTTACAGATATGACAAGGGAAATACCAAGGCCAGGTATCCATCCACAGACAGCTGTTTCAGGGTGTTGCCCCTCATCAGTGTGGAGTAGGATTCTGGCTAGGTGAGAGCAATGCCTAGTAGACCAACATCACGAAACAATCACTGACCTCAGGGAGACCAGTCATAGAAAACACTGCGGCAGCCGGCAAAGGCGGTCAATCAGTGAAATCCTAGGTGCAATGCTCCCTGGGAAATACGAATATGCAAATAAAGTCCGTGGAGCCTCATTTAAGAGTCTCAAACATGGGACTAGCCAGATCTTCCTCCTGGGAAGAACCCAGCCAAGGGGTGGCTGCTTTCAGAAACCACCATTACCACCATATTAAGTGGCCCTTTAAGTCAATATCCAGCTCTTTACGAGTTTACAGATATGACAAGGGAAATACCAAGGCCAGGTATCCATCCACAGACAGCTGTTTTGGGGTGTTGCCCCTCATCAGTGTGGAGTAGGATTCTGGCTAGGTGGGAGCAATGCCTAGTAGACCAACATCACGAAACAATCATTGACCTCAGGGAGACCAGTCAAAGAAAACACTGCAGCAGCCGGCAAAGGCGCTCAATCAGTGAAATCCTAGATGCAATGCTCACTTAATATGGTGGTAATGGTGGCTCCCGAAAGGAGCCACCCCTTGGCTGGGTCCTTCCCTAGAGGAAGATCTGACTAGTCCCGTGTTTGAGATTCTTAAATGAGGCTCCATGGACTTTATTTGCATATTCGTATTTCCCAGGGAGCATTGCACCTAGGATTTCACTGATTGAGCGCCTTTGCCGGCTGCCGCAGTGTTTTCTTTGACTGGTCTCCCTGAGGTCAGTGATTGTTTCGTGATGTTTTCTAAAATGGGCAGACAGACGTCGTACTTTCACTAGCAGATCCGGCAGCTCCGGGTAGGTTTTTGAGAAAATGTTGAACCACTAGGCTTAGCACATGGACCAGGCAAGGTACATGTGTGAGCTCATCTTGCCTCAGAGCCACCACCAGGTTTCAGCCATTGTCACATACAACTATGCCTGGCTGTAGGGTCAGCGATGTCATCCAAATATCTGACTGCTCTTTCAACGCTGTCCACAACTCTTCTGCATTGTGCGGTTTGTCACCTATGTCACCTATGCAGATTAGCTTCAGCACAGCCTGTTGCCGCTTGGCTGAGGCAGTGCTGCAGTGCTTCCAGCTTCTGACTGGTATGTTCATTTCAGAGTTGGAGGCTGAAGAAGAGGAGGAGGAGGAGAAGGAGGAGGTGCAGGAGCTGTAGACTGTGGGGGCAACCCTACTTGACGTTGGGCCTGCAATCCTCAGCGTGGGGAGGATGTGTTCCATCCCAAGGTCCGACTTGGTCCCAGCTTTCACTATGTTAACCCAGTGTGCCGTCAGTGAGATGTACCGTCCCTACCAACAGGCACTTGTCCACATATCTGTGGTTAGGTATACTTTCCCAGTAGAAGCATTGTTGAGGGCACGGGTAATGTTGTGGGACATATGCTAGTGTAATGCTGGTATGGCACAATGGGAGAAATAGTGACGACTGGGGACCGAATACCTTGGGACGGCCGCCGCCATCAGGTTGCGGAAAGCTTCCATCTCAACGAGCCTAAAAAGCAACATTTCGAGTGCAAGCAGACGAGAAATGTGCAAATTAAGTACTGTGACCTGTGGTCATTGGCTGGATATTTCTGCTTGCCTTCCAGTGACTGGGGTATAGACAACTGAAGGCTGGGCTGGGACAAGGACGTGGACGGGCTTGATGATGGCGCTAGTTGATTGTGGGCAAGAGCAGGTGCAGGGCCCGAGGCATCTTCACAGGCATGGTAAACTGGGGATTGGCTTGTATGCAATACAGTGGAAGAAGCAGTGTTGTCACCTGCGGACAATGTTCCTGGAGCCTGGGGTTTTGGGGTTTAGCCCACAAAGTTGGGTGCTTTGCTGCCATGTTCCTAATCATGCTGGTGGTGGTCAGGCTGGTAGTTTTGCTACCCCTGCTGATGCAGGCATGGCAAGTGCTGCAAATGGCCTGTTTGGGGTTATAGGCAGAGTATTTAAAAAATAACCAGACTCGGGAAGATCTAACAGTTGGAATGGCAACTTCCGTCCTGTTGGTGTTACGGGGAACGGATGCATGCCTTCTGTCTGTGGCCACCACATTGCTTCTTCCTGCCTGTTTGAGTGATATGCCTCCTTCCCCATGTGTGCTGCTGTCCTCGCTCTGCATGTCCTCCTGCCTGATTTGGTCAGTCACTATGTCATCCACCACTTCATCTTCCACATCTTCACCCTGCTCCTCCACCTGATTTTCTGGCAATTGTGTCTCATCATCGTCAACCACCTATTGTGACCATGGCTGCTCAAAGATTTGTGCATCGCTACATGGAACATCATCTTGCCCCGCTTCAAGTGGAGTGGGCGAGACACGAATCTCCAAATGGAAAACTGAACAGCTCTTCAGAGTGTCCAAGTGTGGGATCAGTTGTCTCAGGGCAGTCAGCATGGTGGGAGGAAGGAGGATCAGGGTGAATAATATCTGGTCCACACTCAGGGCTACTCAGACTTGACCATGTGGAAGACATGGTGGTGGTGGCTATGTGACTGGAAGCATTATCCGCTATCCAACGAACAACTGTTTCACACTGCTCTGGCTTCAATACTGGTGGGGTGCAGTCCCCTAGAAACTGGGACAGGAAGGTTGAGCGCGGAGATGTGGGTCTATGCTGTGGCCCACTTTCAGCTTGGCGACGTCCTCGTCCTCTGCATGCACCATCAGCATCAAGTCCACTTCCCCGTCCATAGCCCCTTGCCTTGCCCATTTCAAATGGACTACTGAAATTTTGGAAAAGCTCAATGCAAATGGATTTATTTGGAGAAAAATTATATGTGATAAGTATGCCTGCAAAGCGAAGATTTTTCCACCACCGATACACCAGGCCTCAGCCTGAGATAACAGACTGTATTAATTTTTTTTTTAGTTTTTGTGTTAATTTTGAAAAACACAAAATAATGAGTAGAACAAGGCTAGCAGACAGAACTATGCAACGTATGTCTGCGAAGCAAAGATTTTTACATCAAAGATACACTAGGCCTCAGCCTGAGATAACAGACTATTAATTTCTTTTTTAGGTTTTTTGTTATTTTTTGAAAACACAAAATAATGATTTGAACAAGGCTAGCAGACAGAACTAAGCAACGTATGCCTGCGAAGCAAAGATTTTTACACCACAGATACACCAGGCCTCAGCCTGAGATAACAGACTGTATAATTTTTTTTAAATTTTTTGTATAAAAAAGACTGCTGGATATAACGAGAGTGACAGACTGCCCAAAAAAGGGAAGATAGGCCTAAAATGCCTCAATTTTTGGCACACGGATGTATGAGGCGTGTCACTGATAGACCCCACTGTAAACTGTGGCCTGTTTTTTAAAATAATGCAACATAATGCTGTGTATAAGTACAGTTTCACCCAGGACAAAAGCCACCACGTAGATACCACTACAATAAATGTGTGGCCTGTATTTTTTTTTGCTCATTACTGCTGTATTTAACTACAGTGACAGCCAGGCCAAAAAAAGAAAACCGCTGTAAACTGGCAAAACTTTGAGCACACACAGATAAGCGCTGCCACGGAGATACCACTACGACAAATGTGTGCCCTGTTTTTTTTATTTTTGGGCTAACTAGTGCTGTATATAAGTACAGTTTCACCCAGTCCAAAAAAGAAGTCTGCCATAAACTGGCAATACTTTGAGCACACACAAATATGAGGTGCCACGGAGAAACCACTACGACAAATGTGTGGACTGTATTTTTTTGGGCTAAATACTGCTGTATTTAACTACAGTGACAGCCAGGCCAAAAAAAGAAAAACGCCGTAAACTGGCAAAACTTTGGGCAAACACAGATATGAGCTGCCACAGAGATACCATTATGACAAATGTGTGCCGTTTTTTTTATTTTTTATTTTTGGGCTAACTAGTGCTGTATATAAGTACAGTTTCACCCAGGTCAAAAAAAAGAAAACCGCCGTAAACTGGCAAAACTTTGAGCACACACAGATATAAGATGCCATGAAGATACCACTGCAACAAATGTGAGGCCTGTATTTTTTATTTTTATTTTTTGGCTAAATACTGATGTATTTTACTACAGTGACAGCCAGGCCAAAAAAAGAAGAATGCCGTAAACTACCCAAACTTTGAGCACGCACAGATATGAGCTGGCACGGAGATGCCACACCAAAAAATGTGTGGCCTGTATTCAAAATACACCTGGGGCTAGCTATATACGGATAATATATCCTACAGGTAGCACCAGCAGCATCAGAACACAGGAAGGGAATTGACCCTCTTGATGTACGCAATGATCTATATACACACATACAGTGCCTACAGGCCTTGCACTGATGTGTATAGAGCGACGTACACTACCTTGCCTACCTAACACTGGAACCTATATACTCCGGAATTAGTCTTTAGAAGGACTGTTGCTTAAGCTGAATGTGAGTAGTTTAGGATGGTAGACCCCACACTAACTAATAAATCCCCAATTCTGACCCTATATCGGTAGCAGCTCTCCCTACACTATCTAAATCCGGAGCTGAATGTGCCGAGCAGGGCAGCACCCAGTCTCTTATACCCCTGATGATGCTGTGTGGCCAGCCAATCACTGCACGACCACAACAAAGATGGCTGCAGCATTTCATTGCCTGGCAGACAATCTCTGCAGCATGATTGGGTCTCTAAAGTCCACCAAAAATGCTGGGTGGAGACCTAAGTTCCCACCGAGTAATACCGGAAATGCTCTGTGCTTGCCAAGTACACCGAGTACTGTGATACTCGGGCAAGTAACAAGTAGTGGCGAGCACGTTCGCTCATCACTAGTTAGCACTGTTGCTTTGCAGTTTCTGGGTTTTGATCTTAAATCCAACCAAGAACAACATCAATTAATTGGCATTTTCGCCAAGGATTACTGTAAGTGAATATCTCTGTACAGTTCTGTTGAATATGCTGGCTCTACGTATGTAAATGAATAGAGTAAAAAGGAAATCTGGTGAAGGATCAATAATGGTATCAATTCTTTTTCAGGGTACAGTTTATGCCCCCTACTTTCAGTATGAGGTAATGTTAATATTACATTATATAGGTATGAGGGCACTAGAGTTCAAGTCCTTTTCCTCTCTGAATAGGCAAGTTTCACAGTGTTCATAGACATATTAAAAAACTGTATGCCACCAACTTTGGCAACAGTTTTGGGGTAGTCCATTTCCTACTGTTCCAGACTTTCTATTAATTTGTAGCCATGTAGGTACAGCAGGTACGCTGGATGCAGTGTCGAGAAACGAGATGGATGTAACTTTTGGTGGTGGCTTTTATATATATGGATGCCGACGGGGCTACCCTGAGCAACCGAACAAGATAACAATTGTCCTCGCAGGGACCAAACACAAAGAAACACGGGTAATGAGAACATGACTAACCCGGCGAAGGTCAGTCACTATAGGGCCGCGGTATAGCCGACTACAGGTCCTTAGTTACTATGTGTCACTTAGCCGTCCTGACATCCTACGGCGTGCTGTCCGATGATGCTTCGGCGTCGCAGCCGCTGGGCCCAGCTGCTGAGGATCTGGCGGAGGAGGTGGGGGCACAACAGGCCCTAGGAGAGTCCTTTGGTGAAGTATCCCCCCCGCTGAGGCAGCGGGATACCGCATGCTAGTGGGAGGAAGGAGACCGCAGCCCCCGGGCAGGGATGAGCCGCGGTGATGCGGAGTGGCGGCTGGCAGGCCGCTGACACAGCCCAGGCTGTGCTGGGAGTCCCACGGATGGTGAGGGGCAGGCCCCAGCTGCAGGCTGAAGCGGGGCGGTGGCGGCTGTGGCGGCAACGGGCTGGCCGCAGTCGCGAGCTGGGAAGAGGTGACTGTGGGCGGCAGCGGGCAGGCCGCAGCCGCGGGCTGGAGTGAAGCGGCAACGGCCGTGGGCGGCAGCGGGCAGGCCACAGCCGCGAGCTGGAGTGCAGTGGCAACGGCCGCGGGTGGCAGCGGGCAGGCCGCAGCCGCGAACTGGAGTGGAGGGGCAAAGCCCACGGGCGGCAACGGACAGGCCGCAGACTGGAGTGAAGTGGTGTTCTTTGGTCAGTCGGCTCGGTGCCGTCTCCCTGCGGTCCACAGCGAGTCTCCCTCCCATCTCTCCTGCCGCTGTCTTCCTCTCTGGTGGCTGCTGGAGGCTTTTGCTTTCTGGCGCGCTTGAGGTCTCCTGCTCCTCCTCTGCCGATCTGCTGACTCACTCTCCCCAGCGTCCTCCACCCCTTTTATATTATCTCTCCCCCCCAACCATTCTGGAAGTCTCTGCCATCTGGCCTCTAATTCTGTCCCCCGAAAACAGACCCCCTATGAACCTTAGTGACTGTCCCCTTGGTTCAAGCCCGGACACGCGGCAGGGGCCCTTCCTCCTACAGCCAAAGAAAAGATCATAATGATATGGTTTGATGAGTTTAGTATGGTGGTTGCTGATGGAATTGACTTCAAACACATAGAACCTCTTTGAGATGAATTACAAGCTTAACTTTCTTGTCTAAAATCAGTGTCTGACCTCACAATTGCTTAAAGGAAAAGAATCTCAAGACTTTCCCAGCTGAATTTGTGGATTCTGACACATGAAATAATGAATTGTGCTGTGATTATAGTAGGTCAATCTTGTGTGTTGGGTACTCCACTCATTAGCATATTATTTGCTGCATGAAAAGGCACCAAATGACAAGTAGATGCTAGAATGTAATCAAGATACAAATCAAGATTCATTACTTTGATTGAACTCTTTATATGGTTAAAAGAGAAAGGTGAGGAATGATGAATTGCTGCACACAATCTGTCCATTGAAAAGGTTTTGGGTACAATGCAATGTGCTACAGATGATTACATCAATGTAGATCAAGCTCAGGTTAAGAAATCAGTGTCCACAAGATTAATGTCTGTCTCATCCAAAGTTATTTTCTATTTGTCACTTATTTCCATCTAGTAATTGTAAGGAGAAGATATCACTCCTACTTTTAAAGCTATATGGCATGAAAAAAAAAAGATGCAACAGTCTAGTTACACCCGAACCTGACTGTTCAGCCTATGTGGCCTTGTATGTTGAAGTGCATCAGGTTGTAGCAATGGTAAAAAATAAGGTCCATCATTCAAATTTATTGTAGCTCTTGCTGCTGCTACCTCAGCTACTTGTTCTAGCCCTAACTAGCATAGATGGTGTAGCGATGTGTCTGCAATGATTGCAGAGGGGTCTGGCAGGAGTGTTTACAATATGACTGTAAGGTCTAAAAGAATGGCTATCCAATAGTCATCCCTTTGCTTGATGCCAACAATATGCCTGTCATCTTACAAGCATTTCAGCATAGAGTTTGTAATGCTGGCAAGCCAGAATGAGGACTCCATTGGTTTAATTTCATCACCCCGCTGCAATGGTTAGTTATCATGCCCATCATTTTCCACATCCCGTGCCTGTGTTAGTGTAAGAAGATGAGACGAGACGGAATCAGCGGTGTGCGGCGCCGTTTAAGGCTGGAACTATTGGGGCTGTCACCACTGCTAGCGGGGGAGATTTCCCCTGGGAGGGAGAAACCATCAGGTCAGACAGCAGGGGGTGTGGGGTACTTAAGGGGGCCTGAGTGCGGAAAAAGGGCAGCCTTGGCGGGAAGATGACAATAGACGGTTGACTCCCTCTCCTTAGCTCCTACTGATGACTCCCCTGCTTCCAGACCTCCGTGTGCTGACTTAGAGATTACCACTGACACTATTGAGTTACAGTCCATGAGCAAACCATTGGATACTGTTGTTTCTCCTGGGATACCATTGACACAGGCTAGAGACTACTCTGAGAGACAGCGAACTGTTGTGGATAGTGCACATGCTTACAACCCATGCCCGGCGCCATTCCTGGGACATTCATCCAGAGAATTGTTTCCACGTTACAGCGCATCAAAGACAAAGAGGACTGAATCTTTCGGCACTGTCGGGTGACAGTGCTAGTCCTTCCTGCGGATCAGAGCCAGAGACCTTGTGTGCCATTTGCGACGTCGCCAGGAGATAGTCCAGCCTTCCACCTGCCAGAACTTCAACGGATAAGTTCACTGTTTATTTTGCATGTTCTTGTTATCCTTTTTCATTGCCTCCCTGTGAGGAGTATTGCTGTGAATGACTGTTTAGTAAAAACTGTTAACCCTTCTCTGTCTCCGGTTACTCACTGCATCAGACGAACTTCTTCCTCCTCTTACACTAACTTTATGTTCCCCTCCAAATCCACGCAGTGCTGTTCCTCCTCCTATTCTTTCACCTCCAAATCCTGCATCATGTAATATGTACCTTGAGGGTCCCCAACAGACACTGGGTGGTGATGAACATGTGTAAGTTACTGTTCTTCCTCCATTCCTTCTGGCAATCTTGTCTGTGTTCTTTTCTCTAAGAAGAAAGTAAAGTTTTACATTTCAAGTTACAACTGGACTGTGTTTCTGTTTATACGCAAGCGAACAGAGGGGACCTCAGGCAACGGAGGGAAGGTCCTGTCGGTGCAAAGGATAAAGAGGATAAATTGACTATGGGACGTTATTTGCATGTGACACTTGGTGTAGTCGGCAGGATCCTGCAACCGTGGAGCGTTGGATTTTACTTTTGTGAATAGTACAGGGTACAATAAAGACTGTTCAGTGCTGTCCAGTGCATTTAAACATTTCTGATGTCCTTTTAACCCACATTTCTTTTCATCATATTATGTTGATGGAGCAGATCATACGCTTTACTTTGCTTTTACCCAAGTGAAAGTCAAGAATTCATGAATTACAAGTGACTAGTAAATATTTAAAAATGTGAATTAGAGTTGAGCGACTTTTTTTTTTATAGGGTCGCGTTTCGTTTCGTGAAACCCGACTTTTCCAAAAGTCGGGTCGAGCAAGATCGTCCGATTATAGGGAAAAGTCGGGGTCGTCCCGAAACACGAAACCCAATGTAAGTCAATGGGGAATAAAAGTCGGCAGTGAGAGGAGGACAGGAAACACACCTACAGTGCCCATTTGAATGCCAAAAGCATCAATTCTTCTTACTTAAGCTTGTCAACCTTAATTAACTTCATAATACAAGTTACGCACTGAAAAATGGGGCTTATTTGGCTACAGTTGTGGGGGGGGAGGGCTGGCTCCAGGTTTTCATGTGCCCTGGGCGAAAGAGCGCCCCTTTAACACATACCACAACTCATCATGCTCCGATACGGCAGAGAAATAGCGGTATAGTACAATGAAAAATACTTCACTTTTTACATCTCATGACGAGGCCCATCTATTTCTCCATACAGAATCATTGGTCCCATATAATGTTTGAAACAGTATATGATGAGCTCCACATAATGCTACAGTATATGTTGGTCCCCATGGATGAAGCTCCACTGTCTTATGGGCCCAAATAATGCTCCAAACATAATGGGCCCCATTTCTTATGCTCTAGTGTATAATGGGCCCTGTAAATGTTGCTCCAGTGTCTGATGTCCACCTTTGGAATGTTCCAGTGTATGGTGGGCCCCATCTATCATTCTCCAGAGTATAGTGCTCCCCAAAAATTGCTGTCCCAACATTGAAAACAATCAAATAAGTCTCCTCGCTAGGGAATCCCTGTACTTGTCTGGACTCCTCGTCGTCCCCATCTTCCATCTCACTGCACAGTATTTCAACTTTGCAAGTGCTGTGATCCTGAGCAAGCAGGGGGGGGCCCACTCGTTGGCGACGGCACTGGCACAGGGCCCCTGATAGTACGGTGGTGTGTCTGATGGCGGGTGGGCCGAACCTGCACTTTCATCTGCAGCTTCCTCTTTGTCACCGTGTAAGATGGAACTGTATATGGGAAGGGTAACCTGAGTTTCATCAGGGTCAGATTCAGGCCGTGTAGCGTGCGAGGGGAATGTAGTGGTCTGGGTCAATGTACCAGCAGATTCATCGAGCAGTGGCTGGGCATCAGTGCACTTGTGTCGCCCCTAGGAGTACGGTCGCCACAGTGGCATTACCTTCCTCCTAGGGAGTGTGATGTCATGCTTGGGAGCAACGAACGATCTCTCTAGCAGGTTAACTGATTGGGCGGCGTTATTCCCACGAGTCATGACCCTCCAAACAGCGTTCATGAAGGCAAAGTGTTTGTTTTACGTGGGCAGTATGGTTGCAAAGCTGAACCTTAAAGGAATGTCCAGAAGGGCACCACCAGGAGTGGAGCCTACGGTTAAATTCGACTCCACCTGGGAAACCTCAAACATGCCACCTACAGAACAGATGCACACATTGCAAGCTTAATTCCGTTAACGAACGAGACTCCGTCATGCCCTGCGGTCCGAGTCCGGCTTACTAGAGGGACACGTGAGGCTCTGGCACATGAGATTGGCCAATAACTGGTGTGTCATGCCCTTACATGTCCGTGGCTGCATGTGCGCTACACTGAAAAGGCCAGCGTTTGTCGCTTACAGGTGCAGATAACCCACTGAACAACGTTAGTGATGGGGATCTGTGATTACAATTATTACCCGCGAACAATGATTTCCCAGTAAGTGCAGGTCAACCGCAGTTTCGGAATTAGGCCTAACCGTCATTCCTGAAAAAATGAAAAACTTAAGTGTGCAAACCACAGGTGCTGTAGCTTGCTTAACAGCTCGCCAGCCATTCTCACGCCCAGCATGGATTACACGTGATTGCACAAAGGTGAGAAAGGGTACAGTATCCCCAGATAACATGTATGGATAGCGTACACATTCAAAATATATGTCTATACATCAGGAGGCAGGCTCAGATGGTGTTAGGCCCAGTATGGATTGCACGTGATTGCACAAAGGTTATAAAGGGTGCCGTATCCCCGGATAACATGTATGGATAGCGTACACATTCAAAATATATGTCTATACATCAGCAGGCAGGCTCAGACGGTGTTAGGCCCAGTATGGATTGCACAAGATTGCACAAAGGTTAGAAAGGGTACCGTATCCCCAGATAACATGTATGGATAGCGTACACATTCAAAATATATGTCTATACATTAGGAGGCAGGCTCAGACGGTGTTAGGCCCAGTATGGATTGCACGTGATTGCACAAAGGTTAGAAAGGGTACCGTATCCCCAGATAACATGTATGGATAGCGTACACATTCAAAATATATGTCTATACATCAGGAGGCAGGCTCAGACGGTGTTAGGCCCAGTATGGATTGCACGTGATTGCACAAAGGTTAGAAAGGGTACCGTATCCCCGGATAACATGTATGGATAGCGTACACATTCAAAATATATGTCTATACATCAGGAGGCAGGCTCAGACGGTGTTAGGCCCAGTATGGATTGCACGTGATTGCACAAAGGTTAGAAAGGGTACCGTATCCCCAGATAACATGTATGGATAGCGTACACATTCAAAATATATATCTATACATCAGGAGGCAGGCTCAGACGGTGTTAGGCCCAGTATGGATTGCACGTGATTGCACAAAGGTTAGAAAGGGTACCGTATCCCCGGATAACATGTATGGATAGCGTACAGATTCAAAATATATGTCTATACATCAGGAGGCAGGCTCAGACGGTGTTAGGCCCAGTATGGATTGCACGTGATTGCACAAAGGTTAGAAAGGGTACCGTATCCCCGGATAACATGTATGGATAGCGTACACATTCAAAATATATGTCTATACATCAGGAGGCAGGCTCAGACGGTGTTATGCCCAGTATGGATTGCACGTGATTGCATGAAGGTTAGAAAGGGTACCGTATCTCCGGATAACATGTATGGATAGCATACACATTCAAAATATATGTCTATACATCAGGAGGCAGGCTCAGATGGTGTTAGGCCCAGTATGGATTGCACATGATTGCACAAAGGTTAGAAAGGGTACCGTATCCCCAGATAACATGTATGGATAGCGTACACATTCAAAATATATGTCTATACATCAGGAGGCAGGCTCAGACAGTGTTAGGCCCAGTATGGATTGCACAAAGGTTAGAAAGGGTACCGTATCCCCGGATAACATGTATGGATAGCGTACACATTCAAAATATATGTCTATACATCAGGAGGCAGGCTCAGATGGTGTTAGGCCCAGTATGGATTGCACGTGATTGCACAAAGGTTAGAAAGGGTACCGTATCCCCGGATAACATGTATGGATAGCGTACACATTCAAAATATATGTCTATACATCAGGAGGCAGGCTCAGACGGTGTTAGGCCCAGTATGTATTGCACATGATTGCACAAAGGTTAGAAAGGGTCCCGTATCCCCAGATAACATGTATGGATAGCGTACACATTCAAAATATATGTCTATACATCAGCAGGCAGGCTCAGACGGTGTTAGGCCCAGTATGGATTGCACGTGATTGCACAAAGGTTAGAAAGGGTACCGTATCCCCGGATAACATGTATGGATAGCGTACACATTCAAAATATATGTCTATACATCAGGAGGCAGGCTCAGATGGTGTTAGGCCCAGTATGGATTGCACATGATTGCACAAAGGTTAGAAAGGGTACCGTATCCCCAGATAACATGTATGGATAGCGTACACATTCAAAATATATGTCTATACATCAGGAGGCAGGCTCAGATGGTGTTAGGCCCAGTATGGATTGCACGTGATTGCACAAAGGTTAGAAAGGGTACCGTATCCCCGGATAACATGTATGGATAGTGTACACATTCAAAATATATGTCTATACATCAGGAGGCAGGCTCAGACGGTGTTAGGCCCAGTATGGATTGCACATGATTGCACAAAGGTTAGAAAGGGTACCGTATCCCCAGATAACATGTATGGATAGCGTACACATTCAAAATATATGTCTATACATCAGGAGGCAGTCTCAGACGGTGTTAGGCCCAGTATGGATTGCACGTGATTGCACGAAGGTTAGAAAGGGTACCGTATCTCCGGATAACATGTATGGATAGCGTACACATTCAAAATATATGTCTATACATCAGGAGGCAGGCTCAGACGGTGTTAGGCCCAGTATGGATTGCACATGATTGCACAAAGGTTAGAAAGGGTACCGTATCCCCAGATAACATGTATGGATAGCGTACACATTCAAAATATATGTCTATACATCAGGAGGCAGGCTCAGACGGTGTTAGGCCCAGAATGGATTGCACGTGATTGCACAAAGGTTAGAAAGGGTACCGTATCCTCAGATAACATGTATGGATAGCGTACACATTCAAAATATATGTCTATACATCAGGAGGCAGGCTCAGATGGTGTTAGGCCCAGTATGGATTGCACGTGATTGCACAAAGGTTAGAAAGGGTACCGTATACCCGGATAACATGTATGGATAGCGTACACATTCAAAATATATGTCTATACATCAGGAGGCAGGCTCAGACGGTGTTAGGCCCAGTATGGATTGCACAAAGGTTAGAAAGGGTACCGTATCCCCGGATAACATGTATGGATAGCGTACACATTCAAAATATATGTCTATACATCAGGAGGCAGGCTCAGATGGTGTTAGGCCCAGTATGGATTGCACGTGATTGCACAAAGGTTAGAAAGGGTACCGTATCCCCGGATAACATGTATGGATAGCGTACACATTCAAAATATATGTCTATACATCAGGAGGCAGGCTCAGACGGTGTTAGGCCCAGTATGGATTGCACATGATTGCACAAAGGTTAGAAAGGGTCCCGTATCCCCAGATAACATGTATGGATAGCGTACACATTCAAAATATATGTCTATACATCAAGAGACAGGCTCAGACGGTGTTAGGCCCAGTATGGATTGCACGTGATTGCACAAAGGTTAGAAAGGGTACCGTATCCCCGGATAACATGTATGGATAGCGTACACATTCAAAATATATGTCTATACATCAGCAGTCAGGCTCAGACGGTGTTAGGCCCAGTATGGATTGCACGTGATTGCACAAAGGTTAGAAAGGGTACCGTATCCCCGGATAACATGTATGGATAGCGTACACATTCAAAATATATGTCTATACATCAGGAGGCAGGCTCAGACGGTGTTAGGCCCAGTATGGATTGCACATGATTGCACAAAGGTTAGAAAGGGTACCGTATCCCCAGATAACATGTATGGATAGCGTACACATTCAAAATATATGTCTATACATCAGGAGGCAGGCTCAGACGGTGTTAGGCCCAGTATGGATTGCACGTGACTGCACAAAGGTTAGAAAGGGTACCGTATCCCCGGATAACATGTATGGATAGTGTACACATACAAAATATAGGTCTATACATCAGGAGGCAGGCTCAGACGGTGTTAGGCCCAGTATGGATTGCACATGATTGCACAAAGGTTAGAAAGGGTACCGTATCCCCAGATAACATGTATGGATAGCGTACACATTCAAAATATATGTCTATACATCAGGAGGCAGGCTCAGACGGTGTTAGGCCCAGTATGGATTGCACGTGATTGCACAAAGGTTAGAAAGGGTACCGTATCCCCGGATAACATGTATGGATAGCGTACACATTCAAAATATATGTCTATACATCAGGAGGCAGGCTCAGACGGTGTTAGGCCCAGTATGGATTGCACGTGATTGCACGAAGGTTAGAAAGGGTACCGTATCTCCGGATAACATGTATGGATAGCGTACACATTCAAAATATATGTCTATACATCAGGAGGCAGGCTCAGACGGTGTTAGGCCCAGTATGGATTGCACATGATTGCACAAAGGTTAGAAAGGGTACCGTATCCCCAGATAACATGTATGGATAGCGTACACACTCAAAATATATGTCTATACATCAGGAGGCAGGCTCAGACGGTGTTAGGCCCAGTATGGATTGCACGTGATTGCACAAAGGTTAGAAAGGGTACCGTATCCCCGGATAACATGTATGGATAGTGTACACATTCAAAATATATGTCTATACATCAGGAGGCAGGCTCAGATGGTGTTAGGCCCAGTATGGATTGCACGTGATTGCACAAAGGTTAGAAAGGGTACCGTATCCCTGGATAACATGTATGGATAGCGTACACATTCAAAATATATGTCTATACATCAGGAGGCAGGCTCAGACGGTGTTAGGCCCAGTATGGATTGCACATGATTGCACAAAGGTTAGAAAGGGTCCCGTATCCCCAGATAACATGTATGGATAGCGTACACATTCAAAATATATGTCTATACATCAGGAGGCAGGCTCAGACGGTGTTAGGCCCAGTATGGATTGCACGTGATTGCACAAAGGTTAGAAAGGGTACCGTATCCCCGGATAACATGTATGGATAGCGTACACATTCAAAATATATGTCTATACATCAGGAGGCAGGCTCAGACGGTGTTAGGCCCAGTATGGATTGCACATGATTGCACAAAGGTTAGAAAGGGTACTGTATCCCCAGATAACATGTATGGATAGCGTACACCTTCAAAATATATGTCTATACATCAGGAGGCAGGCTCAGACGGTGTTAGGCCCAGTATGGATTGCACGTGATTGCACAAAGGTTAGAAAGTGTACCGTATCCCCGGATAACATGTATGGATAGTGTACACATTCAAAATATAGGTCTATACATCAGGAGGCAGGCTCAGACGGTGTTAGGCCCAGTATGGATAGCACATGATTGCACAAAGGTTAGAAAGGGTACCGTATCCCCAGATAACATGTATGGATAGCGTACACATTCAAAATATATGTCTATACATCAGGAGGCAGGCTCAAATGGTGTCAGGCACAGTATGGATTTAACGGCCCAGACTACACAGCGGAGGAGCAGGGAGAGGTAAAGATTGCAAATGCTGGGGCCCTGCCCAAGCAAGGGGGGCCCACTCGTGGGCGTCGGTACTGGCACTGGGCCCCTCATAGTACGGCGGTGTGTCTGACGGCGGGTGTGCACCACCACCGTCAGAGACACTTGATTGCACTATGAGGGACCCTGTGCCAGTGCCCGCGCCCAAGAGTCGGCCTACCCACCTGTCCAGGGCAACGGCACTCGCACGGTGTCGTGCGCTAGGTGGTGACCCCGGCCATGGGGGGGAGGCAGCACAGTTAGGGAGTTTTAGAAAGTGGCATATGTTGATGTTGGACATTCAGCTGATGCAAAAGGTGAAATAGGTCAAGTCCCAGGAAGAGGTGGACCAAAGCAAGCCATTTTTCTGTCACCCTATGTGTCATCAGGGGAAGGTGGGACAAAATCCTTGGAAACCCATGCGTGGTTCATTTTAATGAAGGTTAGATCATCCACATTTTGGGTTGACAGACGGGTCCTTTTTTCTGTCAGGATTGATCCAGCTGCACTGAAGACTCTTTCCGACAGCACACTTGCAGCTGGGCAAGCGGGCTCCTGTAAGGCATATTGTGCCAATTCAGGCCAGGTGTCCAGTTTAGCGGCCCAATAGTCAAAGGGGAATGACCTGTGTGGGAGAACATCGATATGGGAGGAAAAGTAGTTTGTAACCATAGTTGACAACTGCTGTCTCCTGTCACTTTCCATCAATGCAGTATTACCAGTTGTGTGAGCGATACTTGAAAAATCAGTCCACAACATTGTCATGAAACCCCTGTCTCCAACGCCACTTCTGCTGTGTGCACCACGAACACCTCTGCCAAGCTGCCCCCGGCCCGTACGGCTCGGGTGAGAACCATCACCGCTGCTGTTTGCTGGGAATGCCTCAAGCAACCGATTTACCAGAGTTGCTTGTTTATTAGCCAATATTAGGTCAAGGTTCTCCTGTGGCATGATGTTTTGTAATTTACCTTTATAGCGTGGATCCAGGATGCTGGCCAACCAGTAGTCGTCATCGTTCATCATTTTGGCAATGCGGGGGTCCCTTTTTAGGATCAGCAAGGCATAATCTGACATGTGGGCCAATGTTCCCGGTGTCAATGATGCACTGCGAGTGCTGGTTGGAGGAGCACTTTCTGGCAAATTCACATGCCTCCAGTCACACACAAACCCTGTACCAGACCTTGCCACGCCAACATTTTCACTTGCCCCACGAGATGCATCCTCCTCCCCTAAGTAATCATCCCCATCATCCTCCTCCTCCTCCTCCTCTTCTTCCTCCACCTCGTCCAGGAGAGGTCCCTGAGCAGACAGTGACTGAATGTCATCAAGGATTCCCTCCTCCTCTTCCTCCTCATCAACATTGGCTGCAGAAGCCTGCTCCTTAAGGTGCGTCAAAGTTTGCATGAGCAGACGCATAAGTGGGAGGCTCATGCTTAGGATGGCGTCGTCTGCGCTTACCAGCCGTGTGCATTCCTCAAAACACTGAAGGACTTTACAAAGGTCTTTCAGCTTCGACCACTGCACACCTGTCAACTCCATGTCTGCTCTCAAACTGCCTGGCCGTGTATCCTCCCACAAATGCATTATGGCCTGCCTCTGCTCGCACAGCCGCTCCACCATGTGCAGGGTGGAGTTCCACCTTGTTGCAATGTCGATAATGAGGCGGTGGTTGGGAAGGTGGAGCAATCGCTGCAGCTTCTGCATATGAACGGAGTGTACAGGCGACCGGCGGATGTGCGCGCACAGTCTTCGCACCTTCTGGAGCAGGGCTGTTAACTCCGGATAATTTTTGAGGAAGCACTGCACCACCAGGTTCAAGGTGTGAGCCAAGCAAGGTATGTGGCTGAGTTTTGAAAGGGCTATGGCTGCCACAAAATTACGGCCGTTATCACTAACTACCTTGCCTGCCTCAAGATGTACACTGCCCAGCCATGACTCAGTTTGTCGCTGAAAGTACTCGGCCAGCACCTCGGCGGTGTGTCTGTCACCCAAACACATCATCTGCAACACAGCCTGCTGACGCTTTCCACTAGCTGCTCGATAGGGGGACACCTTGTGTGCAACAGTGGCAGCTGCAGATGGAGTGCTCGTATGACTGCGCTCTGTGGACGAGCTTTCGCTTCTGGAGGAGGAGGAGGAGGAGGGTCGAACGCCTACAGCCAACTGTTTCCTATACCGTGGGCTAGGCAGCACTGTCCCACCACCGCTGTCCTCTGTGGACCCTGCATCCACCACATTAACCCAGTGCGCAGTGATGGACATGTAACGGCCCTGGCCATGCCGACTGGACCATGCATCAGTTGTGAGGTGCACCTTTCCGCTCACTGACTGCTTGAGTGCATGGACAATGCGGTCTTTCACATGATGGTGGAGGGCTGGGATGGCTTTGCGAGAGAAGAAGTGGTGACTGGGTAGGTCATAGCGTGGTACTGCATAGGCCATGAGTTCGCGAAAAGCTGCGCTTTCCACCAACCGAAAGGGCATCATCTCAAACGAGATTAGTTTGGCAATGTGGGCGTTCAAACCCAGTGTACGCGGATGAGAGACTGAGTACTTTCTTGACCTACTCATAGTGTCTGGGAGGGTGAGCTGGACTTGAGAGCTGCATATGGTGGAAGTAGCGGTGGACAGGGCGGACTGAGAGAGGGTTGATGATGGTGATGGAGTTAGTGTTCTTTCTGATGGCCTAGAATCAGTCTTTCGTTGATATAACAGTGGGATTCCCTGACTGCTGTGGCATTGCAACGACACCTCAACATTTGCTGCTGTGCTAACCGGTGGGCTTACAGTGGGGGAAACAATGTAGCGTTGCTGACTACCTTCGTTGTGATCAGTTGCACATGTGGCACTTGAGGTTTGGTGTTGTGTCCACGCTTGAAAGTGCATGGTGTTCAAATGTCTAAGCATGCAACTGGTATTCAAATTTTTCAGATTTTTCCCTCGGCTATAGGTCTTAGCGCACTTCTTACAGATAACCTTGGCCTGATCATGAGGATTTTGTTCAAAAAAGTGCCACACTGCACTCTTCCTACTTTGGCAGACATTTTGCGGCCTAGCACTCTGTGATCTTTTGACCCTCTGGACAAGCTGTCCAGCAACTCTTTTGATTTTTGGAACCTGTCTTTGGAGTGCTCCGGGCCTGCCAGATAACAGCTGTTGCGATGTCGATGTCTGCTGTGGATGCTCCTCATCTGAGCTATTGGAAGCAGCACCCTCTTCCCCCAATGGATGCCAATCTGGGTCAACAACTGGGTCATCCATCACCTCCTCTTCAATGTCATGTGCACCTTCCTCTGTGTCACCGTGTATGGTGGTATAGTGTGCGGGAAGGGGCACCTGAGTCTCATCAGGGTCAGAATCTGGCTCTGTACACTGCGAGGACAATGTAGTGCTCTGAGTGAATGTACCAGCAGAATCATCCATCAGCGGCTATGCATCAGTGCACTCCATGTCAGATTCATCTTGGCCTGGGTAATTCACCATTTGACTTGATAATCCAGGCATGGTATGTGAAAACAGCTCCATGGAGTAATCAGTAGTATGGCCTGCGTCATCCTTCAATCTTGTTTGGGGTGAAGGACACAAGGAAAGGTGTGGTTCATGAACATGAGCCTCCAATGACGACTCAGTGCTTTTACTTTTTACAACTGAAGAAGAGGAGGCGATAGAGCTGGAGGCTGAGTCAGCAATGTAAGACAAAACTTTTTCCTGATGCTCTGGCTTTAAAAGCGGTTTGCCAACTCCTAGAAAACTAAGCCTTCGAAGCCTTATGGAGCCAGACGATGACGCAGGCTCAACACCTCCTGCATTCGGTCCTATTTTGCTCTTTCCACTACCATCAGATCCACCACCAACACCATCATTATCAGCTGCCAACCCCCGCCCAATTCCACGGCCTCTTCCACCAGACTTCCTCATTTTTGGTAGAAATGTAGACAAAATCCAACAAACTATATAGTAATGTAAAACAAGGTACAAGGTGTCTATAGGACAGGGGAGATTTTGAATTTCTGCTCACACTAGTGGACACTGGACACTTTTGGATTGTGTGAGGCCCACTGAATATCTGAGCGCTATGTCACAGGCTCGATGGCACAGCTGTGACCAAAGTGACTAGAGGATAAGGGAGATTTTGAATTTCTGCAGACACTGGACACTTTTGGATTGTGTGAGGCCCACTGAATATCTGAGCGCTATGTCACAGGCTCGATGGCACAGCTGTGACCAAAGTGACTAGAGGATAAGTGAGATTTTGAATTTCTGCAGACACTTGTGGACACTTTTGGATTGTGTGAGGCCCACTGAATATCTGAGCGCTATGTCACAGGCTCGATGGCACAGCTGTGACCAAAGTGACTAGAGGATAAGTGAGATTTTGAATTTCTGCAGACACTTGTGGACACTTTGGATTGTGTGAGGCCCACTGAATATCTGAGCGCTATGTCACAGGCTCGATGGCACAGCTGTGACCAAAGTGACTAGAGGATAAGTGAGATTTTGAATTTCTGCAGACACTTGTGGACACTGGACACTTTTGCATTGTGTGAGGCCCACTGAATATCTGAGCGCTATTGCACAGGCTCGATGGCACAGCTGTGACCAAAGTGACTAGAGGAAAAGGGAGATTTTGAATTTCTGCAGACACTGGACACTTTTGGATTGTGTGAGGCCCACTGAATATATGAGCGCTATGTCACAGGCTCGATGGCACAGCTGTGACCAAAGTGACTAGAGGATAAGGGAGATTTTGAATTTCTGCAGACACTGGACACTTTTGGATTGTGTGAGGCCCACTGAATATCTGAGCGCTATGTCACAGGCTCGATGGCACAGCTGTGACCAAATTGACTAGAGGATAAGGGAGATTTTGAATTTCTGCAGACACTGGACACTTTTGGATTGTGTGAGGCCCACTGAATATCTGAGCGCTATGTCACAGGCTCGATGGCACAGCTGTGACCAAAGTGACTAGAGGATAAGGGAGATTTTGAATTTCTGCAGACACTGGACACTTTTGGATTGTGTGAGGCCCACTGAATATCTGAGCGCTATGTCACAGGCTCGATGGCACAGCTGTGACCAAAGTGACTAGAGGATTAGTGAGATTTTGAATTTCTGCAGACACTTGTGGACACTTTTGGATTGTGTGAGGCCCACTGAATATCTGAGCGCTATGTCACAGGCTCGATGGCACAGCTGTGACCAAAGTGACTAGAGGATAAGTGAGATTTTGAATTTCTGCAGACACTTGTGGACACTTTTGGATTGTGTGAGGCCCACTGAATATCTGAGCGCTATGTCACAGGCTCGATGGCACAGCTGTGACCAAAGTGACTAGAGGATAAGGGAGATTTTGAATTTCTGCAGACACTTGTGGACACTGGACACTTTTTGATTGTGTAAGGCCCACTGAATATCTGAGCGCTATGTCACAGGCTTGATGGCACAGCTATGACCAAAGTGACTAGAGGATAAGGGAGATTTTGAATTTCTGCAGACACTTGTGGACACTGGACACTTTTGGATTGTGTGAGGCCCACTGAATATCTGAGCGCTATGTCACAGGCTCGATGGCACAGCTGTGACCAAAGTGACTAGAGGATAAGTGAGATTTTGAATTTCTGCAGACACTGGACACTTTTGGATTGTATGAGGCCCACTGAATATCTGAGCGCTATGTCACAGGCTCGATGGCACAGCTGTGACCAAAGTGACTAGAGGATAAGGGAGATTTTGAATTTCTGCAGACACTGGACACTTTTGGATTGTGTGAGGCCCACTGAATATCTGAGCGCTATGTCACAGGCTCGATGGCACAGCTGTGACCAAAGTGACTAGAGGATAAGGGAGATTTTGAATTTCTGCAGACACTGGACACTTTTGGATTGTGTGAGGCCCACTGAATATCTGAGCGCTATGTCACAGGCTCGATGGCACAGCTGTGACCAAAGTGACTAGAGGATAAGTGAGATTTTGAATTTCTGCAGACACTTGTGGACACTTTTGGATTGTGTGAGGCCCACTGAATATCTGAGCGCTATGTCACAGGCTCGATGGCACAGCTGTGACCAAAGTGACTAGAGGATAAGTGAGATTTTGAATTTCTGCAGACACTTGTGGACACTTTTGGATTGTGTGAGGCCCACTGAATATCTGAGCGCTATGTCACAGGCTCGATGGCACAGCTGTGACCAAAGTGACTAGAGGATAAGTGAGATTTTGAATTTCTGCAGACACTTGTGGACACTTTTGGATTGTGTGAGGCGCACTGAATATCTGAGCGCTATGTCACAGGCTCGATGGCACAGCTGTGACCAAAGTGACTAGAGGATAAGGGAGATTTTGAATTTCTGCAGACACTTGTGGACACTGGACACTTTTGGATTGTGTGAGGCCCACTGAATATCTGAGCGCTATGTCACAGGCTTGATGGCACAGCTGTGACCAAAGTGACTAGAGGATAAGGGAGATTTTGAATTTCTGCAGACACTGGACACTTTTGGATTGTGTGAGGCCCACTGAATATCTGAGCGCTATGTCACAGGCTCGATGGCACAGCTGTGACCAAAGTGACTAGAGGATAAGTGAGATTTTGAATTTCTGCAGACACTTGTGGACACTTTTGGATTGTGTGAGGCCCACTGAATATCTGAGCGCTATGTCACAGGCTCGATGGCACAGCTGTGACCAAAGTGACTAGAGGATAAGTGAGATTTTGAATTTCTGCAGACACTTGTGGACACTTTTGGATTGTGTGAGGCCCACTGAATATCTGAGCGCTATGTCACAGGCTCGATGGCACAGCTGTGACCAAAGTGACTAGAGGATAAGGGAGATTTTGAATTTCTGCAGACACTGGACACTTTTGGATTGTGTGAGGCCCACTGAATATCTGAGCGCTATGTCACAGGCTCGATGGCACAGCTGTGACCAAAGTGACTAGAGGATTAGTGAGATTTTGAATTTCTGCAGACACTTGTGGACACTTTTGGATTGTGTGAGGCCCACTGAATATCTGAGCGCTATGTCACAGGCTCGATGGCACAGCTGTGACCAAAGTGACTAGATGATAAGTGAGATTTTGAATTTCTGCAGACACTTGTGGACACTTTTGGATTGTGTGAGGCCCACTGAATATCTGAGCGCTATGTCACAGGCTCGATGGCACAGCTGTGACCAAAGTGACTAGAGGATAAGGGAGATTTTGAATTTCTGCAGACACTTGTGGACACTGGACACTTTTGGATTGTGTGAGGCCCACTGAATATCTGAGCGCTATGTCACAGGCTTAATGGCACAGCTGTGACCAAAGTGACTAGAGGATAAGGGAGATTTTGAATTTCTGCAGACAGTTGTGGACACTGGACACTTTTGGATTGTGTGAGGCCCACTGAATATCTGAGCGCTATGTCACAGGCTCGATGGCACAGCTGTGACCAAAGTGACTAGAGGATAAGTGAGATTTTGAATTTCTGCAGACACTGGACACTTTTGGATTGTGTGAGGCCCACTGAATATCTGAGCGCTATGTCACAGGCTCGATGGCACAGCTGTGACCAAAGTGACTAGAGGATAAGGGAGATTTTGAATTTCTGCAGACACTGGACACTTTTGGATTGTGTGAGGCCCACTGAATATCTGAGCGCTATGTCACAGGCTCGATGGCACAGCTGTGACCAAAGTGACTAGAGGATAAGGGAGATTTTGAATTTCTGCAGACACTGGACACTTTTGGATTGTGTGAGGCCCACTGAATATCTGAGCGCTATGTCACAGGCTCGATGGCACAGCTGTGACCAAAGTCACTATAGGATAAGGGAGATTTTGAATTTCTGCAGACACTGGACACTTTTGGATTGTGTGAGGCCCACTGAATATCTGAGCGCTATGTCACAGGCTCGATGGCACAGCTGTGACCAAAGTGACTAGAGGATAAGTGAGATTTTGAATTTCTGCAGACACTTGTGGACACTTTTGGATTGCGTGAGGCCCACTGAATATCTGAGCGCTATGTCACAGTCTCGATGGCACAGCTGTGACCAAAGTGACTAGAGGATAAGTAAGATTTTGAATTTCTGCAGACACTTGTGGACACTTTTGGATTGTGTGAGGCCCACTGAATATCTGAGCGCTATGTCACAGGCTCGATGGCACAGCTGTGACCAAAGTGACTAGAGGATAAGGGAGATTTTGAATTTCTGCAGACACTTGTGGACACTGGACACTTTTGGATTGTGTGAGGCCCACTGAATATCTGAGCGCTCTGTCACAGGCTCGATGGCACAGCTGTGACCAAAGTGACTAGAGGATAAGTGAGATTTTGAATTTCTGCAGACACTGGACACTTTTTGATTGTGTGAGGCCCACTGAATATCTGAGCGCTATGGCACAGGCTCGATGGCACAGCTGTGACCAAAGTCACTATAGGATAAGGGAGATTTTGAATTTCTGCAGACACTTGTGGACACTGGACACTTTTGGATTGTGTGAGGCCCACTGAATATCTGAGCGCTATGTCACAGGCTTGATGGCACAGCTGTGACCAAAGTGACTAGAGGATAAGGGAGATTTTGAATTTCTGAAGACACTTGTGGACACTGGACACTTTTGGATTGTGTGAGGCCCACTGAATATCTGAGCGCTATGTCACAGGCTCGATGGCACAGCTGTGACCAAAGTGACTAGAGGATAAGTGAGATTTTGAATTTCTGCAGACACTGGACACTTTTGGATTGTGTGAGGCCCACTGAATATCTGAGCGCTATGTCACAGGCTCGATGGCACAGCTGTGACAAAAGTGACTAGAGGATAAGGGAGATTTTGAATTTCTGCAGACACTGGACACTTTTGGATTGTGTGAGGCCCACTGAATATATGAGCGCTATGTCACAGGCTCGATGGCACAGCTGTGACCAAAGTGACTAGAGGATAAGGGAGATTTTGAATTTCTGCAGACACTGGACACTTTTGGATTGTGTGAGGCCCACTGAATATCTGAGCGCTATGTCACAGGCTCGATGGCTCAGCTGTGACCAAAGTGACTAGAGGATAAGGGAGATTTTGAATTTCTGCAGACACTGGACACTTTTGGATTGTGTGAGGCCCACTGAATATCTGAGCGCTATGTCACAGGCTCGATGGCACAGCTGTGACCAAAGTGACTAGAGGATAAGTGAGATTTTGAATTTCTGCAGACACTTGTGGACACTTTTGGATTGTGTGAGGCCCACTGAATATCTCGCTATGTCACAGGCTCGATGGCACAGCTGTGACCAAAGTGACTAGAGGATAAGGGAGATTTTGAATTTCTGCAGACACTGGACACTTTTGGATTGTGTGAGGCCCACTGAATATCTGAGCGCTATGTCACAGGCTCGATGGCACAGCTGTGACCAAAGTGACTAGAGGATTAGTGAGATTTTGAATTTCTGCAGACACTTGTGGACACTTTTGGATTGTGTGAGGCCCACTGAATATCTGAGCGCTATGTCACAGGCTCGATGGCACAGCTGTGACCAAAGTGACTAGAGGATAAGTGAGATTTTGAATTTCTGCAGACACTTGTGGACACTTTTGGATTGTGTGAGGCGCACTGAATATCTGAGCGCTATGTCACAGGCTCGATGGCACAGCTGTGACCAAAGTGACTAGAGGATAAGTGAGATTTTGAATTTCTGCAGACACTTGTGGACACTTTTGGATTGTGTGAGGCCCACTGAATATCTGAGCGCTATGTCACAGGCTCGATGGCACAGCTGTGACCAAAGTGACTAGAGGATAAGTGAGATTTTGAATTTCTGCAGACACTTGTGGACACTTTTGGATTGTGTGAGGCCCACTGAATATCTGAGCGCTATGTCACAGGCTCGATGGCACAGCTGTGACCAAAGTGACTAGAGGATAAGGGAGATTTTGAATTTCTGCAGACACTGGACACTTTTGGATTGTGTGAGGCCCACTGAATATCTGAGCGCTATGTCACAGGCTCGATGGCACAGCTGTGACCAAAGTGACTAGAGGATTAGTGAGATTTTGAATTTCTGCAGACACTTGTGGACACTTTTGGATTGTGTGAGGCCCACTGAATATCTGAGCGCTATGTCACAGGCTCGATGGCACAGCTGTGACCAAAGTGACTAGAGGATAAGTGAGATTTTGAATTTCTGCAGACACTTGTGGACACTTTTGGATTGTGTGAGGCCCACTGAATATCTGAGCGCTATGTCACAGGCTCGATGGCAGAGCTGTGACCAAAGTGACTAGAGGATAAGGGAGATTTTGAATTTCTGCAGACACTTGTGGACACTTTTGGATTGTGTGAGGCCCACTGAATATCTGAGCGCTATGTCACAGGCTCGATGGCACAGCTGTGACCAAAGTGACTAGAGGATAAGTGAGATTTTGAATTTCTGCAGACACTTGTGGACACTTTTGGATTGTGTGAGGCCCACTGAATATCTGAGCGCTATGTCACAGGCTCGATGGCACAGCTGTGACCAAAGTGACTAGAGGATAAGTGAGATTTTGAATTTCTGCAGACACTTGTGGACACTTTTGGATTGTGTGAGGCCCACTGAATATCTGAGCGCTATGTCACAGGCTCGATGGCAGAGCTGTGACCAAAGTGACTAGAGGATAAGGGAGATTTTGAATTTCTGCAGACACTTGTGGACACTTTTGGATTGTGTGAGGCCCACTGAATATCTGAGCGCTATGTCACAGGCTCGATGGCACAGCTGTGACCAAAGTGACTAGAGGATAAGTGAGATTTTGAATTTCTGCAGACACTTGTGGACACTTTTGGATTGCGTGAGGCCCACTGAATATCTGAGCGCTATGTCACAGTCTCGATGGCACAGCTGTGACCAAAGTGACTAGAGGATAAGTGAGATTTTGAATTTCTGCAGACACTTGTGGACACTTTTGGATTGTGTGAGGCCCACTGAATATCTGAGCGCTATGTCACAGGCTCGATGGCACAGCTGTGACCAAAGTGACTAGAGGATAAGGGAGATTTTGAATTTCTGCAGACACTTGTGGACACTGGACACTTTTGGATTGTGTGAGGCCCACTGAATATCTGAGCGCTCTGTCACAGGCTCGATGGCACAGCTGTGACCAAAGTGACTAGAGGATAAGTGAGATTTTGAATTTCTGCAGACACTGGACAATTTTTGATTGTGTGAGGCCCACTGAATATCTGAGCGCTATGGCACAGGCTCGATGGCACAGCTGTGACCAAAGTCACTATAGGATAAGGGAGATTTTGAATTTCTGCAGACACTTGTGGACACTGGACACTTTTGGATTGTGTGAGGCCCACTGAATATCTGAGCGCTATGTCACAGGCTTGATGGCACAGCTGTGACCAAAGTGACTAGAGGATAAGGGAGATTTTGAATTTCTGCAGACACTTGTGGACACTGGACACTTTTGGATTGTGTGAGGCCCACTGAATATCTGAGCGCTATGTCACAGGCTCGATGGCACAGCTGTGACCAAAGTGACTAGAGGATAAGTGAGATTTTGAATTTCTGCAGACACTGGACACTTTTGGATTGTGTGAGGCCCACTGAATATCTGAGCGCTATGTCACAGGCTCGATGGCACAGCTGTGACCAAAGTGACTAGAGGATAAGGGAGATTTTGAATTTCTGCAGACACTGGACACTTTTGGATTGTGTGAGGCCCACTGAATATATGAGCGCTATGTCACAGGCTCGATGGCACAGCTGTGACCAAAGTGACTAGAGGATAAGGGAGATTTTGAATTTCTGCAGACACTGGACACTTTTGGATTGTGTGAGGCCCACTGAATATCTGAGCGCTATGTCACAGGCTCGATGGCTCAGCTGTGACCAAAGTGACTAGAGGATAAGGGAGATTTTGAATTTCTGCAGACACTGGACACTTTTGGATTGTGTGAGGCCCACTGAATATCTGAGCGCTATGTCACAGGCTCGATGGCACAGCTGTGACCAAAGTGACTAGAGGATAAGTGAGATTTTGAATTTCTGCAGACACTTGTGGACACTTTTGGATTGTGTGAGGCCCACTGAATATCTCGCTATGTCACATGCTCGATGGCACAGCTGTGACCAAAGTGACTAGAGGATAAGTGAGATTTTGAATTTCTGCAGACACTTGTGGACACTTTTGGATTGTGTGAGGCCCACTGAATATCTGAGCGCTATGTCACAGGCTCGATGGCACAGCTGTGACCAAAGTGACTAGAGGATAAGTGAGATTTTGAATTTCTGCAGACACTTGTGGACACTTTGGATTGTGTGAGGCCCACTGAATATCTGAGCGCTATGTCACAGGCTCGATGGCACAGCTGTGACCAAAGTGACTAGAGGATAAGTGAGATTTTGAATTTCTGCAGACACTTGTGGACACTGGACACTTTTGCATTGTGTGAGGCCCACTGAATATCTGAGCGCTATTGCACAGGCTCGATGGCACAGCTGTGACCAAAGTGACTAGAGGAAAAGGGAGATTTTGAATTTCTGCAGACACTGGACACTTTTGGATTGTGTGAGGCCCACTGAATATATGAGCGCTATGTCACAGGCTCGATGGCACAGCTGTGACCAAAGTGACTAGAGGATAAGGGAGATTTTGAATTTCTGCAGACACTGGACACTTTTGGATTGTGTGAGGCCCACTGAATATCTGAGCGCTATGTCACAGGCTCGATGGCACAGCTGTGACCAAATTGACTAGAGGATAAGGGAGATTTTGAATTTCTGCAGACACTGGACACTTTTGGATTGTGTGAGGCCCACTGAATATCTGAGCGCTATGTCACAGGCTCGATGGCACAGCTGTGACCAAAGTGACTAGAGGATAAGGGAGATTTTGAATTTCTGCAGACACTGGACACTTTTGGATTGTGTGAGGCCCACTGAATATCTGAGCGCTATGTCACAGGCTCGATGGCACAGCTGTGACCAAAGTGACTAGAGGATTAGTGAGATTTTGAATTTCTGCAGACACTTGTGGACACTTTTGGATTGTGTGAGGCCCACTGAATATCTGAGCGCTATGTCACAGGCTCGATGGCACAGCTGTGACCAAAGTGACTAGAGGATAAGTGAGATTTTGAATTTCTGCAGACACTTGTGGACACTTTTGGATTGTGTGAGGCCCACTGAATATCTGAGCGCTATGTCACAGGCTCGATGGCACAGCTGTGACCAAAGTGACTAGAGGATAAGGGAGATTTTGAATTTCTGCAGACACTTGTGGACACTGGACACTTTTTGATTGTGTAAGGCCCACTGAATATCTGAGCGCTATGTCACAGGCTTGATGGCACAGCTATGACCAAAGTGACTAGAGGATAAGGGAGATTTTGAATTTCTGCAGACACTTGTGGACACTGGACACTTTTGGATTGTGTGAGGCCCACTGAATATCTGAGCGCTATGTCACAGGCTCGATGGCACAGCTGTGACCAAAGTGACTAGAGGATAAGTGAGATTTTGAATTTCTGCAGACACTGGACACTTTTGGATTGTATGAGGCCCACTGAATATCTGAGCGCTATGTCACAGGCTCGATGGCACAGCTGTGACCAAAGTGACTAGAGGATAAGGGAGATTTTGAATTTCTGCAGACACTGGACACTTTTGGATTGTGTGAGGCCCACTGAATATCTGAGCGCTATGTCACAGGCTCGATGGCACAGCTGTGACCAAAGTGACTAGAGGATAAGGGAGATTTTGAATTTCTGCAGACACTGGACACTTTTGGATTGTGTGAGGCCCACTGAATATCTGAGCGCTATGTCACAGGCTCGATGGCACAGCTGTGACCAAAGTGACTAGAGGATAAGTGAGATTTTGAATTTCTGCAGACACTTGTGGACACTTTTGGATTGTGTGAGGCCCACTGAATATCTGAGCGCTATGTCACAGGCTCGATGGCACAGCTGTGACCAAAGTGACTAGAGGATAAGTGAGATTTTGAATTTCTGCAGACACTTGTGGACACTTTTGGATTGTGTGAGGCCCACTGAATATCTGAGCGCTATGTCACAGGCTCGATGGCACAGCTGTGACCAAAGTGACTAGAGGATAAGTGAGATTTTGAATTTCTGCAGACACTTGTGGACACTTTTGGATTGTGTGAGGCGCACTGAATATCTGAGCGCTATGTCACAGGCTCGATGGCACAGCTGTGACCAAAGTGACTAGAGGATAAGGGAGATTTTGAATTTCTGCAGACACTTGTGGACACTGGACACTTTTGGATTGTGTGAGGCCCACTGAATATCTGAGCGCTATGTCACAGGCTTGATGGCACAGCTGTGACCAAAGTGACTAGAGGATAAGGGAGATTTTGAATTTCTGCAGACACTGGACACTTTTGGATTGTGTGAGGCCCACTGAATATCTGAGCGCTATGTCACAGGCTCGATGGCACAGCTGTGACCAAAGTGACTAGAGGATAAGTGAGATTTTGAATTTCTGCAGACACTTGTGGACACTTTTGGATTGTGTGAGGCCCACTGAATATCTGAGCGCTATGTCACAGGCTCGATGGCACAGCTGTGACCAAAGTGACTAGAGGATAAGTGAGATTTTGAATTTCTGCAGACACTTGTGGACACTTTTGGATTGTGTGAGGCCCACTGAATATCTGAGCGCTATGTCACAGGCTCGATGGCACAGCTGTGACCAAAGTGACTAGAGGATAAGGGAGATTTTGAATTTCTGCAGACACTGGACACTTTTGGATTGTGTGAGGCCCACTGAATATCTGAGCGCTATGTCACAGGCTCGATGGCACAGCTGTGACCCAAGTGACTAGAGGATTAGTGAGATTTTGAATTTCTGCAGACACTTGTGGACACTTTTGGATTGTGTGAGGCCCACTGAATATCTGAGCGCTATGTCACAGGCTCGATGGCACAGCTGTGACCAAAGTGACTAGATGATAAGTGAGATTTTGAATTTCTGCAGACACTTGTGGACACTTTTGGATTGTGTGAGGCCCACTGAATATCTGAGCGCTATGTCACAGGCTCGATGGCACAGCTGTGACCAAAGTGACTAGAGGATAAGGGAGATTTTGAATTTCTGCAGACACTTGTGGACACTGGACACTTTTGGATTGTGTGAGGCCCACTGAATATCTGAGCGCTATGTCACAGGCTTAATGGCACAGCTGTGACCAAAGTGACTAGAGGATAAGGGAGATTTTGAATTTCTGCAGACAGTTGTGGACACTGGACACTTTTGGATTGTGTGAGGCCCACTGAATATCTGAGCGCTATGTCACAGGCTCGATGGCACAGCTGTGACCAAAGTGACTAGAGGATAAGTGAGATTTTGAATTTCTGCAGACACTGGACACTTTTGGATTGTGTGAGGCCCACTGAATATCTGAGCGCTATGTCACAGGCTCGATGGCACAGCTGTGACCAAAGTGACTAGAGGATAAGGGAGATTTTGAATTTCTGCAGACACTGGACACTTTTGGATTGTGTGAGGCCCACTGAATATCTGAGCGCTATGTCACAGGCTCGATGGCACAGCTGTGACCAAAGTGACTAGAGGATAAGGGAGATTTTGAATTTCTGCAGACACTGGACACTTTTGGATTGTGTGAGGCCCACTGAATATCTGAGCGCTATGTCACAGGCTCGATGGCACAGCTGTGACCAAAGTCACTATAGGATAAGGGAGATTTTGAATTTCTGCAGACACTGGACACTTTTGGATTGTGTGAGGCCCACTGAATATCTGAGCGCTATGTCACAGGCTCGATGGCACAGCTGTGACCAAAGTGACTAGAGGATAAGTGAGATTTTGAATTTCTGCAGACACTTGTGGACACTTTTGGATTGCGTGAGGCCCACTGAATATCTGAGCGCTATGTCACAGTCTCGATGGCACAGCTGTGACCAAAGTGACTAGAGGATAAGTAAGATTTTGAATTTCTGCAGACACTTGTGGACACTTTTGGATTGTGTGAGGCCCACTGAATATCTGAGCGCTATGTCACAGGCTCGATGGCACAGCTGTGACCAAAGTGACTAGAGGATAAGGGAGATTTTGAATTTCTGCAGACACTTGTGGACACTGGACACTTTTGGATTGTGTGAGGCCCACTGAATATCTGAGCGCTCTGTCACAGGCTCGATGGCACAGCTGTGACCAAAGTGACTAGAGGATAAGTGAGATTTTGAATTTCTGCAGACACTGGACACTTTTTGATTGTGTGAGGCCCACTGAATATCTGAGCGCTATGGCACAGGCTCGATGGCACAGCTGTGACCAAAGTCACTATAGGATAAGGGAGATTTTGAATTTCTGCAGACACTTGTGGACACTGGACACTTTTGGATTGTGTGAGGCCCACTGAATATCTGAGCGCTATGTCACAGGCTTGATGGCACAGCTGTGACCAAAGTGACTAGAGGATAAGGGAGATTTTGAATTTCTGCAGACACTTGTGGACACTGGACACTTTTGGATTGTGTGAGGCCCACTGAATATCTGAGCGCTATGTCACAGGCTCGATGGCACAGCTGTGACCAAAGTGACTAGAGGATAAGTGAGATTTTGAATTTCTGCAGACACTGGACACTTTTGGATTGTGTGAGGCCCACTGAATATCTGAGCGCTATGTCACAGGCTCGATGGCACAGCTGTGACAAAAGTGACTAGAGGATAAGGGAGATTTTGAATTTCTGCAGACACTGGACACTTTTGGATTGTGTGAGGCCCACTGAATATATGAGCGCTATGTCACAGGCTCGATGGCACAGCTGTGACCAAAGTGACTAGAGGATAAGGGATATTTTGAATTTCTGCAGACACTGGACACTTTTGGATTGTGTGAGGCCCACTGAATATCTGAGCGCTATGTCACAGGCTCGATGGCTCAGCTGTGACCAAAGTGACTAGAGGATAAGGGAGATTTTGAATTTCTGCAGACACTGGACACTTTTGGATTGTGTGAGGCCCACTGAATATCTGAGCGCTATGTCACAGGCTCGATGGCACAGCTGTGACCAAAGTGACTAGAGGATAAGTGAGATTTTGAATTTCTGCAGACACTTGTGGACACTTTTGGATTGTGTGAGGCCCACTGAATATCTCGCTATGTCACAGGCTCGATGGCACAGCTGTGACCAAAGTGACTAGAGGATAAGGGAGATTTTGAATTTCTGCAGACACTGGACACTTTTGGATTGTGTGAGGCCCACTGAATATCTGAGCGCTATGTCACAGGCTCGATGGCACAGCTGTGACCAAAGTGACTAGAGGATTAGTGAGATTTTGAATTTCTGCAGACACTTGTGGACACTTTTGGATTGTGTGAGGCCCACTGAATATCTGAGCGCTATGTCACAGGCTCGATGGCACAGCTGTGACCAAAGTGACTAGAGGATAAGTGAGATTTTGAATTTCTGCAGACACTTGTGGACACTTTTGGATTGTGTGAGGCGCACTGAATATCTGAGCGCTATGTCACAGGCTCGATGGCACAGCTGTGACCAAAGTGACTAGAGGATAAGTGAGATTTTGAATTTCTGCAGACACTTGTGGACACTTTTGGATTGTGTGAGGCCCACTGAATATCTGAGCGCTATGTCACAGGCTCGATGGCACAGCTGTGACCAAAGTGACTAGAGGATAAGTGAGATTTTGAATTTCTGCAGACACTTGTGGACACTTTTGGATTGTGTGAGGCCCACTGAATATCTGAGCGCTATGTCACAGGCTCGATGGCACAGCTGTGACCAAAGTGACTAGAGGATAAGGGAGATTTTGAATTTCTGCAGACACTGGACACTTTTGGATTGTGTGAGGCCCACTGAATATCTGAGCGCTATGTCACAGGCTCGATGGCACAGCTGTGACCAAAGTGACTAGAGGATTAGTGAGATTTTGAATTTCTGCAGACACTTGTGGACACTTTTGGATTGTGTGAGGCCCACTGAATATCTGAGCGCTATGTCACAGGCTCGATGGCACAGCTGTGACCAAAGTGACTAGAGGATAAGTGAGATTTTGAATTTCTGCAGACACTTGTGGACACTTTTGGATTGTGTGAGGCCCACTGAATATCTGAGCGCTATGTCACAGGCTCGATGGCAGAGCTGTGACCAAAGTGACTAGAGGATAAGGGAGATTTTGAATTTCTGCAGACACTTGTGGACACTTTTGGATTGTGTGAGGCCCACTGAATATCTGAGCGCTATGTCACAGGCTCGATGGCACAGCTGTGACCAAAGTGACTAGAGGATAAGTGAGATTTTGAATTTCTGCAGACACTTGTGGACACTTTTGGATTGTGTGAGGCCCACTGAATATCTGAGCGCTATGTCACAGGCTCGATGGCACAGCTGTGACCAAAGTGACTAGAGGATAAGTGAGATTTTGAATTTCTGCAGACACTTGTGGACACTTTTGGATTGTGTGAGGCCCACTGAATATCTGAGCGCTATGTCACAGGCTCGATGGCAGAGCTGTGACCAAAGTGACTAGAGGATAAGGGAGATTTTGAATTTCTGCAGACACTTGTGGACACTTTTGGATTGTGTGAGGCCCACTGAATATCTGAGCGCTATGTCACAGGCTCGATGGCACAGCTGTGACCAAAGTGACTAGAGGATAAGTGAGATTTTGAATTTCTGCAGACACTTGTGGACACTTTTGGATTGCGTGAGGCCCACTGAATATCTGAGCGCTATGTCACAGTCTCGATGGCACAGCTGTGACCAAAGTGACTAGAGGATAAGTGAGATTTTGAATTTCTGCAGACACTTGTGGACACTTTTGGATTGTGTGAGGCCCACTGAATATCTGAGCGCTATGTCACAGGCTCGATGGCACAGCTGTGACCAAAGTGACTAGAGGATAAGGGAGATTTTGAATTTCTGCAGACACTTGTGGACACTGGACACTTTTGGATTGTGTGAGGCCCACTGAATATCTGAGCGCTCTGTCACAGGCTCGATGGCACAGCTGTGACCAAAGTGACTAGAGGATAAGTGAGATTTTGAATTTCTGCAGACACTGGACAATTTTTGATTGTGTGAGGCCCACTGAATATCTGAGCGCTATGGCACAGGCTCGATGGCACAGCTGTGACCAAAGTCACTATAGGATAAGGGAGATTTTGAATTTCTGCAGACACTTGTGGACACTGGACACTTTTGGATTGTGTGAGGCCCACTGAATATCTGAGCGCTATGTCACAGGCTTGATGGCACAGCTGTGACCAAAGTGACTAGAGGATAAGGGAGATTTTGAATTTCTGCAGACACTTGTGGACACTGGACACTTTTGGATTGTGTGAGGCCCACTGAATATCTGAGCGCTATGTCACAGGCTCGATGGCACAGCTGTGACCAAAGTGACTAGAGGATAAGTGAGATTTTGAATTTCTGCAGACACTGGACACTTTTGGATTGTGTGAGGCCCACTGAATATCTGAGCGCTATGTCACAGGCTCGATGGCACAGCTGTGACCAAAGTGACTAGAGGATAAGGGAGATTTTGAATTTCTGCAGACACTGGACACTTTTGGATTGTGTGAGGCCCACTGAATATATGAGCGCTATGTCACAGGCTCGATGGCACAGCTGTGACCAAAGTGACTAGAGGATAAGGGAGATTTTGAATTTCTGCAGACACTGGACACTTTTGGATTGTGTGAGGCCCACTGAATATCTGAGCGCTATGTCACAGGCTCGATGGCTCAGCTGTGACCAAAGTGACTAGAGGATAAGGGAGATTTTGAATTTCTGCAGACACTGGACACTTTTGGATTGTGTGAGGCCCACTGAATATCTGAGCGCTATGTCACAGGCTCGATGGCACAGCTGTGACCAAAGTGACTAGAGGATAAGTGAGATTTTGAATTTCTGCAGACACTTGTGGACACTTTTGGATTGTGTGAGGCCCACTGAATATCTCGCTATGTCACATGCTCGATGGCACAGCTGTGACCAAAGTGACTAGAGGATAAGTGAGATTTTGAATTTCTGCAGACACTTGTGGACACTTTTGGATTGTGTGAGGCCCACTGAATATCTGAGCGCTATGTCACAGGCTCGATGGCACAGCTGTGACCAAAGTGACTAGAGGATAAGGGAGATTTTGAATTTCTGCAGACACTGGACACTTTTGGATTGTGTGAGGCCCACTGAATATCTGAGCGCTATGTCACAGGCTCGATGGCACAGCTGTGACCAAAGTGACTAGAGGATTAGTGAGATTTTGAATTTCTGCAGACACTTGTGGACACTTTTGGATTGTGTGAGGCCCACTGAATATCTGAGCGCTATGTCACAGGCTCGATGGCACAGCTGTGACCAAAGTGACTAGAGGATAAGTGAGATTTTGAATTTCTTCAGACACTTGTGGACACTTTTGGATTGTGTGAGGCGCACTGAATATCTGAGCGCTATGTCACAGGCTCGATGGCACAGCTGTGACCAAAGTGACTAGAGGATAAGGGAGATTTTGAATTTCTGCAGACACTTGTGGACACTGGACACTTTTGGATTGTGTGAGGCCCACTGAATATCTGAGCGCTATGTCACAGGCTTGATGGCACAGCTGTGACCAAAGTGACTAGAGGATAAGGGAGATTTTGAATTTCTGCAAACACTTGTGGACACTGGACACTTTTGGATTGTGTGAGGCCCACTGAATATCTGAGCGCTATGTCACAGGCTCGATGGCACAGCTGTGACCAAAGTGACTAGAGGATAAGTGAGATTTTGAATTTCTGCAGACACTGGACACTTTTGGATTGTGTGAGGCCCACTGAATATCTGAGCGCTATGTCACAGGCTCGATGGCACAGCTGTGACCAAAGTGACTAGAGGATAAGGGAGATTTTGAATTTCTGCAGACACTGGACACTTTTGGATTGTGTGAGGCCCACTGAATATATGAGCGCTATGTCACAGGCTCGATGGCACAGCTGTGACCAAAGTGACTAGAGGATAAGGGAGATTTTGAATTTCTGCAGACACTGGACACTTTTGGATTGTGTGAGGCCCACTGAATATCTGAGCGCTATGTCACAGGCTCGATGGCACAGCTGTGGCCAAAGTCACTAGAGGATAAGGGAGATTTTGAATTTCTGCAGACACTGGACACTTTTGGATTGTATGAGGCCCACTGAATATCTGAGCGCTATGTCACAGGCTCGATGGCACAGCTGTGACCAAAGTGACTAGAGGATAAGTGAGATTTTGAATTTATGCAGACACTTGTGGACACTTTTGGATTGTGTGAGGCCCACTGAATATCTGAGCGCTATGTCACAGTCTCGATGGCACAGCTGTGACCAAAGTGACTAGAGGATAAGTGAGATTTTGAATTTCTGCAGACACTTGTGGACACTTTTGGATTGTGTGAGGCCCACTGAATATCTGAGCGCTATGTCACAGGCTCGATGGCACAGCTGTGACCAAAGTGACTAGAGGATAAGGGAGATTTTGAATTTCTGCAGACACTGGACACTTTTTGATTGTGTGAGGCCCACTGAATATCTGAGCGCTATGTCACAGGCTCGATGGCACAGCTGTGACCCAAGTGACTAGAGGATAAGGGAGATTTTGAATTTCTGCAGACACTTGTGGACACTGGACACTTTTGGATTGTGTGAGGCCCACTGAATATCTGAGCGCTATGTCACAGGCTCGATGGCACAGCTGTGACCAAAGTGACTAGAGGATAAGTGAGATTTTGAATTTCTGCAGACACTGGACACTTTTGGATTGTGTGAGGCCCACTGAATATCTGAGCGCTATGTCACAGGCTCGATGGCACAGCTGTGACCAAAGTGACTAGAGGATAAGTGAGATTTTGAATTTCTCCAGACACTTGTGGACACTTTTGGATTGTGTGAGGCCCACTGAATATCTGAGCGCTATGTCACAGGCTCAATGGCACAGCTGTGACCCAAGTGACTAGAGGATAAGGGAGATTTTGAATTTCTGCAGACACTTGTGGACACTGGACACTTTTGGATTGTGTGAGGCCCACTGAATATCTGAGCGCTATGTCACAGGCTCGATCGCACAGCTGTGACCAAAGTCACTAGAGGATAAGGGAGATTTTGAATTTCTGCAGACACTGGACACTTTTGGATTGTGTGAGGCCCACTGAATATCTGAGCGCTATGTCACAGGCTCGATGGCACAGCTGTGACCAAAGTGACTAGAGGATAAGGGAGATTTTGAATTTCTGCAGACACTTGTGGACACTGGACACTTTTGGATTGTGTGAGGCCCACTGAATATCTCAGCGCTCTGTCACAGGCTCGATGGCACAGTTGTGACCAAAGTGACTAGAGGATAAGTGAGATTTTGAATTTCTGCAGACACTGGACACTTTTTGATTGTGTGAGGCCCACTGAATATCTGAGCGCTGTGTCACAGGCTCGATGGCACAGCTGTGACCAAAGTGACTAGAGGATAAGGGAGATTTTGAATTTCAGCAGACACTGGACACTTTTGGATTGTGTGAGGCCCACTGAATATCTGAGCGCTATGTCACAGGCTCGATGGCACAGCTGTGACCAAAGTGACTAGAGGATAAGTGAGATTTTGAATTTCTGCAGACACTTGTGGACACTTTTGGATTGTGTGAGGCCCACTGAATATCTGAGCGCTATGTCACAGGCTCGATGGCACAGCTGTGACCAAAGTGACTAGAGGATAAGTGAGATTTTGAATTTCTGCAGACACTTGTGGACACTTTTGGATTGTGTGAGGCCCACTGAATATCTGAGCGCTATGTCACAGGCTCGATGGCACAGCTGTGACCCAAGTGACTAGAGGATAAGGGAGATTTTGAATTTCTGCAGACACTTGTGGACACTGGACACTTTTGGATTGTGTGAGGCCCACTGAATATCTGAGCGCTATGTCACAGGCTCGATGGCACAGCTGTGACCAAAGTGACTAGAGGATAAGTGAGATTTTGAATTTCTGCAGACACTGGACACTTTTGGATTGTGTGAGGCCCACTGAATATCTGAGCGCTATGTCACAGGCTCGATGGCACAGCTGTGACCAAAGTGACTAGAGGATAAGGGAGATTTTGAATTTCTGCAGACACTGGACACTTTTGGATTGTGTGAGGCCCACTGAATATCTGAGCGCTATGTCACAGGCTCGATGGCACAGCTGTGACCAAAGTGACTAGAGGATAAGGGAGATTTTGAATTTCTGCAGACACTGGACACTTTTGGATTGTGTGAGGCCCACTGAATATCTGAGCGCTATGTAACAGGCTCGATGGCACAGCTGTGACCAAAGTGTCTAGAGGATAAGTGAGATTTTGAATTTCTGCAGACACTGGACACTTTTGGATTGTGTGAGGCCCACTGAATATCTGAGCGCTGTCACAGGCTCGATGGCACAGCTGTGACCAAAGTGACTAGAGGATAAGGGAGATTTTGAATTTCTGCAGACACTGGACACTTTTGGATTGTGTGAGGCCCACTGAATATCTGAGCGCTATGTCACAGGCTCGATGGCACAGCTGTGACCAAAGTGACTAGAGGATAAGGGAGATTTTGAATTTCTGCAAACACTGGACACTTTTGGATTGTGTGAGGCCCACTGAATATCTGAGCGCTATGTCACAGGCTCGATGGCACAGCTGTGACCAAAGTGACTAGAGGATAAGTGAGATTTTGAATTTCTGCAGACACTTGTGGACACTTTTGGATTGTGTGAGGCCCACTGAATATCTGAGCGCTATGTCACAGGCTCGATGGCACAGCTGTGACCAAAGTGACTAGAGGATAAGGGAGATTTTGAATTTCTGCAGACACTGGACACTTTTGGATTGTGTGAGGCCCACTGAATATCTGAGCGCTATGTCACAGCCTCGATGGCACAGCTGTGACCAAAGTGACTAGAGGATAAGGGAGATTTTAAATTTCTGCAGACACTGGACAGTTTTGGATTGTGTGAGGCCCACTGAATATCTGAGCGCTATGTCACAGGCTCGATGGCACAGCTGTGACCAAAGTGACTAGAGGATAAGTGAGATTTTGAATTTCTGCAGACACTTGTGGACACTTTTGGATTGTGTGAGGCCCACTGAATATCTGAGCGCTATGTCACAGGCTCGATGGCACAGCTGTGACCAAAGTGACTAGAGGATAAGTGAGATTTTGAATTTCTGCAGACACTTGTGGACACTTTTGGATTGTATGAGGTCCACTGAATATCTGAGCGCTATGTCACAGGCTCGATGGCACAGCTGTGACCAAAGTGACTAGAGGATAAGGGAGATTTTGAATTTCTGCAGACACTTGTGGACACCTTTGGATTGTGTGAGGCCCACTGAATATCTGAGCGCTATGTCACAGGCTCGATGGCACAGCTGTGACCCAAGTGACTAGAGGATAAGGGAGATTTTGAATTTCTGCAGACACTTGTGGACACTGGACACTTTTGGATTGTGTGAGGCCCACTGAATATCTGAGCGCTATGTCACAGGCTCGATGGCACAGCTGTGACCAAAGTGACTTGAGGATAAGTGAGATTTTGAATTTCTGCAGACACTGGACACTTTTGGATGGTGTGAGGCCCACTGAATATCTGAGCGCTATGTCACAGGCTCGATGGCACAGCTGTGACCAAAGTGACTAGAGGATAAGTGAGATTTTGAATTTCTGCAGACACTTGTGGACACTTTTGGATTGTGTGAGGCCCACTGAATATCTGAGCGCTATGTCACAGGCTCGATGGCACAGCTGTGACCAAAGTGACTAGAGGATAAGTGAGATTTTGAATTTCTGCAGACACTTGTGGACACTTTTGGATTGTGTGAGGCCCACTGAATATCTGAGCGCTATGTCACAGGCTCGATGGCACAGCTGTGACCAAAGTGACTAGAGGATAAGTGAGATTTTGAATTTCTGCAGACACTTGTGGACACTTTTGGATTGTGTGAGGCCCACTGAATATCTGAGCGCTATGTCACAGGCTTGATGGCACAGCTGTGACCAAAGTGACTAGAGGATAAGGGAGATTTTGAATTTCTGCAGACACTTGTGGACACTGGACACTTTTGGATTGTGTGAGGCCCACTGAATATCTGAGCGCTATGTCACTGGCTCGATGGCACAGCTGCAACCAAAGTGACTAGAGGATAAGTGAGATTTTGAATTTCTGCAGACACTGGACACTTTTGGATTGTGTGAGGCCCACTGAATATCTGAGCGCTATGTCACAGGCTCGATGGCACAGCTGTGACCAAAGTGACTAGAGGATAAGGGAGATTTTGAATTTCTGCAGACACTGGACACTTTTGGATTGTGTGAGGCCCACTGAATATATGAGCGCTATGTCACAGGCTCGATGGCACAGCTGTGACCAAAGTGACTAGAGGATAAGGGAGATTTTGAATTTCTGCAGACACTGGGCACTTTTGGATTGTGTGAGGCCCACTGAATATCTGAGCGCTATGTCACAGGCTCGATGGCACAGCTGTGACCAAAGTGACTAGAGGATAAGGGAGATTTTGAATTTCTGCAGACACTGGACACTTTTGGATTGTGTGAGGCCCACTGAATATCTGAGCGCTATGTCACAGGCTCGATGGCACAGCTGTGACCAAAGTGACTAGAGGATAAGTGAGATTTTGAATTTCTGCAGACACTTGTGGACACTTTTGGATTGTGTGAGGCCCACTGAATATCTGAGCGCTATGTCACAGTCTCGATGGCACAGCTGTGACCAAAGTGACTAGAGGATAAGTGAGATTTTGAATTTCTGCAGACACTTGTGGACACTTTTGGATTGTGTGAGGCCCACTGAATATCTGAGCGCTATGTCATAGGCTCGATGGCACAGCTGTGACCAAAGTGACTAGAGGATAAGGGAGATTTTGAATTTCTGCAGACACTTGTGGACACTGGACACTTTTGGATTGTGTGAGGCCCACTCAATATCTGAGCGCTCTGTCACAGGCTCGATGGCACAGCTGTGACCAAAGTGACTAGAGGATAAGTGAGATTTTGAATTTCTGCAGACACTGGACACTTTTGGATTGTGTGAGGCCCACTGAATATCTGAGCGCTATGTCACAGGCTCGATGGCACAGCTGTGACCAAAGTGACTAGAGGATAAGGGAGATTTTGAATTTCTGCAGACACTGGACACTTTTGGATTGTGTGAGGCCCACTGAATATCTGAGCGCTATGTCACAGGCTCGATGGCACAGCTGTGACCAAAGTGACTAGAGGATAAGTGAGATTTTGAATTTCTGCAGACACTTGTGGACACTTTTGGATTGTGTGAGGCCCACTGAATATCTGAGCGCTATGTCACAGGCTCGATGGCACAGCTGTGACCCAAGTGACTAGAGGATAAGGGAGATTTTGAATTTCTGCAGACACTTGTGGACACTGGACACTTTTGGATTGTGTGAGGCCCACTGAATATCTGAGCGCTATGTCACAGGCTCGATGGCACAGCTGTGACCAAAGTCACTAGAGGATAAGGGAGATTTTGAATTTCTGCAGACACTGGACACTTTTGGATTGTGTGAGGCCCACTGAATATCTGAGCGCTATGTCACAGGCTCGATGGCACAGCTGTGACCAAAGTGACTAGAGGATAAGGGAGATTTTGAATTTCTGCAGACACTTGTGGACACTTTTGGATTGTGTGAGGCCCACTGAATATCTGAGCGCTATGTCACAGGCTCGATGGCACAGCTGTGACCAAAGTGACTAGAGGATAAGTGAGATTTTGAATTTCTGCAGACACTTGTGGACACTTTTGGATTGTGTGAGGCCCACTGAATATCTGAGCACTATGTCACAGGCTCGATGGCACAGCTGTGACCAAAGTGACTAGAGGATAAGGGAGATTTTGAATTTCTGCAGACACTTGTGGACACTGGACACTTTTGGATTGTGTGAGGCCCACTGAATATCTGAGCGCTCTGTCACAGGCTCGATGGCACAGCTGTGACCAAAGTGACTAGAGGATAAGTGAGATTTTGAATTTCTGCATACACTGGACACTTTTTGATTGTGTGAGGCCCACTGAATATCTGAGCGCTATGTCACAGGCTCGATGGCACAGTTGTGACCAAAGTGACTAGAGGATAAGGGAGATTTTGAATTTCTGCAGACACTGGACACTTTTGGATTGTGTGAGGCCCACTGAACATCTGAGCGCTATGTCACAGGCTCGATGGCACAGCTGTGACCAAAGTGACTAGAGGATAAGTGAGATTTTGAATTTCTGCAGACACTTGTGGTCAATTTTGGTTTGTGTGAGTCCCACTGAATATCTGAGCGCTATGTCACAGGCTCGATGGCACAGCTGTGACCAAAGTGACTAGAGGATAAGTGAGATTTTGAATTTCTGCAGACACTTGTGGACACTTTTGGATTGTGTGAGGCCCACTGAATATCTGAGCGCTATGTCACAGGCTCGATGGCACAGCTGTGACCCAAGTGACTAGAGGATAATGGAGATTTTGAATTTCTGCAGACACTTGTGGACACTGGACACTTTTGGATTGTGTGAGGCCCACTGAATATCTGAGCGCTATGTCACAGGCTCGATGGCACAGCTGTGACCAAAGTGACTAGAGGATAAGTGAGATTTTGAATTTCTGCAGACACTGGACACTTTTGGATTGTGTGAGGCCCACTGAATATCTGAGCGCTATGTCACAGGCTCGATGGCACAGCTGTGACCAAAGTGACTAGAGGATAAGGGAGATTTTGAATTTCTGCAGACACTGGACACTTTTGGATTGTGTGAGGCCCACTGAATATCTGAGCGCTATGTTACAGGCTCGATGGCACAGCTGTGACCAAAGTGTCTAGAGGATAAGTGAGATTTTGAATTTCTGCAGACACTGGACACTTTTGGATTGTGTGAGGCCCACTGAATATCTGAGCGCTGTCACAGGCTCGATGGCACAGCTGTGACCAAAGTGACTAGAGGATAAGGGAGATTTTGAATTTCTGCAGACACTGGACACTTTTGGATTGTGTGAGGCCCACTGAATATCTGAGCGCTATGTCACAGGCTCGATGGCACAGCTGTGACCAAAGTGACTAGAGGATAAGGGAGATTTTGAATTTCTGCAGACACTGGACACTTTTGGATTGTGTGAGGCCCACTGAATATCTGAGCGCTATGTCACAGGCTCGATGGCACAGCTGTGACCAAAGTGACTAGAGGATAAGTGAGATTTTGAATTTCTGCAGACACTTGTGGACACTTTTGGATTGTGTGAGGCCCACTGAATATCTGAGAGCTATGTCACAGGCTCGATGGCACAGCTGTGACCAAAGTGACTAGAGGATAAGGGAGATTTTGAATTTCTGCAGACACTGGACACTTTTGGATTGTGTGAGGCCCACTGAATATCTGAGCGCTATGTCACAGCCTCGATGGCACAGCTGTGACCAAAGTGACTAGAGGATAAGGGAGATTTTGAATTTCTGCAGACACTGGACAGTTTTGGATTGTGTGAGGCCCACTGAATATCTGAGCGCTATGTCACAGGCTCGATGGCACAGCTGTGACCAAAGTGACTAGAGGATAAGGGAGATTTTGAATTTCTGCAGACACTTTTGGACACTTTTGGATTGTGTGAGGCGCACTGAATATCTGAGCGCTATGTCACAGGCTCGATGGCACAGCTGTGACCAAAGTGACTAGAGGATAAGGGAGATTTTGAATTTCTGCAGACACTTGTGGACACTGGACACTTTTGGATTGTGTGAGGCCCACTGAATATCTGAGCGCTATGTCACAGGCTTGATGGCACAGCTGTGACCAAAGTGACTAGAGGATAAGGGAGATTTTGAATTTCTGCAGACACTGGACACTTTTGGATTGTGTGAGGCCCACTGAATATCTGAGCGCTATGTCACAGGCTCGATGGCACAGCTGTGACCAAAGTGACTAGAGGATAAGTGAGATTTTGAATTTCTGCAGACACTTGTGGACACTTTTGGATTGTGTGAGGCCCACTGAATATCTGAGCGCTATGTCACAGGCTCGATGGCACAGCTGTGACCAAAGTGACTAGAGGATAAGTGAGATTTTGAATTTCTGAAGACACTTGTGGACACTTTTGGATTGTGTGAGGCGCACTGAATATCTGAGCGCTATGTCACAGGCTCGATGGCACAGCTGTGACCAAAGTGACTAGAGGATAAGGGAGATTTTGAATTTCTGCAGACACTTGTGGACACTGGACACTTTTGGATTGTGTGAGGCCCACTGAATATCTGAGCGCTATGTCACAGGCTTGATGGCACAGCTGTGACCAAAGTGACTAGAGGATAAGGGAGATTTTGAATTTCTGCAGACACTGGACACTTTTGGATTGTGTGAGGCCCACTGAATATCTGAGCGCTATGTCACAGGCTCGATGGCACAGCTGTGACCAAAGTGACTAGAGGATAAGTGAGATTTTGAATTTCTGCAGACACTTGTGGACACTTTTGGATTGTGTGAGGCCCACTGAATATCTGAGCGCTATGTCACAGGCTCGATGGCACAGCTGTGACCAAAGTGACTAGAGGATAAGTGAGATTTTGAATTTCTGCAGACACTTGTGGACACTTTTGGATTGTGTGAGGCCCACTGAATATCTGAGCGCTATGTCACAGGCTCGATGGCACAGCTGTGACCAAAGTGACTAGAGGATAAGGGAGATTTTGAATTTCTGCAGACACTGGACACTTTTGGATTGTGTGAGGCCCACTGAATATCTGAGCGCTATGTCACAGGCTCGATGGCACAGCTGTGACCAAAGTGAATAGAGGATTAGTGAGATTTTGAATTTCTGCAGACACTTGTGGACACTTTTGGATTGTGTGAGGCCCACTGAATATCTGAGCGCTATGTCACAGGCTCGATGGCACAGCTGTGACCAAAGTGACTAGAGGATAAGTGAGATTTTGAATTTCTGCAGACACTTGTGGACACTTTTGGATTGTGTGAGGCCCACTGAATATCTGAGCGCTATGTCACAGGCTCGATGGCACAGCTGTGACCAAAGTGACTAGAGGATAAGGGAGATTTTGAATTTCTGCAGACACTTGTGGACACTGGACACTTTTGGATTGTGTGAGGCCCACTGAATATCTGAGCGCTATGTCACAGGCTTGATGGCACAGCTGTGACCAAAGTGACTAGAGGATAAGGGAGATTTTGAATTTCTGCAGACACTTGTGGACACTGGACACTTTTGGATTGTGTGAGGCCCACTGAATATCTGAGCGCTATGTCACAGGCTCGATGGCACAGCTGTGACCAAAGTGACTAGAGGATAAGTGAGATTTTGAATTTCTGCAGACACTGGACACTTTTGGATTGTGTGAGGCCCACTGAATATCTGAGCGCTATGTCACAGGCTCGATGGCACAGCTGTGACCAAAGTGACTAGAGGATAAGGGAGATTTTGAATTTCTGCAGACACTGGACACTTTTGGATTGTGTGAGGCCCACTGAATATCTGAGCGCTATGTCACAGGCTCGATGGCACAGCTGTGACCAAAGTGACTAGAGGATAAGGGAGATTTTGAATTTCTGCAGACACTGGACACTTTTGGATTGTGTGAGGCCCACTGAATATCTGAGCGCTATGTCACAGGCTCGATGGCACAGCTGTGACCAAAGTGACTAGAGGATAAGGGAGATTTTGAATTTCTGCAGACACTTTTGGACACTTTTGGATTGTGTGAGGCGCACTGAATATCTGAGCGCTATGTCACAGGCTCGATGGCACAGCTGTGACCAAAGTGACTAGAGGATAAGGGAGATTTTGAATTTCTGCAGACACTTGTGGACACTGGACACTTTTGGATTGTGTGAGGCCCAATGAATATCTGAGCGCTATGTCACAGGCTTGATGGCACAGCTGTGACCAAAGTGACTAGAGGATAAGGGAGATTTTGAATTTCTGCATACACTGGACACTTTTGGATTGTGTGAGGCCCACTGAATATCTGAGCGCTATGTCACAGGCTCGATGGCACAGCTGTGACCAAAGTGACTAGAGGATAAGTGAGATTTTGAATTTCTGCAGACACTTGTGGACACTTTTGGATTGTGTGAGGCCCACTGAATATCTGAGCGCTATGTCACAGGCTCGATGGCACAGCTGTGACCAAAGTGACTAGAGGATAAGTGAGATTTTGAATTTCTGCAGACACTTGTGGACACTTTTGGATTGTGTGAGGCGCACTGAATATCTGAGCGCTATGTCACAGGCTCGATGGCACAGCTGTGACCAAAGTGACTAGAGGATAAGGGAGATTTTGAATTTCTGCAGACACTTGTGGACACTGGACACTTTTGGATTGTGTGAGGCCCACTGAATATCTGAGCGCTATGTCACAGGCTTGATGGCACAGCTGTGACCAAAGTGACTAGAGGATAAGGGAGATTTTGAATTTCTGCAGACACTGGACACTTTTGGATTGTGTGAGGCCCACTGAATATCTGAGCGCTATGTCACAGGCTCGATGGCACAGCTGTGACCAAAGTGACTAGAGGATAAGTGAGATTTTGAATTTCTGCAGACACTTGTGGACACTTTTGGATTGTGTGAGGCCCACTGAATATCTGAGCGCTATGTCACAGGCTCGATGGCACAGCTGTGACCAAAGTGACTAGAGGATAAGTGAGATTTTGAATTTCTGCAGACACTTGTGGACACTTTTGGATTGTGTGAGGCCCACTGAATATCTGAGCGCTATGTCACAGGCTCGATGGCACAGCTGTGACCAAAGTGACTAGAGGATAAGGGAGATTTTGAATTTCTGCAGACACTGGACACTTTTGGATTGTGTGAGGCCCACTGAATATCTGAGCGCTATGTCACAGGCTCGATGGCACAGCTGTGACCAAAGTGAATAGAGGATTAGTGAGATTTTGAATTTCTGCAGACACTTGTGGACACTTTTGGATTGTGTGAGGCCCACTGAATATCTGAGCGCTATGTCACAGGCTCGATGGCACAGCTGTGACCAAAGTGACTAGAGGATAAGTGAGATTTTGAATTTCTGCAGACACTTGTGGACACTTTTGGATTGTGTGAGGCCCACTGAATATCTGAGCGCTATGTCACAGGCTCGATGGCACAGCTGTGACCAAAGTGACTAGAGGATAAGGGAGATTTTGAATTTCTGCAGACACTTGTGGACACTGGACACTTTTGGATTGTGTGAGGCCCACTGAATATCTGAGCGCTATGTCACAGGCTTGATGGCACAGCTGTGACCAAAGTGACTAGAGGATAAGGGAGATTTTGAATTTCTGCAGACACTTGTGGACACTGGACACTTTTGGATTGTGTGAGGCCCACTGAATATCTGAGCGCTATGTCACAGGCTCGATGGCACAGCTGTGACCAAAGTGACTAGAGGATAAGTGAGATTTTGAATTTCTGCAGACACTGGACACTTTTGGATTGTGTGAGGCCCACTGAATATCTGAGCGCTATGTCACAGGCTCGATGGCACAGCTGTGACCAAAGTGACTAGAGGATAAGGGAGATTTTGAATTTCTGCAGACACTGGACACTTTTGGATTGTGTGAGGCCCACTGAATATCTGAGCGCTATGTCACAGGCTCGATGGCACAGCTGTGACCAAAGTGACTAGAGGATAAGGGAGATTTTGAATTTCTGCAGACACTGGACACTTTTGGATTGTGTGAGGCCCACTGAATATCTGAGCGCTATGTCACAGGCTCGATGGCACAGCTGTGACCAAAGTCACTATAGGATAAGGGAGATTTTGAATTTCTGCAGACACTGGACACTTTTGGATTGTGTGAGGCCCACTGAATATCTGAGCGCTATGTCACAGGCTCGATGGCACAGCTGTGACCAAAATGACTAGAGGATAAGTGAGATTTTGAATTTCTGCAGACACTTGTGGACACTTTTGGATTGCGTGAGGCCCACTGAATATCTGAGCGCTATGTCACAGTCTCGATGGCACAGCTGTGACCAAAGTGACTAGAGGATAAGTGAGATTTTGAATTTCTGCAGACACTTGTGGACACTTTTGGATTGTGTGAGGCCCACTGAATATCTGAGCGCTATGTCACAGGCTCGATGGCACAGCTGTGACCCAAGTGACTAGAGGATAAGGGAGATTTTGAATTTCTGCAGACACTTGTGGACACTGGACACTTTTGGATTGTGTGAGGCCCACTGAATATCTGAGCGCTATGTCACAGGCTCGATGGCACAGCTGTGACCAAAGTGACTAGAGGATAAGTGAGATTTTGAATTTCTGCAGACACTGGACACTTTTGGATTGTGTGAGGCCCACTGAATATCTGAGCGCTATGTCACAGGCTCGATGGCACAGCTGTGACCCAAGTGACTAGAGGATAAGGGAGATTTTGAATTTCTGCAGACACTTGTGGACACTGGACACTTTTGGATTGTGTGAGGCCCACTGAATATCTGAGCGCTATGTCACAGGCTCGATGGCACAGCTGTGACCAAAGTGACTAGAGGATAAGTGAGATTTTGAATTTCTGCAGACACTTGTGGACACTGGACACTTTTGGATTGTGTGAGGCCCACTGAATATCTGAGCGCTATGTCACAGGCTCGATGGCACAGCTGTGACCAAAGTGACTAGAGGATAAGTGAGATTTTGAATTTCTGCAGACACTTGTGGACACTTTTGGATTGCGTGAGGCCCACTGAATATCTGAGCGCTATGTCACAGTCTCGATGGCACAGCTGTGACCAAAGTGACTAGAGGATAAGTAAGATTTTGAATTTCTGCAGACACTTGTGGACACTTTTGGATTGTGTGAGGCCCACTGAATATCTGAGCGCTATGTCACAGGCTCGATGGCACAGCTGTGACCAAAGTGACTAGAGGATAAGGGAGATTTTGAATTTCTGCAGACACTTGTGGACACTGGACACTTTTGGATTGTGTGAGGCCCACTGAATATCTGAGCGCTCTGTCACAGGCTCGATGGCACAGCTGTGACCAAAGTGACTAGAGGATAAGTGAGATTTTGAATTTCTGCAGACACTGGACACTTTTTGATTGTGTGAGGCCCACTGAATATCTGAGCGCTATGTCACAGGCTCGATGGCACAGCTGTGACCAAAGTGACTAGAGGATAAGTGAGATTTTGAATTTCTGCAGACACTTGTGGACACTTTTGGATTGTGTGAGGCCCACTGAATATCTGAGAGCTATGTCACAGGCTCGATGGCACAGCTGTGACCAAAGTGACTAGAGGATAAGGGAGATTTTGAATTTCTGCAGACACTGGACACTTTTGGATTGTGTGAGGCCCACTGAATATCTGAGCGCTATGTCACAGCCTCGATGGCACAGCTGTGACCAAAGTGACTAGAGGATAAGGGAGATTTTGAATTTCTGCAGACACTGGACAGTTTTGGATTGTGTGAGGCCCACTGAATATCTGAGCGCTATGTCACAGGCTCGATGGCACAGCTGTGACCAAAGTGACTAGAGGATAAGGGAGATTTTGAATTTCTGCAGACACTTTTGGACACTTTTGGATTGTGTGAGGCGCACTGAATATCTGAGCGCTATGTCACAGGCTCGATGGCACAGCTGTGACCAAAGTGACTAGAGGATAAGGGAGATTTTGAATTTCTGCAGACACTTGTGGACACTGGACACTTTTGGATTGTGTGAGGCCCACTGAATATCTGAGCGCTATGTCACAGGCTTGATGGCACAGCTGTGACCAAAGTGACTAGAGGATAAGGGAGATTTTGAATTTCTGCAGACACTGGACACTTTTGGATTGTGTGAGGCCCACTGAATATCTGAGCGCTATGTCACAGGCTCGATGGCACAGCTGTGACCAAAGTGACTAGAGGATAAGTGAGATTTTGAATTTCTGCAGACACTTGTGGACACTTTTGGATTGTGTGAGGCCCACTGAATATCTGAGCGCTATGTCACAGGCTCGATGGCACAGCTGTGACCAAAGTGACTAGAGGATAAGTGAGATTTTGAATTTCTGCAGACACTTGTGGACACTTTTGGATTGTGTGAGGCGCACTGAATATCTGAGCGCTATGTCACAGGCTCGATGGCACAGCTGTGACCAAAGTGACTAGAGGATAAGGGAGATTTTGAATTTCTGCAGACACTTGTGGACACTGGACACTTTTGGATTGTGTGAGGCCCACTGAATATCTGAGCGCTATGTCACAGGCTTGATGGCACAGCTGTGACCAAAGTGACTAGAGGATAAGGGAGATTTTGAATTTCTGCAGACACTGGACACTTTTGGATTGTGTGAGGCCCACTGAATATCTGAGCGCTATGTCACAGGCTCGATGGCACAGCTGTGACCAAAGTGACTAGAGGATAAGTGAGATTTTGAATTTCTGCAGACACTTGTGGACACTTTTGGATTGTGTGAGGCCCACTGAATATCTGAGCGCTATGTCACAGGCTCGATGGCACAGCTGTGACCAAAGTGACTAGAGGATAAGTGAGATTTTGAATTTCTGCAGACACTTGTGGACACTTTTGGATTGTGTGAGGCCCACTGAATATCTGAGCGCTATGTCACAGGCTCGATGGCACAGCTGTGACCAAAGTGACTAGAGGATAAGGGAGATTTTGAATTTCTGCAGACACTGGACACTTTTGGATTGTGTGAGGCCCACTGAATATCTGAGCGCTATGTCACAGGCTCGATGGCACAGCTGTGACCAAAGTGAATAGAGGATTAGTGAGATTTTGAATTTCTGCAGACACTTGTGGACACTTTTGGATTGTGTGAGGCCCACTGAATATCTGAGCGCTATGTCACAGGCTCGATGGCACAGCTGTGACCAAAGTGACTAGAGGATAAGTGAGATTTTGAATTTCTGCAGACACTTGTGGACACTTTTGGATTGTGTGAGGCCCACTGAATATCTGAGCGCTATGTCACAGGCTCGATGGCACAGCTGTGACCAAAGTGACTAGAGGATAAGGGAGATTTTGAATTTCTGCAGACACTTGTGGACACTGGACACTTTTGGATTGTGTGAGGCCCACTGAATATCTGAGCGCTATGTCACAGGCTTGATGGCACAGCTGTGACCAAAGTGACTAGAGGATAAGGGAGATTTTGAATTTCTGCAGACACTTGTGGACACTGGACACTTTTGGATTGTGTGAGGCCCACTGAATATCTGAGCGCTATGTCACAGGCTCGATGGCACAGCTGTGACCAAAGTGACTAGAGGATAAGTGAGATTTTGAATTTCTGCAGACACTGGACACTTTTGGATTGTGTGAGGCCCACTGAATATCTGAGCGCTATGTCACAGGCTCGATGGCACAGCTGTGACCAAAGTGACTAGAGGATAAGGGAGATTTTGAATTTCTGCAGACACTGGACACTTTTGGATTGTGTGAGGCCCACTGAATATCTGAGCGCTATGTCACAGGCTCGATGGCACAGCTGTGACCAAAGTGACTAGAGGATAAGGGAGATTTTGAATTTCTGCAGACACTGGACACTTTTGGATTGTGTGAGGCCCACTGAATATCTGAGCGCTATGTCACAGGCTCGATGGCACAGCTGTGACCAAAGTGACTAGAGGATAAGGGAGATTTTGAATTTCTGCAGACACTTTTGGACACTTTTGGATTGTGTGAGGCGCACTGAATATCTGAGCGCTATGTCACAGGCTCGATGGCACAGCTGTGACCAAAGTGACTAGAGGATAAGGGAGATTTTGAATTTCTGCAGACACTTGTGGACACTGGACACTTTTGGATTGTGTGAGGCCCAATGAATATCTGAGCGCTATGTCACAGGCTTGATGGCACAGCTGTGACCAAAGTGACTAGAGGATAAGGGAGATTTTGAATTTCTGCATACACTGGACACTTTTGGATTGTGTGAGGCCCACTGAATATCTGAGCGCTATGTCACAGGCTCGATGGCACAGCTGTGACCAAAGTGACTAGAGGATAAGTGAGATTTTGAATTTCTGCAGACACTTGTGGACACTTTTGGATTGTGTGAGGCCCACTGAATATCTGAGCGCTATGTCACAGGCTCGATGGCACAGCTGTGACCAAAGTGACTAGAGGATAAGTGAGATTTTGAATTTCTGCAGACACTTGTGGACACTTTTGGATTGTGTGAGGCGCACTGAATATCTGAGCGCTATGTCACAGGCTCGATGGCACAGCTGTGACCAAAGTGACTAGAGGATAAGGGAGATTTTGAATTTCTGCAGACACTTGTGGACACTGGACACTTTTGGATTGTGTGAGGCCCACTGAATATCTGAGCGCTATGTCACAGGCTTGATGGCACAGCTGTGACCAAAGTGACTAGAGGATAAGGGAGATTTTGAATTTCTGCAGACACTGGACACTTTTGGATTGTGTGAGGCCCACTGAATATCTGAGCGCTATGTCACAGGCTCGATGGCACAGCTGTGACCAAAGTGACTAGAGGATAAGTGAGATTTTGAATTTCTGCAGACACTTGTGGACACTTTTGGATTGTGTGAGGCCCACTGAATATCTGAGCGCTATGTCACAGGCTCGATGGCACAGCTGTGACCAAAGTGACTAGAGGATAAGTGAGATTTTGAATTTCTGCAGACACTTGTGGACACTTTTGGATTGTGTGAGGCCCACTGAATATCTGAGCGCTATGTCACAGGCTCGATGGCACAGCTGTGACCAAAGTGACTAGAGGATAAGGGAGATTTTGAATTTCTGCAGACACTGGACACTTTTGGATTGTGTGAGGCCCACTGAATATCTGAGCGCTATGTCACAGGCTCGATGGCACAGCTGTGACCAAAGTGAATAGAGGATTAGTGAGATTTTGAATTTCTGCAGACACTTGTGGACACTTTTGGATTGTGTGAGGCCCACTGAATATCTGAGCGCTATGTCACAGGCTCGATGGCACAGCTGTGACCAAAGTGACTAGAGGATAAGTGAGATTTTGAATTTCTGCAGACACTTGTGGACACTTTTGGATTGTGTGAGGCCCACTGAATATCTGAGCGCTATGTCACAGGCTCGATGGCACAGCTGTGACCAAAGTGACTAGAGGATAAGGGAGATTTTGAATTTCTGCAGACACTTGTGGACACTGGACACTTTTGGATTGTGTGAGGCCCACTGAATATCTGAGCGCTATGTCACAGGCTTGATGGCACAGCTGTGACCAAAGTGACTAGAGGATAAGGGAGATTTTGAATTTCTGCAGACACTTGTGGACACTGGACACTTTTGGATTGTGTGAGGCCCACTGAATATCTGAGCGCTATGTCACAGGCTCGATGGCACAGCTGTGACCAAAGTGACTAGAGGATAAGTGAGATTTTGAATTTCTGCAGACACTGGACACTTTTGGATTGTGTGAGGCCCACTGAATATCTGAGCGCTATGTCACAGGCTCGATGGCACAGCTGTGACCAAAGTGACTAGAGGATAAGGGAGATTTTGAATTTCTGCAGACACTGGACACTTTTGGATTGTGTGAGGCCCACTGAATATCTGAGCGCTATGTCACAGGCTCGATGGCACAGCTGTGACCAAAGTGACTAGAGGATAAGGGAGATTTTGAATTTCTGCAGACACTGGACACTTTTGGATTGTGTGAGGCCCACTGAATATCTGAGCGCTATGTCACAGGCTCGATGGCACAGCTGTGACCAAAGTCACTATAGGATAAGGGAGATTTTGAATTTCTGCAGACACTGGACACTTTTGGATTGTGTGAGGCCCACTGAATATCTGAGCGCTATGTCACAGGCTCGATGGCACAGCTGTGACCAAAATGACTAGAGGATAAGTGAGATTTTGAATTTCTGCAGACACTTGTGGACACTTTTGGATTGCGTGAGGCCCACTGAATATCTGAGCGCTATGTCACAGTCTCGATGGCACAGCTGTGACCAAAGTGACTAGAGGATAAGTGAGATTTTGAATTTCTGCAGACACTTGTGGACACTTTTGGATTGTGTGAGGCCCACTGAATATCTGAGCGCTATGTCACAGGCTCGATGGCACAGCTGTGACCCAAGTGACTAGAGGATAAGGGAGATTTTGAATTTCTGCAGACACTTGTGGACACTGGACACTTTTGGATTGTGTGAGGCCCACTGAATATCTGAGCGCTATGTCACAGGCTCGATGGCACAGCTGTGACCAAAGTGACTAGAGGATAAGTGAGATTTTGAATTTCTGCAGACACTGGACACTTTTGGATTGTGTGAGGCCCACTGAATATCTGAGCGCTATGTCACAGGCTCGATGGCACAGCTGTGACCCAAGTGACTAGAGGATAAGGGAGATTTTGAATTTCTGCAGACACTTGTGGACACTGGACACTTTTGGATTGTGTGAGGCCCACTGAATATCTGAGCGCTATGTCACAGGCTCGATGGCACAGCTGTGACCAAAGTGACTAGAGGATAAGTGAGATTTTGAATTTCTGCAGACACTTGTGGACACTGGACACTTTTGGATTGTGTGAGGCCCACTGAATATCTGAGCGCTATGTCACAGGCTCGATGGCACAGCTGTGACCAAAGTGACTAGAGGATAAGTGAGATTTTGAATTTCTGCAGACACTTGTGGACACTTTTGGATTGCGTGAGGCCCACTGAATATCTGAGCGCTATGTCACAGTCTCGATGGCACAGCTGTGACCAAAGTGACTAGAGGATAAGTAAGATTTTGAATTTCTGCAGACACTTGTGGACACTTTTGGATTGTGTGAGGCCCACTGAATATCTGAGCGCTATGTCACAGGCTCGATGGCACAGCTGTGACCAAAGTGACTAGAGGATAAGGGAGATTTTGAATTTCTGCAGACACTTGTGGACACTGGACACTTTTGGATTGTGTGAGGCCCACTGAATATCTGAGCGCTCTGTCACAGGCTCGATGGCACAGCTGTGACCAAAGTGACTAGAGGATAAGTGAGATTTTGAATTTCTGCAGACACTGGACACTTTTTGATTGTGTGAGGCCCACTGAATATCTGAGCGCTATGGCACAGGCTCGATGGCACAGCTGTGACCAAAGTCACTATAGGATAAGGGAGATTTTGAATTTCTGCAGACACTTGTGGACACTGGACACTTTTGGATTGTGTGAGGCCCACTGAATATCTGAGCGCTATGTCACAGGCTTGATGGCACAGCTGTGACCAAAGTGACTAGAGGATAAGGGAGATTTTGAATTTCTGCAGACACTTGTGGACACTGGACAATTTTGGATTGTGTGAGGCCCACTGAATATCTGAGCGCTATGTCACAGGCTCGATGGCACAGCTGTGACCAAAGTGACTAGAGGATAAGGGAGATTTTGAATTTCTGCAGACACTGGACACTTTTGGATTGTGTGAGGCCCACTGAATATCTGAGCGCTATGTCACAGGCTCGATGGCACAGCTGTGACCAAAGTGACTAGAGGATTAGTGAGATTTTGAATTTCTGCAGACACTTGTGGACACTTTTGGATTGTGTGAGGCCCACTGAATATCTGAGCGCTATGTCACAGGCTCGATGGCACAGCTGTGACCAAAGTGACTAGAGGATAAGTGAGATTTTGAATTTCTGCAGACACTTGTGGACACTTTTGGATTGTGTGAGGCCCACTGAATATCTGAGCGCTATGTCACAGGCTCGATGGCACAGCTGTGACCAAAGAGACTAGAGGATAAGGGAGATTTTGAATTTCTGCAGACACTTGTGGACACTGGACACTTTTGGATTGTGTGAGGCCCACTGAATATCTGAGCGCTATGTCACAGGCTCGATGGCACAGCTGTGACCAAAGTGACTAGAGGATAAGTGAGATTTTGAATTTCTACAGACATTGGACACTTTTGGATTGTGTGAGGCCCACTGAATATCTGAGCGCTATGTCACAGGCTCGATGGCACAGCTGTGACCAAAGTGACTAGAGGATAAGGGAGATTTTGAATTTCTGCAGACACTGGACACTTTTGGATTGTGTGAGGCCCACTGAATATATGAGCGCTATGTCACAGGCTCGATGGCACAGCTGTGACCAAAGTGACTAGAGGATAAGGGAGATTTTGAATTTCTGCAGACACTGGACACTTTTGGATTGTGTGAGGCCCACTGAATATCTGAGCGCTATGTCACAGGCTCGATGGCACAGCTGTGACCAAAGTCACTAGAGGATAAGGGAGATTTTGAATTTCTGCAGACACTGGACACTTTTGGATTGTATGAGGCCCACTGAATATCTGAGCGCTATGTCACAGGCTCGATGGCACAGCTGTGACCAAAGTGACTAGAGGATAAGTGAGATTTTGAATTTCTGCAGACACTTGTGGACACTTTTGGATTGTGTGAGGCCCACTGAATATCTGAGCGCTATGTCACAGTCTCGATGGCACAGCTGTGACCAAAGTGACTAGAGGATAAGTGAGATTTTGAATTTCTGCAGACACTTGTGGACACTTTTGGATTGTGTGAGGCCCACTGAATATCTGAGCGCTATGTCACAGGCTCGATGGCACAGCTGTGACCAAAGTGACTAGAGGATAAGGGAGATTTTGAATTTCTGCAGACACTTGTGGACACTGGACACTTTTGGATTGTGTGAGGCCCACTGAATATCTGAGCGCTCTGTCACAGGCTCGATGGCACAGTTGTGACCAAAGTCACTAGAGGATAAGTGAGATTTTGAATTTCTGCAGACACTGGACACTTTTGGATTGTGTGAGGCCCACTGAATATCTGAGCGCTATGTCACAGGCTCGATGGCACAGCTGTGACCAAAGTGACTAGAGGATAAGGGAGATTTTGAATTTCTGCAGACACTGGACACTTTTGGATTGTGTGAGGCCCACTGAATATCTGAGCGCTATGTCACAGGCTCGATGGCACAGCTGTGACCAAAGTGACTAGAGGATAAGTGAGATTTTGAATTTCTGCAGACACTTGTGGACACTTTTGGATTGTGTGAGGCCCACTGAATATCTGAGCGCTATGTCACAGGCTCGATGGCACAGCTGTGACCAAAGTGACTAGAGGATAAGTGAGATTTTGAATTTCTGCAGACACTTGTGGACACTTTTGGATTGTGTGAGGCCCACTGAATATCTGAGCGCTATGTCACAGGCTCGATGGCACAGCTGTGACCCAAGTGACTAGAGGATAAGGGAGATTTTGAATTTCTGCAGACACTTGTGGACACTGGACACTTTTGGATTGTGTGAGGCCCACTGAATATCTGAGCGCTATGTCACAGGCTCGATGGCACAGCTGTGACCAAAGTGACTAGAGGATAAGTGAGATTTTGAATTTCTGCAGACACTGGACACTTTTGGATTGTGTGAGGCCCACTGAATATCTGAGCGCTATGTCACAGGCTCGATGGCACAGCTGTGACCAAAGTGACTAGAGGATAAGGGAGATTTTGAATTTCTGCAGACACTGGACACTTTTGGATTGTGTGAGGCCCACTGAATATCTGAGCGCTATGTCACAGGCTCGATGGCACAGCTGTGACCAAAGTGACTAGAGGATAAGGGAGATTTTGAATTTCTGCAGACACTGGACACTTTTGGATTGTGTGAGGCCCACTGAATATCTCAGCGCTATGTTACAGGCTCGATGGAACAGCTGTGACCAAAGTGTCTAGAGGATAAGTGAGATTTTGAATTTCTGCAGACACTGGACACTTTTGGATTGTGTGAGGCCCACTGAATATCTGAGCGCTGTCACAGGCTCAATGGCACAGCTGTGACCAAAGTGACTAGAGGATAAGGGAGATTTTGAATTTCTGCAGACACTGGACACTTTTGGATTGTGTGAGGCCCACTGAATATCTGAGCGCTATGTCACAGGCTCGATGGCACAGCTGTGACCAAAGTGACTAGAGGATAAGGGAGATTTTGAATTTCTGCAGACACTGGACACTTTTGGATTGTGTGAGGCCCACTGAATATCTGAGCGCTATGTCACAGGCTCGATGGCACAGCTGTGACCAAAGTGACTAGAGGATAAGTGAGATTTTGAATTTCTGCAGACACTTGTGGACACTTTTGGATTGTGTGAGGCCCACTGAATATCTGAGCGCTATGTCACAGGCTCGATGGCACAGCTGTGACCAAAGTGACTAGAGGATAAGAGAGATTTTGAATTTCTGCAGACACTGGACACTTTTGGATTGTGTGAGGCCCACTGAATATCTGAGCGCTATGTCACAGCCTCGATGGCACAGCTGTGACCAAAGTGACTAGAGGATAAGGGAGATTTTAAATTTCTGCAGACACTGGACAGTTTTGGATTGTGTGAGGCCCACTGAATATCTGAGCGCTATGTCACAGGCTCGATGGCACAGCTGTGACCAAAGTGACTAGAGGATAAGTGAGATTTTGAATTTCTGCAGACACTTGTGGACACTTTTGGATTGTGTGAGGCCCACTGAATATCTGAGCGCTATGTCACAGGCTCGATGGCACAGCTGTGACCAAAGTGACTAGAGGATAAGTGAGATTTTGAATTTCTGCAGACACTTGTGGACACTTTTGGATTGTATGAGGTCCACTGAATATCTGATCGCTATGTCACAGGCTCGATGGCACAGCTGTGACCAAAGTGACTAGAGGATAAGGGAGATTTTGAATTTCTGCAGACACTTGTGGACACCTTTGGATTGTGTGAGGCCCACTGAATATCTGAGCGCTATGTCACAGGCTCGATGGCACAGCTGTGACCAAAGTGACTAGAGGATAAGTGAGATTTTGAATTTCTGCAGACACTTGTGGACACTTTTGGATTGTGTGAGGCCCACTGAATATCTGAGCGCTATGTCACAGGCTCGATGGCACAGCTGTGACCAAAGTGACTAGAGGATAAGGGAGATTTTGAATTTCTGCAGACACTTGTGGACACTGGACACTTTTGGATTGTGTGAGGCCCACTGAATATCTGAGCGCTCTGTCACAGGCTCGATGGCACAGTTGTGACCAAAGTGACTAGAGGATAAGTGAGATTTTGAATTTCTGCAGACACTGGACACTTTTTGATTGTGTGAGGCCCACTGAATATCTGAGCGCTGTGTCACAGGCTCGATGGCACAGCTGTGACCAAAGTGACTAGAGGATAAGGGAGATTTTGAATTTCTGCAGACACTGGACACTTTTGGATTGTGTGAGGCCCACTGAATATCTGAGCGCTATGTCACAGGCTCGATGGCACAGCTGTGACCAAAGTGACTAGAGGATAAGTGAGATTTTGAATTTCTGCAGACACTTGTGGACACTTTTGGATTGTGTGAGGCCCACTGAATATCTGAGCGCTATGTCACAGGCTCGATGGCACAGCTGTGACCAAAGTGACTAGAGGATAAGTGAGATTTTGAATTTCTGCATACACTTGTGGACACTTTTGGATTGTGTGAGGCCCACTGAATATCTGAGCGCTATGTCACAGGCTCGATGGCACAGCTGTGACCCAAGTGACTAGAGGATAAGGGAGATTTTGAATTTCTGCAGACACTTGTGGACACTGGACACTTTTGGATTGTGTGAGGCCCACTGAATATCTGAGCGCTATGTCACAGGCTCGATGGCACAGCTGTGACCAAAGTGACTAGAGGATAAGTGAGATTTTGAATTTCTGCAGACACTGGACACTTTTGGATTGTGTGAGGCCCACTGAATATCTGAGCGCTATGTCACAGGCTCGATGGCACAGCTGTGACCAAAGTGACTAGAGGATAAGGGAGATTTTGAATTTCTGCAGACACTGGACACTTTTGGATTGTGTGAGGCCCACTGAATATCTGAGCGCTATGTCACAGGCTCGATGGCACAGCTGTGACCAAAGTGACTAGAGGATAAGGGAGATTTTGAATTTCTGCAGACACTGGACACTTTTGGATTGTGTGAGGCCCACTGAATATCTGAGCGCTTTGTCACAGGCTCGATGGCACAGCTGTGACCAAAGTGACTAGAGGATAAGGGAGATTTTGAATTTCTGCAGACACTGGACACTTTTGGATTGTGTGAGGCCCACTGAATATCTGAGCGCTATGTTACAGGCTCGATGGCACAGCTGTGACCAAAGTGTCTAGAGGATAAGTGAGATTTTGAATTTCTGCAGACACTGGACACTTTTGGATTGTGTGAGGCCCACTGAATATCTGAGCGCTGTCACAGGCTCGATGGCACAGCTGTGACCAAAGTGACTAGAGGATAAGGGAGATTTTGAATTTCTGCAGACACTGGACACTTTTGGATTGTGTGAGGCCCACTGAATATCTGAGCGCTATGTCACAGGCTCGATGGCACAGCTGTGACCAAAGTGACTAGAGGATAAGGGAGATTTTGAATTTCTGCAAACACTGGACACTTTTGGATTGTGTGAGGCCCACTGAATATCTGAGCGCTATGTCACAGGCTCGATGGCACAGCTGTGACCAAAGTGACTAGAGGATAAGTGAGATTTTGAATTTCTGCAGACACTTGTGGACACTTTTGGATTGTGTGAGGCCCACTGAATATCTGAGCGCTATGTCACAGGCTCGATGGCACAGCTGTGACCAAAGTGACTAGAGGATAAGGGAGATTTTGAATTTCTGCAGACACTGGACACTTTTGGATTGTGTGAGGCCCACTGAATATCTGAGCGCTATGTCACAGCCTCGATGGCACAGCTGTGACCAAAGTGACTAAAGGATAAGGGAGATTTTAAATTTCTGCAGACACTGGACAGTTTTGGATTGTGTGAGGCCCACTGAATATCTGAGCGCTATGTCACAGGCTCGATGGCACAGCTGTGACCAAAGTGACTAGAGGATAAGGGAGATTTTGAATTTCTGCAGACACTTGTGGACACTTTTGGATTGTGTGAGGCCCACTCAATATCTGAGCGCTATGTCACAGGCTCGATGGCACAGCTGTGACCAAAGTGACTAGAGGATAAGTGAGATTTTGAATTTCTGCAGACACTTGTGGACACTTTTGGATTGTATGAGGTCCACTGAATATCTGAGCGCTATGTCACAGGCTCGATGGCACAGCTGTGACCAAAGTGACTAGAGGATAAGGGAGATTTTGAATTTCTGCAGACACTGGACACTTTTGGATTGTGTGAGGCCCACTGAATATATGAGCGCTATGTCACAGGCTCGATGGCACAGCTGTGACCAAAGTGACTAGAGGATAAGGGAGATTTTGAATTTCTGCAGACACTGGACACTTTTGGATTGTGTGAGGCCCACTGAATATCTGAGCGCTATGTCACAGGCTCGATGGCACAGCTGTGACCAAAGTCACTAGAGGATAAGGGAGATTTTGAATTTCTGCAGACACTGGACACTTTTGGATTGTATGAGGCCCACTGAATATCTGAGCGCTATGTCACAGGCTCGATGGCACAGCTGTGACCAAAGTGACTAGAGGATAAGTGAGATTTTGAATTTCTGCAGACACTTGTGGACACTTTTGGATTGTGTGAGGCCCACTGAATATCTGAGCGCTATGTCACAGTCTCGATGGCACAGCTGTGACCAAAGTGACTAGAGGATAAGTGAGATTTTGAATTTCTGCAGACACTTGTGGACACTTTTGGATTGTGTGAGGCCCACTGAATATCTGAGCGCTATGTCACAGGCTCGATGGCACAGCTGTGACCAAAGTGACTAGAGGATAAGGGAGATTTTGAATTTCTGCAGACACTTGTGGACACTGGACACTTTTGGATTGTGTGAGGCCCACTGAATATCTGAGCGCTCTGTCACAGGCTCGATGGCACAGTTGTGACCAAAGTCACTAGAGGATAAGTGAGATTTTGAATTTCTGCAGACACTGGACACTTTTGGATTGTGTGAGGCCCACTGAATATCTGAGCGCTATGTCACAGGCTCGATGGCACAGCTGTGACCAAAGTGACTAGAGGATAAGGGAGATTTTGAATTTCTGCAGACACTGGACACTTTTGGATTGTGTGAGGCCCACTGAATATCTGAGCGCTATGTCACAGGCTCGATGGCACAGCTGTGACCAAAGTGACTAGAGGATAAGTGAGATTTTGAATTTCTGCAGACACTTGTGGACACTTTTGGATTGTGTGAGGCCCACTGAATATCTGAGCGCTATGTCACAGGCTCGATGGCACAGCTGTGACCAAAGTGACTAGAGGATAAGTGAGATTTTGAATTTCTGCAGACACTTGTGGACACTTTTGGATTGTGTGAGGCCCACTGAATATCTGAGCGCTATGTCACAGGCTCGATGGCACAGCTGTGACCCAAGTGACTAGAGGATAAGGGAGATTTTGAATTTCTGCAGACACTTGTGGACACTGGACACTTTTGGATTGTGTGAGGCCCACTGAATATCTGAGCGCTATGTCACAGGCTCGATGGCACAGCTGTGACCAAAGTGACTAGAGGATAAGTGAGATTTTGAATTTCTGCAGACACTGGACACTTTTGGATTGTGTGAGGCCCACTGAATATCTGAGCGCTATGTCACAGGCTCGATGGCACAGCTGTGACCAAAGTGACTAGAGGATAAGGGAGATTTTGAATTTCTGCAGACACTGGACACTTTTGGATTGTGTGAGGCCCACTGAATATCTGAGCGCTATGTCACAGGCTCGATGGCACAGCTGTGACCAAAGTGACTAGAGGATAAGGGAGATTTTGAATTTCTGCAGACACTGGACACTTTTGGATTGTGTGAGGCCCACTGAATATCTCAGCGCTATGTTACAGGCTCGATGGAACAGCTGTGACCAAAGTGTCTAGAGGATAAGTGAGATTTTGAATTTCTGCAGACACTGGACACTTTTGGATTGTGTGAGGCCAACTGAATATTTGAGCGCTGTCACAGGCTCAATGGCACAGCTGTGACCAAAGTGACTAGAGGATAAGGGAGATTTTGAATTTCTGCAGACACTGGACACTTTTGGATTGTGTGAGGCCCACTGAATATCTGAGCGCTATGTCACAGGCTCGATGGCACAGCTGTGACCAAAGTGACTAGAGGATAAGGGAGATTTTGAATTTCTGCAGACACTGGACACTTTTGGATTGTGTGAGGCCCACTGAATATCTGAGCGCTATGTCACAGGCTCGATGGCACAGCTGTGACCAAAGTGACTAGAGGATAAGTGAGATTTTGAATTTCTGCAGACACTTGTGGACACTTTTGGATTGTGTGAGGCCCACTGAATATCTGAGCGCTATGTCACAGGCTCGATGGCACAGCTGTGACCAAAGTGACTAGAGGATAAGAGAGATTTTGAATTTCTGCAGACACTGGACACTTTTGGATTGTGTGAGGCCCACTGAATATCTGAGCGCTATGTCACAGCCTCGATGGCACAGCTGTGACCAAAGTGACTAGAGGATAAGGGAGATTTTAAATTTCTGCAGACACTGGACAGTTTTGGATTGTGTGAGGCCCACTGAATATCTGAGCGCTATGTCACAGGCTCGATGGCACAGCTGTGACCAAAGTGACTAGAGGATAAGTGAGATTTTGAATTTCTGCAGACACTTGTGGACACTTTTGGATTGTGTGAGGCCCACTGAATATCTGAGCGCTATGTCACAGGCTCGATGGCACAGCTGTGACCAAAGTGACTAGAGGATAAGTGAGATTTTGAATTTCTGCAGACACTTGTGGACACTTTTGGATTGTATGAGGTCCACTGAATATCTGAGCGCTATGTCACAGGCTCGATGGCACAGCTGTGACCAAAGTGACTAGAGGATAAGGGAGATTTTGAATTTCTGCAGACACTTGTGGACACCTTTGGATTGTGTGAGGCCCACTGAATATCTGAGCGCTATGTCACAGGCTCGATGGCACAGCTGTGACCAAAGTGACTAGAGGATAAGTGAGATTTTGAATTTCTGCAGACACTTGTGGACACTTTTGGATTGTGTGAGGCCCACTGAATATCTGAGCGCTATGTCACAGGCTCGATGGCACAGCTGTGACCAAAGTGACTAGAGGATAAGGGAGATTTTGAATTTCTGCAGACACTTGTGGACACTGGACACTTTTGGATTGTGTGAGGCCCACTGAATATCTGAGCGCTCTGTCACAGGCTCGATGGCACAGTTGTGACCAAAGTGACTAGAGGATAAGTGAGATTTTGAATTTCTGCAGACACTGGACACTTTTTGATTGTGTGAGGCCCACTGAATATCTGAGCGCTGTGTCACAGGCTCGATGGCACAGCTGTGACCAAAGTGACTAGAGGATAAGGGAGATTTTGAATTTCTGCAGACACTGGACACTTTTGGATTGTGTGAGGCCCACTGAATATCTGAGCGCTATGTCACAGGCTCGATGGCACAGCTGTGACCAAAGTGACTAGAGGATAAGTGAGATTTTGAATTTCTGCAGACACTTGTGGACACTTTTGGATTGTGTGAGGCCCACTGAATATCTGAGCGCTATGTCACAGGCTCGATGGCACAGCTGTGACCAAAGTGACTAGAGGATAAGTGAGATTTTGAATTTCTGCATACACTTGTGGACACTTTTGGATTGTGTGAGGCCCACTGAATATCTGAGCGCTATGTCACAGGCTCGATGGCACAGCTGTGACCCAAGTGACTAGAGGATAAGGGAGATTTTGAATTTCTGCAGACACTTGTGGACACTGGACACTTTTGGATTGTGTGAGGCCCACTGAATATCTGAGCGCTATGTCACAGGCTCGATGGCACAGCTGTGACCAAAGTGACTAGAGGATAAGTGAGATTTTGAATTTCTGCAGACACTGGACACTTTTGGATTGTGTGAGGCCCACTGAATATCTGAGCGCTATGTCACAGGCTCGATGGCACAGCTGTGACCAAAGTGACTAGAGGATAAGGGAGATTTTGAATTTCTGCAGACACTGGACACTTTTGGATTGTGTGAGGCCCACTGAATATCTGAGCGCTATGTCACAGGCTCGATGGCACAGCTGTGACCAAAGTGACTAGAGGATAAGGGAGATTTTGAATTTCTGCAGACACTGGACACTTTTGGATTGTGTGAGGCCCACTGAATATCTGAGCGCTATGTCACAGGCTCGATGGCACAGCTGTGACCAAAGTGACTAGAGGATAAGGGAGATTTTGAATTTCTGCAGACACTGGACACTTTTGGATTGTGTGAGGCCCACTGAATATCTGAGCGCTATGTTACAGGCTCGATGGCACAGCTGTGACCAAAGTGTCTAGAGGATAAGTGAGATTTTGAATTTCTGCAGACACTGGACACTTTTGGATTGTGTGAGGCCCACTGAATATCTGAGCGCTGTCACAGGCTCGATGGCACAGCTGTGACCAAAGTGACTAGAGGATAAGGGAGATTTTGAATTTCTGCAGACACTGGACACTTTTGGATTGTGTGAGGCCCACTGAATATCTGAGCGCTATGTCACAGGCTCGATGGCACAGCTGTGACCAAAGTGACTAGAGGATAAGGGAGATTTTGAATTTCTGCAAACACTGGACACTTTTGGATTGTGTGAGGCCCACTGAATATCTGAGCGCTATGTCACAGGCTCGATGGCACAGCTGTGACCAAAGTGACTAGAGGATAAGTGAGATTTTGAATTTCTGCAGACACTTGTGGACACTTTTGGATTGTGTGAGGCCCACTGAATATCTAAGCGCTATGTCACAGGCTCGATGGCACAGCTGTGACCAAAGTGACTAGAGGATAAGGGAGATTTTGAATTTCTGCAGACACTGGACACTTTTGGATTGTGTGAGGCCCACTGAATATCTGAGCGCTATGTCACAGCCTCGATGGCACAGCTGTGACCAAAGTGACTAAAGGATAAGGGAGATTTTAAATTTCTGCAGACACTGGACAGTTTTGGATTGTGTGAGGCCCACTGAATATCTGAGCGCTATGTCACAGGCTCGATGGCACAGCTGTGACCAAAGTGACTAGAGGATAAGGGAGATTTTGAATTTCTGCAGACACTTGTGGACACTTTTGGATTGTGTGAGGCCCACTGAATATCTGAGCGCTATGTCACAGGCTCGATGGCACAGCTGTGACCAAAGTGACTAGAGGATAAGTGAGATTTTGAATTTCTGCAGACACTTGTGGACACTTTTGGATTGTATGAGGTCCACTGAATATCTGAGCGCTATGTCACAGGCTCGATGGCACAGCTGTGACCAAAGTGACTAGAGGATAAGGGAGATTTTGAATTTCTGCAGACACTTGGGGACACCTTTGGATTGTGTGAGGCCCACTGAATATCTGAGCGCTATGTCACAGGCTCGATGGCACAGCTGTGACCCAAGTGACTAGAGGATAAGGGAGATTTTGAATTTCTGCAGACACTTGTGGACACTGGACACTTTTGGATTGTGTGAGGCCCACTGAATATCTGAGCGCTATGTCACAGGCTCGATGGCACAGCTGTGACCAAAGTGACTAGAGGATAAGTGAGATTTTGAATTTCTGCAGACACTGGACACTTTTGGATTGTGTGAGGCCCACTGAATATATGAGCGCTATGTCACAGGCTCGATGGCACAGCTGTGACCAAAGTGACTAGAGGATAAGTGAGATTTTGAATTTCTGCAGACACTTGTGGACACTTTTGGATTGTGTGAGGCCCACTGAATATCTGAGCGCTATGTCACAGGCTCGATGGCACAGCTGTGACCAAAGTGACTAGAGGATAAGTGAGATTTTGAATTTCTGCAGACACTTGTGGACACTTTTGGATTGTGTGAGGCCCACTGAATATCTGAGCGCTATGTCACAGGCTCAATGGCACAGCTGTGACCAAAGTGACTAGAGGATAAGTGAGATTTTGAATTTCTGCAGACACTTGTGGACACTTTTGGATTGTGTGAGGCCCACTGAATATCTGAGCGCTATGTCACAGGCTTGATGGCACAGCTGTGACCAAAGTGACTAGAGGATAAGGGAGATTTTGAATTTCTGCAGACACTTGTGGACACTGGACACTTTTGGATTGTGTGAGGCCCACTGAATATCTGAGCGCTATGTCACTGGCTCGATGGCACAGCTGCAACCAAAGTGACTAGAGGATAAGTGAGATTTTGAATTTCTGCAGACACTGGACACTTTTGGATTGTGTGAGGCCCACTGAATATCTGAGCGCTATGTCACAGGCTCGATGGCACAGCTGTGACCAAAGTGACTAGAGGATAAGGGAGATTTTGAATTTCTGCAGACACTGGACACTTTTGGATTGTGTGAGGCCCACTGAATATATGAGCGCTATGTCACAGGCTCGATGGCACAGCTGTGACCAAAGTGACTAGAGGATAAGGGAGATTTTGAATTTCTGCAGACACTGGGCACTTTTGGATTGTGTGAGGCCCACTGAATATCTGAGCGCTATGTCACAGGCTCGATGGCACAGCTGTGACCAAAGTGACTAGAGGATAAGGGAGATTTTGAATTTCTGCAGACACTTGTGGACACTTTTGGATTGTGTGAGGCCCACTGAATATCTGAGCGCTATGTCACAGGCATGATGGCACAGCTGTGACCAAAGTGACTAGAGGATAAGTGAGATTTTGAATTTCTGCAGACACTTGTGGACACTTTTGGATTGTGTGAGGCCCACTGAATATCTGAGCGCTATGTCACAGTCTCGATGGCACAGCTGTGACCAAAGTGACTAGAGGATAAGTGAGATTTTGAATTTCTGCAGACACTTGTGGACACTTTTGGATTGTGTGAGGCCCACTGAATATCTGAGCGCTATGTCATAGGCTCGATGGCACAGCTGTGACCAAAGTGACTAGAGGATAAGGGAGATTTTGAATTTCTGCAGACACTTGTGGACACTGGACACTTTTGGATTGTGTGAGGCCCACTGAATATCTGAGCGCTCTGTCACAGGCTCGATGGCACAGTTGTGACCAAAGTGACTAGAGGATAAGTGAGATTTTGAATTTCTGCAGACACTGGACACTTTTTGATTGTGTGAGGCCCACTGAATATCTGAGCGCTGTGTCACAGGCTCGATGGCACAGCTGTGACCAAAGTGACTAGAGGATAAGGGAGATTTTGAATTTCTGCAGACACTGGACACTTTTGGATTGTGTGAGGCCCACTGAATATCTGAGCGCTATGTCACAGGCTCGATGGCACAGCTGTGACCAAAGTGACTAGAGGATAAGTGAGATTTTGAATTTCTGCAGACACTTGTGGACACTTTTGGATTGTGTGAGGCCCACTGAATATCTGAGCGCTATGTCACAGGCTCGATGGCACAGCTGTGACCAAAGTGACTAGAGGATAAGTGAGATTTTGAATTTCTGCATACACTTGTGGACACTTTTGGATTGTGTGAGGCCCACTGAATATCTGAGCGCTATGTCACAGGCTCGATGGCACAGCTGTGACCCAAGTGACTAGAGGATAAGGGAGATTTTGAATTTCTGCAGACACTTGTGGACACTGGACACTTTTGGATTGTGTGAGGCCCACTGAATATCTGAGCGCTATGTCACAGGCTCGATGGCACAGCTGTGACCAAAGTGACTAGAGGATAAGTGAGATTTTGAATTTCTGCAGACACTGGACACTTTTGGATTGTGTGAGGCCCACTGAATATCTGAGCGCTATGTCACAGGCTCGATGGCACAGCTGTGACCAAAGTGACTAGAGGATAAGGGAGATTTTGAATTTCTGCAGACACTGGACACTTTTGGATTGTGTGAGGCCCACTGAATATCTGAGCGCTATGTCACAGGCTCGATGGCACAGCTGTGACCAAAGTGACTAGAGGATAAGGGAGATTTTGAATTTCTGCAGACACTGGACACTTTTGGATTGTGTGAGGCCCACTGAATATCTGAGCGCTATGTCACAGGCTCGATGGCACAGCTGTGACCAAAGTGACTAGAGGATATGGGAGATTTTGAATTTCTGCAGACACTGGACACTTTTGGATTGTGTGAGGCCCACTGAATATCTGAGCGCTATGTTACAGGCTCGATGGCACAGCTGTGACCAAAGTGTCTAGAGGATAAGTGAGATTTTGAATTTCTGCAGACACTGGACACTTTTGGATTGTGTGAGGCCCACTGAATATCTGAGCGCTGTCACAGGCTCGATGGCACAGCTGTGACCAAAGTGACTAGAGGATAAGGGAGATTTTGAATTTCTGCAGACACTGGACACTTTTGGATTGTGTGAGGCCCACTGAATATCTGAGCGCTATGTCACAGGCTCGATGGCACAGCTGTGACCAAAGTGACTAGAGGATAAGGGAGATTTTGAATTTCTGCAAACACTGGACACTTTTGGATTGTGTGAGGCCCACTGAATATCTGAGCGCTATGTCACAGGCTCGATGGCACAGCTGTGACCAAAGTGACTAGAGGATAAGTGAGATTTTGAATTTCTGCAGACACTTGTGGACACTTTTGGATTGTGTGAGGCCCACTGAATATCTAAGCGCTATGTCACAGGCTCGATGGCACAGCTGTGACCAAAGTGACTAGAGGATAAGGGAGATTTTGAATTTCTGCAGACACTGGACACTTTTGGATTGTGTGAGGCCCACTGAATATCTGAGCGCTATGTCACAGCCTCGATGGCACAGCTGTGACCAAAGTGACTAAAGGATAAGGGAGATTTTAAATTTCTGCAGACACTGGACAGTTTTGGATTGTGTGAGGCCCACTGAATATCTGAGCGCTATGTCACAGGCTCGATGGCACAGCTGTGACCAAAGTGACTAGAGGATAAGGGAGATTTTGAATTTCTGCAGACACTTGTGGACACTTTTGGATTGTGTGAGGCCCACTGAATATCTGAGCGCTATGTCACAGGCTCGATGGCACAGCTGTGACCAAAGTGACTAGAGGATAAGTGAGATTTTGAATTTCTGCAGACACTTGTGGACACTTTTGGATTGTATGAGGTCCACTGAATATCTGAGCGCTATGTCACAGGCTCGATGGCACAGCTGTGACCAAAGTGACTAGAGGATAAGGGAGATTTTGAATTTCTGCAGACACTTGGGGACACCTTTGGATTGTGTGAGGCCCACTGAATATCTGAGCGCTATGTCACAGGCTCGATGGCACAGCTGTGACCCAAGTGACTAGAGGATAAGGGAGATTTTGAATTTCTGCAGACACTTGTGGACACTGGACACTTTTGGATTGTGTGAGGCCCACTGAATATCTGAGCGCTATGTCACAGGCTCGATGGCACAGCTGTGACCAAAGTGACTAGAGGATAAGTGAGATTTTGAATTTCTGCAGACACTGGACACTTTTGGATTGTGTGAGGCCCACTGAATATATGAGCGCTATGTCACAGGCTCGATGGCACAGCTGTGACCAAAGTGACTAGAGGATAAGTGAGATTTTGAATTTCTGCAGACACTTGTGGACACTTTTGGATTGTGTGAGGCCCACTGAATATCTGAGCGCTATGTCACAGGCTCGATGGCACAGCTGTGACCAAAGTGACTAGAGGATAAGTGAGATTTTGAATTTCTGCAGACACTTGTGGACACTTTTGGATTGTGTGAGGCCCACTGAATATCTGAGCGCTATGTCACAGGCTCAATGGCACAGCTGTGACCAAAGTGACTAGAGGATAAGTGAGATTTTGAATTTCTGCAGACACTTGTGGACACTTTTGGATTGTGTGAGGCCCACTGAATATCTGAGCGCTATGTCACAGGCTTGATGGCACAGCTGTGACCAAAGTGACTAGAGGATAAGGGAGATTTTGAATTTCTGCAGACACTTGTGGACACTGGACACTTTTGGATTGTGTGAGGCCCACTGAATATCTGTGCGCTATGTCACTGGCTCGATGGCACAGCTGCAACCAAAGTGACTAGAGGATAAGTGAGATTTTGAATTTCTGCAGACACTGGACACTTTTGGATTGTGTGAGGCCCACTGAATATCTGAGCGCTATGTCACAGGCTCGATGGCACAGCTGTGACCAAAGTGACTAGAGGATAAGGGAGATTTTGAATTTCTGCAGACACTGGACACTTTTGGATTGTGTGAGGCCCACTGAATATATGAGCGCTATGTCACAGGCTCGATGGCACAGCTGTGACCAAAGTGACTAGAGGATAAGGGAGATTTTGAATTTCTGCAGACACTGGACACTTTTGGATTGTGTGAGGCCCACTGAATATCTGAGCGCTATGTCACAGGCTTGATGGCACAGCTGTGACCAAAGTGACTAGAGGATAAGTGAGATTTTGAATTTCTGCAGACACTTGTGGACACTTTTGGATTGTGTGAGGCCCACTGAATATCTGAGCGCTATGTCACAGTCTCGATGGCACAGCTGTGACCAAAGTGACTAGAGGATAAGTGAGATTTTGAATTTCTGCAGACACTTGTGGACACTTTTGGATTGTGTGAGGCCCACTGAATATCTGAGCGCTATGTCATAGGCTCGATGGCACAGCTGTGACCAAAGTGACTAGAGGATAAGGGAGATTTTGAATTTCTGCAGACACTTGTGGACACTGGACACTTTTGGATTGTGTGAGGCCCACTCAATATCTGAGCGCTCTGTCACAGGCTCGATGGCACAGCTGTGACCAAAGTGACTAGAGGATAAGTGAGATTTTGAATTTCTGCAGACACTGGACACTTTTTGATTGTGTGAGGCCCACTGAATATCTGAGCGCTATGTCACAGGCTCGATGGCACAGCTGTGACCAAAGTGACTAGAGGATAAGGGAGATTTTGAATTTCTGCAGACACTGGACACTTTTGGATTGTGTGAGGCCCACTGAATATCTGAGCGCTATGTCACAGGCTCGATGGCACAGCTGTGACCAAAGTGACTAGAGGATAAGTGAGATTTTGAATTACTGCAGACACTTGTGGACACTTTTGGATTGTGTGAGGCCCACTGAATATCTGAGCGCTATGTCACAGGCTCGATGGCACAGCTGTGACCAAAGTGACTAGAGGATAAGTGAGATTTTGAATTTCTGCAGACACTTGTGGACACTTTTGGATTGTGTGAGGCCCACTGAATATCTGAGCGCTATGTCACAGGCTCGATGGCACAGCTGTGACCCAAGTGACTAGAGGATAAGGGAGATTTTGAATTTCTGCAGACACTTGTGGACACTGGACACTTTTGGATTGTGTGAGGCCCACTGAATATCTGAGCGCTATGTCACAGGCTCGATGGCACAGCTGTGACCAAAGTCACTAGAGGATAAGGGAGATTTTGAATTTCTGCAGACACTGGACACTTTTGGATTGTGTGAGGCCCACTGAATATCTGAGCGCTCTGTCACAGGCTCGATGGCACAGTTGTGACCAAAGTCACTAGAGGATAAGTGAGATTTTGAATTTCTGCAGACACTGGACACTTTTGGATTGTGTGAGGCCCACTGAATATCTGAGCGCTATGTCACAGGCTCGATGGCACAGCTGTGACCAAAGTGACTAGAGGATAAGGGAGATTTTGAATTTCTGCAGACACTGGACACTTTTGGATTGTGTGAGGCCCACTGAATATCTGAGCGCTATGTCACAGGCTCGATGGCACAGCTGTGACCAAAGTGACTAGAGGATAAGTGAGATTTTGAATTTCTGCAGACACTTGTGGACACTTTTGGATTGTGTGAGGCCCACTGAATATCTGAGCGCTATGTCACAGGCTCGATGGCACAGCTGTGACCAAAGTGACTAGAGGATAAGTGAGATTTTGAATTTCTGCAGACACTGGACACTTTTGGATTGTGTGAGGCCCACTGAATATCTGAGCGCTATGTCACAGGCTCGATGGCACAGCTGTGACCAAAGTGACTAGAGGATAAGGGAGATTTTGAATTTCTGCAGACACTGGACACTTTTGGATTGTGTGAGGCCCACTGAATATATGAGCGCTATGTCACAGGCTCGATGGCACAGCTGTGACCAAAGTGACTAGAGGATAAGGGAGATTTTGAATTTCTGCAGACACTGGACACTTTTGGATTGTGTGAGGCCCACTGAATATCTGAGCGCTATGTCACAGGCTCGATGGCACAGCTGTGACCAAAGTCACTAGAGGATAAGGGAGATTTTGAATTTCTGCAGACACTGGACACTTTTGGATTGTGTGAGGCCCACTGAATATCTGAGCGCTATGTCACAGGTTCGATGGCACAGCTGTGACCAAAGTGACTAGAGGATAAGTGAGATTTTGAATTTCTGCAGACACTTGTGGACACTTTTGGATTGCGTGAGGCCCACTGAATATCTGAGCGCTATGTCACAGTCTCGATGGCACAGCTGTGACCAAAGTGACTAGAGGATAAGTGAGATTTTTAATTTCTGCAGACACTTGTGGACACTTTTGGATTGTGTGAGGCCCACTGAATATCTGAGCGCTATGTCACAGGCTCGATGGCACAGCTGTGACCAAAGTGACTAGAGGATAAGGGAGATTTTGAATTTCTGCAGACACTTGTGGACACTGGACACTTTTGGATTGTGTGAGGCCCACTGAATATCTGAGCGCTCTGTCACAGGCTCGATGGCACAGCTGTGACCAAAGTGACTAGAGGATAAGTGAGATTTTGAATTTCTGCAGACACTGGACACTTTTTGATTGTGTGAGGCCCACTGAATATCTGAGCGCTATGGCACAGGCTCGATGGCACAGCTGTGACCAAAGTCACTATAGGATAAGGGAGATTTTGAATTTCTGCAGACACTTGTGGACACTGGACACTTTTGGATTGTGTGAGGCCCACTGAATATCTGAGCGCTATGTCACAGGCTTGATGGCACAGCTGTGACCAAAGTGACTAGAGGATAAGTGAGATTTTGAATTTCTGCAGACACTTGTGGACACTTTTTGATTGTGTGAGGCCCACTGAATATCTGAGCGCTATGGCACAGGCTCGATGGCACAGCTGTGACCAAAGTCACTATAGGATAAGGGAGATTTTGAATTTCTGCAGACACTTGTGGACACTGGACACTTTTGGATTGTGTGAGGCCCACTGAATATCTGAGCGCTCTGTCACAGGCTCGATGGCACAGTTGTGACCAAAGTGACTAGAGGATAAGTGAGATTTTGAATTTCTTCAGACACTGGACACTTTTTGATTGTGTGAGGCCCACTGAATATCTGAGCGCTGTGTCACAGGCTCGATGGCACAGCTGTGACCAAAGTGACTAGAGGATAAGGGAGATTTTGAATTTCTGCAGACACTGGACACTTTTGGATTGTGTGAGGCCCACTGAATATCTGAGCGCTATGTCACAGGCTCGATGGCACAGCTGTGACCAAAGTGACTAGAGGATAAGTGAGATTTTGAATTTCTGCAGACACTTGTGGACACTTTTGGATTGTGTGAGGCCCACTGAATATCTGAGCGCTATGTCACAGGCTCGATGGCACAGCTGTGACCAAAGTGACTAGAGGATAAGTGAGATTTTGAATTTCTGCATACACTTGTGGACACTTTTGGATTGTGTGAGGCCCACTGAATATCTGAGCGCTATGTCACAGGCTCGATGGCACAGCTGTGACCCAAGTGACTAGAGGATAAGGGAGATTTTGAATTTCTGCAGACACTTGTGGACACTGGACACTTTTGGATTGTGTGAGGCCCACTGAATATCTGAGCGCTATGTCACAGGCTCGATGGCACAGCTGTGACCAAAGTGACTAGAGGATAAGTGAGATTTTGAATTTCTGCAGACACTGGACACTTTTGGATTGTGTGAGGCCCACTGAATATCTGAGCGCTATGTCACAGGCTCGATGGCACAGCTGTGACCAAAGTGACTAGAGGATAAGGGAGATTTTGAATTTCTGCAGACACTGGACACTTTTGGATTGTGTGAGGCCCACTGAATATCTGAGCGCTATGTCACAGGCTCGATGGCACAGCTGTGACCAAAGTGACTAGAGGATAAGGAGATTTTGAATTTCTGCAGACACTGGACACTTTTGGATTGTGTGAGGCCCACTGAATATCTGAGCGCTATGTCACAGGCTCGATGGCACAGCTGTGACCAAAGTGACTAGAGGATAAGGGAGATTTTGAATTTCTGCAGACACTGGACACTTTTGGATTGTGTGAGGCCCACTGAATATCTGAGCGCTATGTTACAGGCTCGATGGCACAGCTGTGACCAAAGTGTCTAGAGGATAAGTGAGATTTTGAATTTCTGCAGACACTGGACACTTTTGGATTGTGTGAGGCCCACTGAATATCTGAGCGCTGTCACAGGCTCGATGGCACAGCTGTGACCAAAGTGACTAGAGGATAAGGGAGATTTTGAATTTCTGCAGACACTGGACACTTTTGGATTGTGTGAGGCCCACTGAATATCTGAGCGCTATGTCACAGGCTCGATGGCACAGCTGTGACCAAAGTGACTAGAGGATAAGGGAGATTTTGAATTTCTGCAAACACTGGACACTTTTGGATTGTGTGAGGCCCACTGAATATCTGAGCGCTATGTCACAGGCTCGATGGCACAGCTGTGACCAAAGTGACTAGAGGATAAGTGAGATTTTGAATTTCTGCAGACACTTGTGGACACTTTTGGATTGTGTGAGGCCCACTGAATATCTGAGCGCTATGTCACAGGCTCGATGGCACAGCTGTGACCAAAGTGACTAGAGGATAAGGGAGATTTTGAATTTCTGCAGACACTGGACACTTTTGGATTGTGTGAGGCCCACTGAATATCTGAGCGCTATGTCACAGCCTCGATGGCACAGCTGTGACCAAAGTGACTAGAGGATAAGGGAGATTTTAAATTTCTGCAGACACTGGACAGTTTTGGATTGTGTGAGGCCCACTGAATATCTGAGCGCTATGTCACAGGCTCGATGGCACAGCTGTGACCAAAGTGACTAGAGGATAAGGGAGATTTTGAATTTCTGCAGACACTTGTGGACACTTTTGGATTGTGTGAGGCCCACTGAATATCTGAGCGCTATGTCACAGGCTCGATGGCACAGCTGTGACCAAAGTGACTAGAGGATAAGTGAGATTTTGAATTTCTGCAGACACTTGTGGACACTTTTGGATTGTATGAGGTCCACTGAATATCTGAGCGCTATGTCACAGGCTCGATGGCACAGCTGTGACCAAAGTGACTAGAGGATAAGGGAGAATTTGAATTTCTGCAGACACTTGTGGACACCTTTGGATTGTGTGAGGCCCACTGAATATCTGAGCGCTATGTCACAGGCTCGATGGCACAGCTGTGACCCAAGTGACTAGAGGATAAGGGAGATTTTGAATTTCTGCAGACACTTGTGGACACTGGACACTTTTGGATTGTGTGAGGCCCACTGAATATCTGAGCGCTATGTCACAGGCTCGATGGCACAGCTGTGACCAAAGTCACTAGAGGATAAGGGAGATTTTGAATTTCTGCAGACACTGGACACTTTTGGATTGTGTGAGGCCCACTGAATATCTGAGCGCTCTGTCAAAGGCTCGATGGCACAGTTGTGACCAAAGTCACTAGAGGATAAGTGAGATTTTGAATTTCTGCAGACACTGGACACTTTTGGATTGTGTGAGGCCCACTGAATATCTGAGCGCTATGTCACAGGCTCGATGGCACAGCTGTGACCAAAGTGACTAGAGGATAAGGGAGATTTTGAATTTCTGCAGACACTGGACACTTTTGGATTGTGTGAGGCCCACTGAATATCTGAGCGCTATGTCACAGGCTCGATGGCACAGCTGTGACCAAAGTGACTAGAGGATAAGTGAGATTTTGAATTTCTGCAGACACTTGTGGACACTTTTGGATTGTGTGAGGCCCACTGAATATCTGAGCGCTATGTCACAGGCTCGATGGCACAGCTGTGACCAAAGTGACTAGAGGATAAGTGAGATTTTGAATTTCTGCAGACACTGGACACTTTTGGATTGTGTGAGGCCCACTGAATATCTGAGCGCTATGTCACAGGCTCGATGGCACAGCTGTGACCAAAGTGACTAGAGGATAAGGGAGATTTTGAATTTCTGCAGACACTGGACACTTTTGGATTGTGTGAGGCCCACTGAATATATGAGCGCTATGTCACAGGCTCGATGGCACAGCTGTGACCAAAGTGACTAGAGGATAAGGGAGATTTTGAATTTCTGCAGACACTGGACACTTTTGGATTGTGTGAGGCCCACTGAATATCTGAGCGCTATGTCACAGGCTCGATGGCACAGCTGTGACCAAAGTCACTAGAGGATAAGGGAGATTTTGAATTTCTGCAGACACTGGACACTTTTGGATTGTGTGAGGCCCACTGAATATCTGAGCGCTATGTCACAGGTTCGATGGCACAGCTGTGACCAAAGTGACTAGAGGATAAGTGAGATTTTGAATTTCTGCAGACACTTGTGGACACTTTTGGATTGCGTGAGGCCCACTGAATATCTGAGCGCTATGTCACAGTCTCGATGGCACAGCTGTGACCAAAGTGACTAGAGGATAAGTGAGATTTTGAATTTCTGCAGACACTTGTGGACACTTTTGGATTGTGTGAGGCCCACTGAATATCTGAGCGCTATGTCACAGGCTCGATGGCACAGCTGTGACCAAAGTGACTAGAGGATAAGGGAGATTTTGAATTTCTGCAGACACTTGTGGACACTGGACACTTTTGGATTGTGTGAGGCCCACTGAATATCTGAGCGCTCTGTCACAGGCTCGATGGCACAGCTGTGACCAAAGTGACTAGAGGATAAGTGAGATTTTGAATTTCTGCAGACACTGGACACTTTTTGATTGTGTGAGGCCCACTGAATATCTGAGCGCTATGGCACAGGCTCGATGGCACAGCTGTGACCAAAGTCACTATAGGATAAGGGAGATTTTGAATTTCTGCAGACACTTGTGGACACTGGACACTTTTGGATTGTGTGAGGCCCACTGAATATCTGAGCGCTATGTCACAGGCTTGATGGCACAGCTGTGACCAAAGTGACTAGAGGATAAGTGAGATTTTGAATTTCTGCAGACACTTGTGGACACTTTTGGATTGTGTGAGGCCCACTGAATATCTGAGCGCTATGGCACAGGCTCGATGGCACAGCTGTGACCAAAGTCACTATAGGATAAGGGAGATTTTGAATTTCTGCAGACACTTGTGGACACTGGACACTTTTGGATTGTGTGAGGCCCACTGAATATCTGAGCGCTCTGTCACAGGCTCGATGGCACAGTTGTGACCAAAGTGACTAGAGGATAAGTGAGATTTTGAATTTCTGCAGACACTGGACACTTTTTGATTGTGTGAGGCCCACTGAATATCTGAGCGCTGTGTCACAGGCTCGATGGCACAGCTGTGACCAAAGTGACTAGAGGATAAGGGAGATTTTGAATTTCTGCAGACACTGGACACTTTTGGATTGTGTGAGGCCCACTGAATATCTGAGCGCTATGTCACAGGCTCGATGGCACAGCTGTGACCAAAGTGACTAGAGGATAAGTGAGATTTTGAATTTCTGCAGACACTTGTGGACACTTTTGGATTGTGTGAGGCCCACTGAATATCTGAGCGCTATGTCACAGGCTCGATGGCACAGCTGTGACCAAAGTGACTAGAGGATAAGTGAGATTTTGAATTTCTGCATACACTTGTGGACACTTTTGGATTGTGTGAGGCCCACTGAATATCTGAGCGCTATGTCACAGGTTCGATGGCACAGCTGTGACCCAAGTGACTAGAGGATAAGGGAGATTTTGAATTTCTGCAGACACTTGTGGACACTGGACACTTTTGGATTGTGTGAGGCCCACTGAATATCTGAGCGCTATGTCACAGGCTCGATGGCACAGCTGTGACCAAAGTGACTAGAGGATAAGTGAGATTTTGAATTTCTGCAGACACTGGACACTTTTGGATTGTGTGAGGCCCACTGAATATCTGAGCGCTATGTCACAGGCTCGATGGCACAGCTGTGACCAAAGTGACTAGAGGATAAGGGAGATTTTGAATTTCTGCAGACACTGGACACTTTTGGATTGTGTGAGGCCCACTGAATATCTGAGCGCTATGTCACAGGCTCGATGGCACAGCTGTGACCAAAGTGACTAGAGGATAAGGGAGATTTTGAATTTCTGCAGACACTGGACACTTTTGGATTGTGTGAGGCCCACTGAATATCTGAGCGCTATGTCACAGGCTCGATGGCACAGCTGTGACCAAAGTGACTAGAGGATAAGGGAGATTTTGAATTTCTGCAGACACTGGACACTTTTGGATTGTGTGAGGCCCACTGAATATCTGAGCGCTATGTTACAGGCTCGATGGCACAGCTGTGACCAAAGTGTCTAGAGGATAAGTGAGATTTTGAATTTCTGCAGACACTGGACACTTTTGGATTGTGTGAGGCCCACTGAATATCTGAGCGCTGTCACAGGCTCGATGGCACAGCTGTGACCAAAGTGACTAGAGGATAAGGGAGATTTTGAATTTCTGCAGACACTGGACACTTTTGGATTGTGTGAGGCCCACTGAATATCTGAGCGCTATGTCACAGGCTCGATGGCACAGCTGTGACCAAAGTGACTAGAGGATAAGGGAGATTTTGAATTTCTGCAAACACTGGACACTTTTGGATTGTGTGAGGCCCACTGAATATCTGAGCGCTATGTCACAGGCTCGATGGCACAGCTGTGACCAAAGTGACTAGAGGATAAGTGAGATTTTGAATTTCTGCAGACACTTGTGGACACTTTTGGATTGTGTGAGGCCCACTGAATATCTGAGCGCTATGTCACAGGCTCGATGGCACAGCTGTGACCAAAGTGACTAGAGGATAAGGGAGATTTTGAATTTCTGCAGACACTGGACACTTTTGGATTGTGTGAGGCCCACTGAATATCTGAGCGCTATGTCACAGCCTCGATGGCACAGCTGTGACCAAAGTGACTAGAGGATAAGGGAGATTTTAAATTTCTGCAGACACTGGACAGTTTTGGATTGTGTGAGGCCCACTGAATATCTGAGCGCTATGTCACAGGCTCGATGGCACAGCTGTGACCAAAGTGACTAGAGGATAAGGGAGATTTTGAATTTCTGCAGACACTTGTGGACACTTTTGGATTGTGTGAGGCCCACTGAATATCTGAGCGCTATGTCACAGGCTCGATGGCACAGCTGTGACCAAAGTGACTAGAGGATAAGTGAGATTTTGAATTTCTGCAGACACTTGTGGACACTTTTGGATTGTATGAGGTCCACTGAATATCTGAGCGCTATGTCACAGGCTCGATGGCACAGCTGTGACCAAAGTGACTAGAGGATAAGGGAGATTTTGAATTTCTGCAGACACTTGTGGACACTTTTGGATTGTGTGAGGCCCACTGAATATCTGAGCGCTATGTCACAGGCTCGATGGCACAGCTGTGACCCAAGTGACTAGAGGATAAGGGAGATTTTGAATTTCTGCAGACACTTGTGGACACTGGACACTTTTGGATTGTGTGAGGCCCACTGAATATCTGAGCGCTATGTCACAGGCTCGATGGCACAGCTGTGACCAAAGTGACTAGAGGATAAGTGAGATTTTGAATTTCTGCAGACACTGGACACTTTTGGATTGTGTGAGGCTCACTGAATATCTGAGCGCTATGTCACAGGCTCGATGGCACAGCTGTGACCAAAGTGACTAGAGGATAAGTGAGATTTTGAATTTCTGCAGACACTTGTGGACACTTTTGGATTGTGTGAGGCCCACTGAATATCTGAGCGCTATGTCACAGGCTCGATGGCACAGCTGTGACCAAAGTGACTAGAGGATAAGTGAGATTTTGAATTTCTGCAGACACTTGTGGACACTTTTGGATTGTGTGAGGCCCACTGAATATCTGAGCGCTATGTCACAGGCTCGATGGCACAGCTGTGACCAAAGTGACTAGAGGATAAGTGAGATTTTGAATTTCTGCAGACACTTGTGGACACTTTTGGATTGTGTGAGGCCCACTGAATATCTGAGCGCTATGTCACAGGCTTGATGGCACAGCTGTGACCAAAGTGACTAGAGGATAAGGGAGATTTTGAATTTCTGCAGACACTTGTGGACACTGGACACTTTTGGATTGTGTGAGGCCCACTGAATATCTGAGCGCTATGTCACTGGCTCGATGGCACAGCTGCAACCAAAGTGACTAGAGGATAAGTGAGATTTTGAATTTCTGCAGACACTGGACACTTTTGGATTGTGTGAGGCCCACTGAATATCTGAGCGCTATGTCACAGGCTCGATGGCACAGCTGTGACCAAAATGACTAGAGGATAAGGGAGATTTTGAATTTCTGCAGACACTGGACACTTTTGGATTGTGTGAGGCCCACTGAATATATGAGCGCTATGTCACAGGCTCGATGGCACAGCTGTGACCAAAGTGACTAGAGGATAAGGGAGATTTTGAATTTCTGCAGACACTGGGCACTTTTGGATTGTGTGAGGCCCACTGAATATCTGAGCGCTATGTCACAGGCTCGATGGCACAGCTGTGACCAAAGTGACTAGAGGATAAGGGAGATTTTGAATTTCTGCAGACACTGGACACTTTTGGATTGTGTGAGGCCCACTGAATATCTGAGCGCTATGTCACAGGCTTGATGGCACAGCTGTGACCAAAGTGACTAGAGGATAAGTGAGATTTTGAATTTCTGCAGACACTTGTGGACACTTTTGGATTGTGTGAGGCCCACTGAATATCTGAGCGCTATGTCACAGTCTCGATGGCACAGCTGTGACCAAAGTGACTAGAGGATAAGTGAGATTTTGAATTTCTGCAGACACTTGTGGACACTTTTGGATTGTGTGAGGCCCACTGAATATCTGAGCGCTATGTCATAGGCTCGATGGCACAGCTGTGACCAAAGTGACTAGAGGATAAGGGAGATTTTGAATTTCTGCAGACACTTGTGGACACTGGACACTTTTGGATTGTGTGAGGCCCACTGAATATCTGAGCGCTATGTCACAGTCTCGATGGCACAGCTGTGACCAAAGTGACTAGAGGATAAGTGAGATTTTGAATTTCTGCAGACACTGGACACTTTTGGATTGTGTGAGGCCCACTGAATATCTGAGCGCTATGTCACAGGCTCGATGGCACAGCTGTGACCAAAGTGACTAGAGGATAAGGGAGATTTTGAATTTCTGCAGACACTGGACACTTTTGGATTGTGTGAGGCCCACTGAATATCTGAGCGCTATGTCACAGGCTCGATGGCACAGCTGTGACCAAAGTGACTAGAGGATAAGTGAGATTTTGAATTACTGCAGACACTTGTGGACACTTTTGGATTGTGTGAGGCCCACTGAATATCTGAGCGCTATGTCACAGGCTCGATGGCACAGCTGTGACCAAAGTGACTAGAGGATAAGTGAGATTTTGAATTTCTGCAGACACTTGTGGACACTTTTGGATTGTGTGAGGCCCACTGAATATCTGAGCGCTATGTCACAGGCTCGATGGCACAGCTGTGACCCAAGTGACTAGAGGATAAGGGAGATTTTGAATTTCTGCAGACACTTGTGGACACTGGACACTTTTGGATTGTGTGAGGCCCACTGAATATCTGAGCGCTATGTCACAGGCTCGATGGCACAGCTGTGACCAAAGTCACTAGAGGATAAGGGAGATTTTGAATTTCTGCAGACACTGGACACTTTTGGATTGTGTGAGGCCCACTGAATATCTGAGCGCTCTGTCACAGGCTCGATGGCACAGTTGTGACCAAAGTCACTAGAGGATAAGTGAGATTTTGAATTTCTGCAGACACTGGACACTTTTGGATTGTGTGAGGCCCACTGAATATCTGAGCGCTATGTCACAGGCTCGATGGCACAGCTGTGACCAAAGTGACTAGAGGATAAGGGAGATTTTGAATTTCTGCAGACACTGGACACTTTTGGATTGTGTGAGGCCCACTGAATATCTGAGCGCTATGTCACAGGCTCGATGGCACAGCTGTGACCAAAGTGACTAGAGGATAAGTGAGATTTTGAATTTCTGCAGACACTTGTGGACACTTTTGGATTGTGTGAGGCCCACTGAATATCTGAGCGCTATGTCACAGGCTCGATGGCACAGCTGTGACCAAAGTGACTAGAGGATAAGTGAGATTTTGAATTTCTGCAGACACTTGTGGACACTTTTGGATTGTGTGAGGCCCACTGAATATCTGAGCGCTATGTCACAGGCTCGATGGCACAGCTGTGACCCAAGTGACTAGAGGATAAGGGAGATTTTGAATTTCTGCAGACACTTGTGGACACTGGACACTTTTGGATTGTGTGAGGCCCACTGAATATCTGAGCGCTATGTCACAGGCTCGATGGCACAGCTGTGACCAAAGTGACTAGAGGATAAGTGAGATTTTGAATTTCTGCAGACACTGGACACTTTTGGATTGTGTGAGGCCCACTGAATATCTGAGCGCTATGTCACAGGCTCGATGGCACAGCTGTGACCAAAGTGACTAGAGGATAAGGGAGATTTTGAATTTCTGCAGACACTGGACACTTTTGGATTGTGTGAGGCCCACTGAATATCTGAGCGCTATGTCACAGGCTCGATGGCACAGCTGTGACCAAAGTGACTAGAGGATAAGGGAGATTTTGAATTTCTGCAGACACTGGACACTTTTGGATTGTGTGAGGCCCACTGAATATCTCAGCGCTATGTTACAGGCTCGATGGCACAGCTGTGACCAAAGTGTCTAGAGGATAAGTGAGATTTTGAATTTCTGCAGACACTGGACACTTTTGGATTGTGTGAGGCCCACTGAATATCTGAGCGCTGTCACAGGCTCAATGGCACAGCTGTGACCAAAGTGACTAGAGGATAAGGGAGATTTTGAATTTCTGCAGACACTGGACACTTTTGGATTGTGTGAGGCCCACTGAATATCTGAGCGCTATGTCACAGGCTCGATGGCACAGCTGTGACCAAAGTGACTAGAGGATAAGGGAGATTTTGAATTTCTGCAGACACTGGACACTTTTGGATTGTGTGAGGCCCACTGAATATCTGAGCGCTATGTCACAGGCTCGATGGCACAGCTGTGACCAAAGTGACTAGAGGATAAGTGAGATTTTGAATTTCTGCAGACACTTGTGGACACTTTTGGATTGTGTGAGGCCCACTGAATATCTGAGCGCTATGTCACAGGCTCGATGGCACAGCTGTGACCAAAGTGACTAGAGGATAAGAGAGATTTTGAATTTCTGCAGACACTGGACACTTTTGGATTGTGTGAGGCCCACTGAATATCTGAGCGCTATGTCACAGCCTCGATGGCACAGCTGTGACCAAAGTGACTAGAGGATAAGGGAGATTTTAAATTTCTGCAGACACTGGACAGTTTTGGATTGTGTGAGGCCCACTGAATATCTGAGCGCTATGTCACAGGCTCGATGGCACAGCTGTGACCAAAGTGACTAGAGGATAAGTGAGATTTTGAATTTCTGCAGACACTTGTGGACACTTTTGGATTGTGTGAGGCCCACTGAATATCTGAGCGCTATGTCACAGCCTCGATGGCACAGCTGTGACCAAAGTGACTAGAGGATAAGGGAGATTTTGAATTTCTGCAGACACTGGACACTTTTGGATTGTGTGAGGCCCACTGAATATCTGAGCGCTCTGTCACAGGCTCGATGGCACAGTTGTGACCAAAGTCACTAGAGGATAAGTGAGATTTTGAATTTCTGCAGACACTGGACACTTTTGGATTGTGTGAGGCCCACTGAATATCTGAGCGCTATGTCACAGGCTCGATGGCACAGCTGTGACCAAAGTGACTAGAGGATAAGGGAGATTTTGAATTTCTGCAGACACTGGACACTTTTGGATTGTGTGAGGCCCACTGAATATCTGAGCGCTATGTCACAGGCTCGATGGCACAGCTGTGACCAAAGTGACTAGAGGATAAGTGAGATTTTGAATTTCTGCAGACACTTGTGGACACTTTTGGATTGTGTGAGGCCCACTGAATATCTGAGCGCTATGTCACAGGCTCGATGGCACAGCTGTGACCAAAGTGACTAGAGGATAAGTGAGATTTTGAATTTCTGCAGACACTTGTGGACACTTTTGGATTGTGTGAGGCCCACTGAATATCTGAGCGCTATGTCACAGGCTCGATGGCACAGCTGTGACCCAAGTGACTAGAGGATAAGGGAGATTTTGAATTTCTGCAGACACTTGTGGACACTGGACACTTTTGGATTGTGTGAGGCCCACTGAATATCTGAGCGCTATGTCACAGGCTCGATGGCACAGCTGTGACCAAAGTGACTAGAGGATAAGTGAGATTTTGAATTTCTGCAGACACTGGACACTTTTGGATTGTGTGAGGCCCACTGAATATCTGAGCGCTATGTCACAGGCTCGATGGCACAGCTGTGACCAAAGTGACTAGAGGATAAGGGAGATTTTGAATTTCTGCAGACACTGGACACTTTTGGATTGTGTGAGGCCCACTGAATATCTGAGCGCTATGTCACAGGCTCGATGGCACAGCTGTGACCAAAGTGACTAGAGGATAAGGGAGATTTTGAATTTCTGCAGACACTGGACACTTTTGGATTGTGTGAGGCCCACTGAATATCTCAGCGCTATGTTACAGGCTCGATGGCACAGCTGTGACCAAAGTGTCTAGAGGATAAGTGAGATTTTGAATTTCTGCAGACACTGGACACTTTTGGATTGTGTGAGGCCCACTGAATATCTGAGCGCTGTCACAGGCTCAATGGCACAGCTGTGACCAAAGTGACTAGAGGATAAGGGAGATTTTGAATTTCTGCAGACACTGGACACTTTTGGATTGTGTGAGGCCCACTGAATATCTGAGCGCTATGTCACAGGCTCGATGGCACAGCTGTGACCAAAGTGACTAGAGGATAAGGGAGATTTTGAATTTCTGCAGACACTGGACACTTTTGGATTGTGTGAGGCCCACTGAATATCTGAGCGCTATGTCACAGGCTCGATGGCACAGCTGTGACCAAAGTGACTAGAGGATAAGTGAGATTTTGAATTTCTGCAGACACTTGTGGACACTTTTGGATTGTGTGAGGCCCACTGAATATCTGAGCGCTATGTCACAGGCTCGATGGCACAGCTGTGACCAAAGTGACTAGAGGATAAGAGAGATTTTGAATTTCTGCAGACACTGGACACTTTTGGATTGTGTGAGGCCCACTGAATATCTGAGCGCTATGTCACAGCCTCGATGGCACAGCTGTGACCAAAGTGACTAGAGGATAAGGGAGATTTTAAATTTCTGCAGACACTGGACAGTTTTGGATTGTGTGAGGCCCACTGAATATCTGAGCGCTATGTCACAGGCTCGATGGCACAGCTGTGACCAAAGTGACTAGAGGATAAGTGAGATTTTGAATTTCTGCAGACACTTGTGGACACTTTTGGATTGTGTGAGGCCCACTGAATATCTGAGCGCTATGTCACAGGCTCGATGGCACAGCTGTGACCAAAGTGACTAGAGGATAAGTGAGATTTTGAATTTCTGCAGACACTTGTGGACACTTTTGGATTGTATGAGGTCCACTGAATATCTGAGCGCTATGTCACAGGCTCGATGGCACAGCTGTGACCAAAGTGACTAGAGGATAAGGGAGATTTTGAATTTCTGCAGACACTTGTGGACACCTTTGGATTGTGTGAGGCCCACTGAATATCTGAGCGCTATGTCACAGGCTCGATGGCACAGCTGTGACCAAAGTGACTAGAGGATAAGTGAGATTTTGAATTTCTGCAGACACTTGTGGACACTTTTGGATTGTGTGAGGCCCACTGAATATCTGAGCGCTATGTCACAGGCTCGATGGCACAGCTGTGACCAAAGTGACTAGAGGATAAGGGAGATTTTGAATTTCTGCAGACACTTGTGGACACTGGACACTTTTGGATTGTGTGAGGCCCACTGAATATCTGAGCGCTCTGTCACAGGCTCGATGGCACAGTTGTGACCAAAGTGACTAGAGGATAAGTGAGATTTTGAATTTCTGCAGACACTGGACACTTTTTGATTGTGTGAGGCCCACTGAATATCTGAGCGCTGTGTCACAGGCTCGATGGAACAGCTGTGACCAAAGTGACTAGAGGATAAGGGAGATTTTGAATTTCTGCAGACACTGGACACTTTTGGATTGTGTGAGGCCCACTGAATATCTGAGCGCTATGTCACAGGCTCGATGGCACAGCTGTGACCAAAGTGACTAGAGGATAAGTGAGATTTTGAATTTCTGCAGACACTTGTGGACACTTTTGGATTGTGTGAGGCCCACTGAATATCTGAGCGCTATGTCACAGGCTCGATGGCACAGCTGTGACCAAAGTGACTAGAGGATAAGTGAGATTTTGAATTTCTGCATACACTTGTGGACACTTTTGGATTGTGTGAGGCCCACTGAATATCTGAGCGCTATGTCACAGGCTCGATGGCACAGCTGTGACCCAAGTGACTAGAGGATAAGGGAGATTTTGAATTTCTGCAGACACTTGTGGACACTGGACACTTTTGGATTGTGTGAGGCCCACTGAATATCTGAGCGCTATGTCACAGGCTCGATGGCACAGCTGTGACCAAAGTGACTAGAGGATAAGTGAGATTTTGAATTTCTGCAGACACTGGACACTTTTGGATTGTGTGAGGCCCACTGAATATCTGAGCGCTATGTCACAGGCTCGATGGCACAGCTGTGACCAAAGTGACTAGAGGATAAGGGAGATTTTGAATTTCTGCAGACACTGGACACTTTTGGATTGTGTGAGGCCCACTGAATATCTGAGCGCTATGTCACAGGCTCGATGGCACAGCTGTGACCAAAGTGACTAGAGGATAAGGGAGATTTTGAATTTCTGCAGACACTGGACACTTTTGGATTGTGTGAGGCCCACTGAATATCTGAGCGCTATGTCACAGGCTCGATGGCACAGCTGTGACCAAAGTGACTAGAGGATAAGGGAGATTTTGAATTTCTGCAGACACTGGACACTTTTGGATTGTGTGAGGCCCACTGAATATCTGAGCGCTATGTTACAGGCTCGATGGCACAGCTGTGACCAAAGTGTCTAGAGGATAAGTGAGATTTTGAATTTCTGCAGACACTGGACACTTTTGGATTGTGTGAGGCCCACTGAATATCTGAGCGCTGTCACAGGCTCGATGGCACAGCTGTGACCAAAGTGACTAGAGGATAAGGGAGATTTTGAATTTCTGCAGACACTGGACACTTTTGGATTGTGTGAGGCCCACTGAATATCTGAGCGCTATGTCACAGGCTCGATGGCACAGCTGTGACCAAAGTGACTAGAGGATAAGGGAGATTTTGAATTTCTGCAAACACTGGACACTTTTAGATTGTGTGAGGCCCACTGAATATCTGAGCGCTATGTCACAGGCTCGATGGCACAGCTGTGACCAAAGTGACTAGAGGATAAGTGAGATTTTGAATTTCTGCAGACACTTGTGGACACTTTTGGATTGTGTGAGGCCCACTGAATATCTGAGCGCTATGTCACAGGCTCGATGGCACAGCTGTGACCAAAGTGACTAGAGGATAAGGGAGATTTTGAATTTCTGCAGACACTGGACACTTTTGGATTGTGTGAGGCCCACTGAATATCTGAGCGCTATGTCACAGCCTCGATGGCACAGCTGTGACCAAAGTGACTAGAGGATAAGGGAGATTTTAAATTTCTGCAGACACTGGACAGTTTTGGATTGTGTGAGGCCCACTGAATATCTGAGCGCTATGTCACAGGCTCGATGGCACAGCTGTGACCAAAGTGACTAGAGGATAAGGGAGATTTTGAATTTCTGCAGACACTTGTGGACACTTTTGGATTGTGTGAGGCCCACTGAATATCTGAGCGCTATGTCACAGGCTCGATGGCACAGCTGTGACCAAAGTGACTAGAGGATAAGTGAGATTTTGAATTTCTGCAGACACTTGTGGACACTTTTGGATTGTATGAGGTCCACTGAATATCTGAGCGCTATGTCACAGGCTCGATGGCACAGCTGTGACCAAAGTGACTAGAGGATAAGGGAGATTTTGAATTTCTCCAGACACTTGTGGACACCTTTGGATTGTGTGAGGCCCACTGAATATCTGAGCGCTATGTCACAGGCTCGATGGCACAGCTGTGACCCAAGTGACTAGAGGATAAGGGAGATTTTGAATTTCTGCAGACACTTGTGGACACTGGACACTTTTGGATTGTGTGAGGCCCACTGAATATCTGAGCGCTATGTCACAGGCTCGATGGCACAGCTGTGACCAAAGTGACTAGAGGATAAGTGAGATTTTGAATTTCTGCAGACACTGGACACTTTTGGATTGTGTGAGGCCCACTGAATATCTGAGCGCTATGTCACAGGCTCGATGGCACAGCTGTGACCAAAGTGACTAGAGGATAAGTGAGATTTTGAATTTCTGCAGACACTTGTGGACACTTTTGGATTGTGTGAGGCCCACTGAATATCTGAGCGCTATGTCACAGGCTCGATGGCACAGCTGTGACCAAAGTGACTAGAGGATAAGTGAGATTTTGAATTTCTGCAGACACTTGTGGACACTTTTGGATTGTGTGAGGCCCACTGAATATCTGAGCGCTATGTCACAGGCTCGATGGCACAGCTGTGACCAAAGTGACTAGAGGATAAGTGAGATTTTGAATTTCTGCAGACACTTGTGGACACTTTTGGATTGTGTGAGGCCCACTGAATATCTGAGCGCTATGTCACAGGCTTGATGGCACAGCTGTGACCAAAGTGACTAGAGGATAAGGGAGATTTTGAATTTCTGCAGACACTTGTGGACACTGGACACTTTTGGATTGTGTGAGGCCCACTGAATATCTGAGCGCTATGTCACTGGCTCGATGGCACAGCTGCAACCAAAGTGACTAGAGGATAAGTGAGATTTTGAATTTCTGCAGACACTGGACACTTTTGGATTGTGTGAGGCCCACTGAATATCTGAGCGCTATGTCACAGGCTCGATGGCACAGCTGTGACCAAAGTGACTAGAGGATAAGGGAGATTTTGAATTTCTGCAGACACTGGACACTTTTGGATTGTGTGAGGCCCACTGAATATCTGAGCGCTATGTCACAGGCTCGATGGCACAGCTGTGACCAAAGTGACTAGAGGATAAGTGAGATTTTGAATTACTGCAGACACTTGTGGACACTTTTGGATTGTGTGAGGCCCACTGAATATCTGAGCGCTATGTCACAGGCTCGATGGCACAGCTGTGACCAAAGTGACTAGAGGATAAGTGAGATTTTGAATTTCTGCAGACACTTGTGGACACTTTTGGATTGTGTGAGGCCCACTGAATATCTGAGCGCTATGTCACAGGCTCGATGGCACAGCTGTGACCCAAGTGACTAGAGGATAAGGGAGATTTTGAATTTCTGCAGACACTTGTGGACACTGGACACTTTTGGATTGTGTGAGGCCCACTGAATATCTGAGCGCTATGTCACAGGCTCGATGGCACAGCTGTGACCAAAGTCACTAGAGGATAAGGGAGATTTTGAATTTCTGCAGACACTGGACACTTTTGGATTGTGTGAGGCCCACTGAATATCTGAGCGCTCTGTCACAGGCTCGATGGCACAGTTGTGATTAAGTCACTAGAGAATAAGTGAGATTTTGAATTTCTGCAGACACTGGAAACTTTTGGATTGTGTGAGGCCCACTGAATATCTGAGCGCTATGTCACAGGCTCGATGGCACAGCTGTGACCAAAGTGACTAGAGGATAAGGGAGATTTTGAATTTCTGCAGACACTGGACACTTTTGGATTGTGTGAGGCCCACTGAATATATGAGCGCTATGTCACAGGCTCGATGGCACAGCTGTGACCAAAGTGACTAGAGGATAAGGGAGATTTTGAATTTCTGCAGACACTGGACACTTTTGGATTGTGTGAGGCCCACTGAATATCTGAGCGCTATGTCACAGGCTCGATGGCACAGCTGTGACCAAAGTCACTAGAGGATAAGGGAGATTTTGAATTTCTGCAGACACTGGACACTTTTGGATTGTGTGAGGCCCACTGAATATCTGAGCGCTATGTCACAGGTTCGATGGCACAGCTGTGACCAAAGTGACTAGAGGATAAGTGAGATTTTGAATTTCTGCAGACACTTGTGGACACTTTTGGATTGCGTGAGGCCCACTGAATATCTGAGCGCTATGTCACAGTCTCGATGGCACAGCTGTGACCAAAGTGACTAGAGGATAAGTGAGATTTTTAATTTCTGCAGACACTTGTGGACACTTTTGGATTGTGTGAGGCCCACTGAATATCTGAGCGCTATGTCACAGGCTCGATGGCACAGCTGTGACCAAAGTGACTAGAGGATAAGGGAGATTTTGAATTTCTGCAGACACTTGTGGACACTGGACACTTTTGGATTGTGTGAGGCCCACTGAATATCTGAGCGCTCTGTCACAGGCTCGATGGCACAGCTGTGACCAAAGTGACTAGAGGATAAGTGAGATTTTGAATTTCTGCAGACACTGGACACTTTTTGATTGTGTGAGGCCCACTGAATATCTGAGCGCTATGGCACAGGCTCGATGGCACAGCTGTGACCAAAGTCACTATAGGATAAGGGAGATTTTGAATTTCTGCAGACACTTGTGGACACTGGACACTTTTGGATTGTGTGAGGCCCACTGAATATCTGAGCGCTATGTCACAGGCTTGATGGCACAGCTGTGACCAAAGTGACTAGAGGATAAGTGAGATTTTGAATTTCTGCAGACACTTGTGGACACTTTTTGATTGTGTGAGGCCCACTGAATATCTGAGCGCTATGGCACAGGCTCGATGGCACAGCTGTGACCAAAGTCACTATAGGATAAGGGAGATTTTGAATTTCTGCAGACACTTGTGGACACTGGACACTTTTGGATTGTGTGAGGCCCACTGAATATCTGAGCGCTCTGTCACAGGCTCGATGGCACAGTTGTGACCAAAGTGACTAGAGGATAAGTGAGATTTTGAATTTCTTCAGACACTGGACACTTTTTGATTGTGTGAGGCCCACTGAATATCTGAGCGCTGTGTCACAGGCTCGATGGCACAGCTGTGACCAAAGTGACTAGAGGATAAGGGAGATTTTGAATTTCTGCAGACACTGGACACTTTTGGATTGTGTGAGGCCCACTGAATATCTGAGCGCTATGTCACAGGCTCGATGGCACAGCTGTGACCAAAGTGACTAGAGGATAAGTGAGATTTTGAATTTCTGCAGACACTTGTGGACACTTTTGGATTGTGTGAGGCCCACTGAATATCTGAGCGCTATGTCACAGGCTCGATGGCACAGCTGTGACCAAAGTGACTAGAGGATAAGTGAGATTTTGAATTTCTGCATACACTTGTGGACACTTTTGGATTGTGTGAGGCCCAATGAATATCTGAGCGCTATGTCACAGGCTCGATGGCACAGCTGTGACCCAAGTGACTAGAGGATAAGGGAGATTTTGAATTTCTGCAGACACTTGTGGACACTGGACACTTTTGGATTGTGTGAGGCCCACTGAATATCTGAGCGCTATGTCACAGGCTCGATGGCACAGCTGTGACCAAAGTGACTAGAGGATAAGTGAGATTTTGAATTTCTGCAGACACTGGACACTTTTGGATTGTGTGAGGCCCACTGAATATCTGAGCGCTATGTCACAGGCTCGATGGCACAGCTGTGACCAAAGTGACTAGAGGATAAGGGAGATTTTGAATTTCTGCAGACACTGGACACTTTTGGATTGTGTGAGGCCCACTGAATATCTGAGCGCTATGTCACAGGCTCGATGGCACAGCTGTGACCAAAGTGACTAGAGGATAAGGGAGATTTTGAATTTCTGCAGACACTGGACACTTTTGGATTGTGTGAGGCCCACTGAATATCTGAGCGCTATGTCACAGGCTCGATGGCACAGCTGTGACCAAAGTGACTAGAGGATAAGGGAGATTTTGAATTTCTGCAGACACTGGACACTTTTGGATTGTGTGAGGCCCACTGAATATCTGAGCGCTATGTTACAGGCTCGATGGCACAGCTGTGACCAAAGTGTCTAGAGGATAAGTGAGATTTTGAATTTCTGCAGACACTGGACACTTTTGGATTGTGTGAGGCCCACTGAATATCTGAGCGCTGTCACAGGCTCGATGGCACAGCTGTGACCAAAGTGACTAGAGGATAAGGGAGATTTTGAATTTCTGCAGACACTGGACACTTTTGGATTGTGTGAGGCCCACTGAATATCTGAGCGCTATGTCACAGGCTCGATGGCACAGCTGTGACCAAAGTGACTAGAGGATAAGGGAGATTTTGAATTTCTGCAAACACTGGACACTTCTGGATTGTGTGAGGCCCACTGAATATCTGAGCGCTATGTCACAGGCTCGATGGCACAGCTGTGACCAAAGTGACTAGAGGATAAGTGAGATTTTGAATTTCTGCAGACACTTGTGGACACTTTTGGATTGTGTGAGGCCCACTGAATATCTGAGCGCTATGTCACAGGCTCGATGGCACAGCTGTGACCAAAGTGACTAGAGGATAAGGGAGATTTTGAATTTCTGCAGACACTGGACACTTTTGGATTGTGTGAGGCCCACTGAATATCTGAGCGCTATGTCACAGCCTCGATGGCACAGCTGTGACCAAAGTGACTAGAGGATAAGGGAGATTTTAAATTTCTGCAGACACTGGACAGTTTTGGATTGTGTGAGGCCCACTGAATATCTGAGCGCTATGTCACAGGCTCGATGGCACAGCTGTGACCAAAGTGACTAGAGGATAAGGGAGATTTTGAATTTCTGCAGACACTTGTGGACACTTTTGGATTGTGTGAGGCCCACTGAATATCTGAGCGCTATGTCACAGGCTCGATGGCACAGCTGTGACCAAAGTGACTAGAGGATAAGGGAGATTTTGAATTTCTGCAGACACTGGACACTTTTGGATTGTGTGAGGCCCACTGAATATATGAGCGCTATGTCACAGGCTCGATGGCACAGCTGTGACCAAAGTGACTAGAGGATAAGGGAGATTTTGAATTTCTGCAGACACTGGACACTTTTGGATTGTGTGAGGCCCACTGAATATCTGAGCGCTATGTCACAGGCTCGATGGCACAGCTGTGACCAAAGTCACTAGAGGATAAGGGAGATTTTGAATTTCTGCAGACACTGGACACTTTTGGATTGTGTGAGGCCCACTGAATATCTGAGCGCTATGTCACAGGTTCGATGGCACAGCTGTGACCAAAGTGACTAGAGGATAAGTGAGATTTTGAATTTCTGCAGACACTTGTGGACACTTTTGGATTGCGTGAGGCCCACTGAATATCTGAGCGCTATGTCACAGTCTCGATGGCACAGCTGTGACCAAAGTGACTAGAGGATAAGTGAGATTTTTAATTTCTGCAGACACTTGTGGACACTTTTGGATTGTGTGAGGCCCACTGAATATCTGAGCGCTATGTCACAGGCTCGATGGCACAGCTGTGACCAAAGTGACTAGAGGATAAGGGAGATTTTGAATTTCTGCAGACACTTGTGGACACTGGACACTTTTGGATTGTGTGAGGCCCACTGAATATCTGAGCGCTCTGTCACAGGCTCGATGGCACAGCTGTGACCAAAGTGACTAGAGGATAAGTGAGATTTTGAATTTCTGCAGACACTGGACACTTTTTGATTGTGTGAGGCCCACTGAATATCTGAGCGCTATGGCACAGGCTCGATGGCACAGCTGTGACCAAAGTCACTATAGGATAAGGGAGATTTTGAATTTCTGCAGACACTTGTGGACACTGGACACTTTTGGATTGTGTGAGGCCCACTGAATATCTGAGCGCTATGTCACAGGCTTGATGGCACAGCTGTGACCAAAGTGACTAGAGGATAAGTGAGATTTTGAATTTCTGCAGACACTTGTGGACACTTTTTGATTGTGTGAGGCCCACTGAATATCTGAGCGCTATGGCACAGGCTCGATGGCACAGCTGTGACCAAAGTCACTATAGGATAAGGGAGATTTTGAATTTCTGCAGACACTTGTGGACACTGGACACTTTTGGATTGTGTGAGGCCCACTGAATATCTGAGCGCTCTGTCACAGGCTCGATGGCACAGTTGTGACCAAAGTGACTAGAGGATAAGTGAGATTTTGAATTTCTTCAGACACTGGACACTTTTTGATTGTGTGAGGCCCACTGAATATCTGAGCGCTGTGTCACAGGCTCGATGGCACAGCTGTGACCAAAGTGACTAGAGGATAAGGGAGATTTTGAATTTCTGCAGACACTGGACACTTTTGGATTGTGTGAGGCCCACTGAATATCTGAGCGCTATGTCACAGGCTCGATGGCACAGCTGTGACCAAAGTGACTAGAGGATAAGTGAGATTTTGAATTTCTGCAGACACTTGTGGACACTTTTGGATTGTGTGAGGCCCACTGAATATCTGAGCGCTATGTCACAGGCTCGATGGCACAGCTGTGACCAAAGTGACTAGAGGATAAGTGAGATTTTGAATTTCTGCATACACTTGTGGACACTTTTGGATTGTGTGAGGCCCAATGAATATCTGAGCGCTATGTCACAGGCTCGATGGCACAGCTGTGACCCAAGTGACTAGAGGATAAGGGAGATTTTGAATTTCTGCAGACACTTGTGGACACTGGACACTTTTGGATTGTGTGAGGCCCACTGAATATCTGAGCGCTATGTCACAGGCTCGATGGCACAGCTGTGACCAAAGTGACTAGAGGATAAGTGAGATTTTGAATTTCTGCAGACACTGGACACTTTTGGATTGTGTGAGGCCCACTGAATATCTGAGCGCTATGTCACAGGCTCGATGGCACAGCTGTGACCAAAGTGACTAGAGGATAAGGGAGATTTTGAATTTCTGCAGACACTGGACACTTTTGGATTGTGTGAGGCCCACTGAATATCTGAGCGCTATGTCACAGGCTCGATGGCACAGCTGTGACCAAAGTGACTAGAGGATAAGGGAGATTTTGAATTTCTGCAGACACTGGACACTTTTGGATTGTGTGAGGCCCACTGAATATCTGAGCGCTATGTCACAGGCTCGATGGCACAGCTGTGACCAAAGTGACTAGAGGATAAGGGAGATTTTGAATTTCTGCAGACACTGGACACTTTTGGATTGTGTGAGGCCCACTGAATATCTGAGCGCTATGTTACAGGCTCGATGGCACAGCTGTGACCAAAGTGTCTAGAGGATAAGTGAGATTTTGAATTTCTGCAGACACTGGACACTTTTGGATTGTGTGAGGCCCACTGAATATCTGAGCGCTGTCACAGGCTCGATGGCACAGCTGTGACCAAAGTGACTAGAGGATAAGGGAGATTTTGAATTTCTGCAGACACTGGACACTTTTGGATTGTGTGAGGCCCACTGAATATCTGAGCGCTATGTCACAGGCTCGATGGCACAGCTGTGACCAAAGTGACTAGAGGATAAGGGAGATTTTGAATTTCTGCAAACACTGGACACTTCTGGATTGTGTGAGGCCCACTGAATATCTGAGCGCTATGTCACAGGCTCGATGGCACAGCTGTGACCAAAGTGACTAGAGGATAAGTGAGATTTTGAATTTCTGCAGACACTTGTGGACACTTTTGGATTGTGTGAGGCCCACTGAATATCTGAGCGCTATGTCACAGGCTCGATGGCACAGCTGTGACCAAAGTGACTAGAGGATAAGGGAGATTTTGAATTTCTGCAGACACTGGACACTTTTGGATTGTGTGAGGCCCACTGAATATCTGAGCGCTATGTCACAGCCTCGATGGCACAGCTGTGACCAAAGTGACTAGAGGATAAGGGAGATTTTAAATTTCTGCAGACACTGGACAGTTTTGGATTGTGTGAGGCCCACTGAATATCTGAGCGCTATGTCACAGGCTCGATGGCACAGCTGTGACCAAAGTGACTAGAGGATAAGGGAGATTTTGAATTTCTGCAGACACTTGTGGACACTTTTGGATTGTGTGAGGCCCACTGAATATCTGAGCGCTATGTCACAGGCTCGATGGCACAGCTGTGACCAAAGTGACTAGAGGATAAGTGAGATTTTGAATTTCTGCAGACACTTGTGGACACTTTTGGATTGTATGAGGTCCACTGAATATCTGAGCGCTATGTCACAGGCTCGATGGCACAGCTGTGACCAAAGTGACTAGAGGATAAGGGAGATTTTGAATTTCTGCAGACACTTGTGGACACTTTTGGATTGTGTGAGGCCCACTGAATATCTGAGCGCTATGTCACAGGCTCGATGGCACAGCTGTGACCCAAGTGACTAGAGGATAAGGGAGATTTTGAATTTCTGCAGACACTTGTGGACACTGGACACTTTTGGATTGTGTGAGGCCCACTGAATATCTGAGCGCTATGTCACAGGCTCGATGGCACAGCTGTGACCAAAGTGACTAGAGGATAAGTGAGATTTTGAATTTCTGCAGACACTGGACACTTTTGGATTGTGTGAGGCCCACTGAATATCTGAGCGCTATGTCACAGGCTCGATGGCACAGCTGTGACCAAAGTGACTAGAGGATAAGTGAGATTTTGAATTTCTGCAGACACTTGTGGACACTTTTGGATTGTGTGAGGCCCACTGAATATCTGAGCGCTATGTCACAGGCTCGATGGCACAGCTGTGACCAAAGTGACTAGAGGATAAGTGAGATTTTGAATTTCTGCAGACACTTGTGGACACTTTTGGATTGTGTGAGGCCCACTGAATATCTGAGCGCTATGTCACAGGCTCGATGGCACAGCTGTGACCAAAGTGACTAGAGGATAAGTGAGATTTTGAATTTCTGCAGACACTTGTGGACACTTTTGGATTGTGTGAGGCCCACTGAATATCTGAGCGCTATGTCACAGGCTTGATGGCACAGCTGTGACCAAAGTGACTAGAGGATAAGGGAGATTTTGAATTTCTGCAGACACTTGTGGACACTGGACACTTTTGGATTGTGTGAGGCCCACTGAATATCTGAGCGCTATGTCACTGGCTCGATGGCACAGCTGCAACCAAAGTGACTAGAGGATAAGTGAGATTTTGAATTTCTGCAGACACTGGACACTTTTGGATTGTGTGAGGCCCACTGAATATCTGAGCGCTATGTCACAGGCTCGATGGCACAGCTGTGACCAAAATGACTAGAGGATAAGGGAGATTTTGAATTTCTGCAGACACTGGACACTTTTGGATTGTGTGAGGCCCACTGAATATATGAGCGCTATGTCACAGGCTCGATGGCACAGCTGTGACCAAAGTGACTAGAGGATAAGGGAGATTTTGAATTTCTGCAGACACTGGGCACTTTTGGATTGTGTGAGGCCCACTGAATATCTGAGCGCTATGTCACAGGCTCGATGGCACAGCTGTGACCAAAGTGACTAGAGGATAAGGGAGATTTTGAATTTCTGCAGACACTGGACACTTTTGGATTGTGTGAGGCCCACTGAATATCTGAGCGCTATGTCACAGGCTTGATGGCACAGCTGTGACCAAAGTGACTAGAGGATAAGTGAGATTTTGAATTTCTGCAGACACTTGTGGACACTTTTGGATTGTGTGAGGCCCACTGAATATCTGAGCTCTATGTCACAGTCTCGATGGCACAGCTGTGACCAAAGTGACTAGAGGATAAGTGAGATTTTGAATTTCTGCAGACACTTGTGGACACTTTTGGATTGTGTGAGGCCCACTGAATATCTGAGCGCTATGTCATAGGCTCGATGGCACAGCTGTGACCAAAGTGACTAGAGGATAAGGGAGATTTTGAATTTCTGCAGACACTTGTGGACACTGGACACTTTTGGATTGTGTGAGGCCCACTGAATATCTGAGCGCTATGTCACAGGCTCGATGGCACAGCTGTGACCAAAGTGACTAGAGGATAAGGGAGATTTTGAATTTCTGCAGACACTGGACACTTTTGGATTGTGTGAGGCCCACTGAATATCTGAGCGCTATGTCACAGGCTCGATGGCACAGCTGTGACCAAAGTGACTAGAGGATAAGTGAGATTTTGAATTACTGCAGACACTTGTGGACACTTTTGGATTGTGTGAGGCCCACTGAATATCTGAGCGCTATGTCACAGGCTCGATGGCACAGCTGTGACCAAAGTGACTAGAGGATAAGTGAGATTTTGAATTTCTGCAGACACTTGTGGACACTTTTGGATTGTGTGAGGCCCACTGAATATCTGAGCGCTATGTCACAGGCTCGATGGCACAGCTGTGACCCAAGTGACTAGAGGATAAGGGAGATTTTGAATTTCTGCAGACACTTGTGGACACTGGACACTTTTGGATTGTGTGAGGCCCACTGAATATCTGAGCGCTATGTCACAGGCTCGATGGCACAGCTGTGACCAAAGTCACTAGAGGATAAGGGAGATTTTGAATTTCTGCAGACACTGGACACTTTTGGATTGTGTGAGGCCCACTGAATATCTGAGCGCTCTGTCACAGGCTCGATGGCACAGTTGTGACCAAAGTCACTAGAGGATAAGTGAGATTTTGAATTTCTGCAGACACTGGACACTTTTGGATTGTGTGAGGCCCACTGAATATCTGAGCGCTATGTCACAGGCTCGATGGCACAGCTGTGACCAAAGTGACTAGAGGATAAGGGAGATTTTGAATTTCTGCAGACACTGGACACTTTTGGATTGTGTGAGGCCCACTGAATATCTGAGCGCTATGTCACAGGCTCGATGGCACAGCTGTGACCAAAGTGACTAGAGGATAAGTGAGATTTTGAATTTCTGCAGACACTTGTGGACACTTTTGGATTGTGTGAGGCCCACTGAATATCTGAGCGCTATGTCACAGGCTCGATGGCACAGCTGTGACCAAAGTGACTAGAGGATAAGTGAGATTTTGAATTTCTGCAGACACTTGTGGACACTTTTGGATTGTGTGAGGCCCACTGAATATCTGAGCGCTATGTCACAGGCTCGATGGCACAGCTGTGACCCAAGTGACTAGAGGATAAGGGAGATTTTGAATTTCTGCAGACACTTGTGGACACTGGACACTTTTGGATTGTGTGAGGCCCACTGAATATCTGAGCGCTATGTCACAGGCTCGATGGCACAGCTGTGACCAAAGTGACTAGAGGATAAGTGAGATTTTGAATTTCTGCAGACACTGGACACTTTTGGATTGTGTGAGGCCCACTGAATATCTGAGCGCTATGTCACAGGCTCGATGGCACAGTTGTGACCAAAGTGACTAGAGGATAAGGGAGATTTTGAATTTCTGCAGACACTGGACACTTTTGGATTGTGTGAGGCCCACTGAATATCTGAGCGCTATGTCACAGGCTCGATGGCACAGCTGTGACCAAAGTGACTAGAGGATAAGGGAGATTTTGAATTTCTGCAGACACTGGACACTTTTGGATTGTGTGAGGCCCACTGAATATCTCAGCGCTATGTTACAGGCTCGATGGCACAGCTGTGACCAAAGTGTCTAGAGGATAAGTGAGATTTTGAATTTCTGCAGACACTGGACACTTTTGGATTGTGTGAGGCCCACTGAATATCTGAGCGCTGTCACAGGCTCAATGGCACAGCTGTGACCAAAGTGACTAGAGGATAAGGGAGATTTTGAATTTCTGCAGACACTGGACACTTTTGGATTGTGTGAGGCCCACTGAATATCTGAGCGCTATGTCACAGGCTCGATGGCACAGCTGTGACCAAAGTGACTAGAGGATAAGGGAGATTTTGAATTTCTGCAGACACTGGACACTTTTGGATTGTGTGAGGCCCACTGAATATCTGAGCGCTATGTCACAGGCTCGATGGCACAGCTGTGACCAAAGTGACTAGAGGATAAGTGAGATTTTGAATTTCTGCAGACACTTGTGGACACTTTTGGATTGTGTGAGGCCCACTGAATATCTGAGCGCTATGTCACAGGCTCGATGGCACAGCTGTGACCAAAGTGACTAGAGGATAAGAGAGATTTTGAATTTCTGCAGACACTGGACACTTTTGGATTGTGTGAGGCCCACTGAATATCTGAGCGCTATGTCACAGCCTCGATGGCACAGCTGTGACCAAAGTGACTAGAGGATAAGGGAGATTTTAAATTTCTGCAGACACTGGACAGTTTTGGATTGTGTGAGGCCCACTGAATATCTGAGCGCTATGTCACAGGCTCGATGGCACAGCTGTGACCAAAGTGACTAGAGGATAAGTGAGATTTTGAATTTCTGCAGACACTTGTGGACACTTTTGGATTGTGTGAGGCCCACTGAATATCTGAGCGCTATGTCACAGGCTCGATGGCACAGCTGTGACCAAAGTGACTAGAGGATAAGTGAGATTTTGAATTTCTGCAGACACTTGTGGACACTTTTGGATTGTATGAGGTCCACTGAATATCTGAGCGCTATGTCACAGGCTCGATGGCACAGCTGTGACCAAAGTGACTAGAGGATAAGGGAGATTTTGAATTTCTGCAGACACTTGTGGACACCTTTGGATTGTGTGAGGCCCACTGAATATCTGAGCGCTATGTCACAGGCTCGATGGCACAGCTGTGACCAAAGTGACTAGAGGATAAGTGAGATTTTGAATTTCTGCAGACACTTGTGGACACTTTTGGATTGTGTGAGGCCCACTGAATATCTGAGCGCTATGTCACAGGCTCGATGGCACAGCTGTGACCAAAGTGACTAGAGGATAAGGGAGATTTTGAATTTCTGCAGACACTTGTGGACACTGGACACTTTTGGATTGTGCGAGGCCCACTGAATATCTGAGCGCTCTGTCACAGGCTCGATGGCACAGTTGTGACCAAAGTGACTAGAGGATAAGTGAGATTTTGAATTTCTGCAGACACTGGACACTTTTTGATTGTGTGAGGCCCACTGAATATCTGAGCGCTGTGTCACAGGCTCGATGGCACAGCTGTGACCAAAGTGACTAGAGGATAAGGGAGATTTTGAATTTCTGCAGACACTGGACACTTTTGGATTGTGTGAGGCCCACTGAATATCTGATCGCTATGTCACAGGCTCGATGGCACAGCTGTGACCAAAGTGACTAGAGGATAAGTGAGATTTTGAATTTCTGCAGACACTTGTGGACACTTTTGGATTGTGTGAGGCCCACTGAATATCTGAGCGCTATGTCACAGGCTCGATGGCACAGCTGTGACCAAAGTGACTAGAGGATAAGTGAGATTTTGAATTTCTGCATACACTTGTGGACACTTTTGGATTGTGTGAGGCCCACTGAATATCTGAGCGCTATGTCACAGGCTCGATGGCACAGCTGTGACCCAAGTGACTAGAGGATAAGGGAGATTTTGAATTTCTGCAGACACTTGTGGACACTGGACACTTTTGGATTGTGTGAGGCCCACTGAATATCTGAGCGCTATGTCACAGGCTCGATGGCACAGCTGTGACCAAAGTGACTAGAGGATAAGTGAGATTTTGAATTTCTGCAGACACTGGACACTTTTGGATTGTGTGAGGCCCACTGAATATCTGAGCGCTATGTCACAGGCTCGATGGCACAGCTGTGACCAAAGTGACTAGAGGATAAGGGAGATTTTGAATTTCTGCAGACACTGGACACTTTTGGATTGTGTGAGGCCCACTGAATATCTGAGCGCTATGTCACAGGCTCGATGGCACAGCTGTGACCAAAGTGACTAGAGGATAAGGGAGATTTTGAATTTCTGCAGACACTGGACACTTTTGGATTGTGTGAGGCCCACTGAATATCTGAGCGCTATGTCACAGGCTCGATGGCACAGCTGTGACCAAAGTGACTAGAGGATAAGGGAGATTTTGAATTTCTGCAGACACTGGACACTTTTGGATTGTGTGAGGCCCACTGAATATCTGAGCGCTATGTTACAGGCTCGATGGCACAGCTGTGACCAAAGTGTCTAGAGGATAAGTGAGATTTTGAATTTCTGCAGACACTGGACACTTTTGGATTGTGTGAGGCCCACTGAATATCTGAGCGCTGTCACAGGCTCGATGGCACAGCTGTGACCAAAGTGACTAGAGGATAAGGGAGATTTTGAATTTCTGCAGACACTGGACACTTTTGGATTGTGTGAGGCCCACTGAATATCTGAGCGCTATGTCACAGGCTCGATGGCACAGCTGTGACCAAAGTGACTAGAGGATAAGGGAGATTTTGAATTTCTGCAAACACTGGACACTTTTGGATTGTGTGAGGCCCACTGAATATCTGAGCGCTATGTCACAGGCTCGATGGCACAGCTGTGACCAAAGTGACTAGAGGATAAGTGAGATTTTGAATTTCTGCAGACACTTGTGGACACTTTTCGATTGTGTGAGGCCCACTGAATATCTGAGCGCTATGTCACAGGCTCGATGGCACAGCTGTGACCAAAGTGACTAGAGGATAAGGGAGATTTTGAATTTCTGCAGACACTGGACACTTTTGGATTGTGTGAGGCCCACTGAATATCTGAGCGCTATGTCACAGCCTCGATGGCACAGCTGTGACCAAAGTGACTAGAGGATAAGGGAGATTTTAAATTTCTGCAGACACTGGACAGTTTTGGATTGTGTGAGGCCCACTGAATATCTGAGCGCTATGTCACAGGCTCGATGGCACAGCTGTGACCAAAGTGACTAGAGGATAAGGGAGATTTTGAATTTCTGCAGACACTTGTGGACACTTTTGGATTGTGTGAGGCCCACTGAATATCTGAGCGCTATGTCACAGGCTCGATGGCACAGCTGTGACCAAAGTGACTAGAGGATAAGTGAGATTTTGAATTTCTGCAGACACTTGTGGACACTTTTGGATTGTATGAGGTCCACTGAATATCTGAGCGCTATGTCACAGGCTCGATGGCACAGCTGTGACCAAAGTGACTAGAGGATAAGGGAGATTTTGAATTTCTCCAGACACTTGTGGACACCTTTGGATTGTGTGAGGCCCACTGAATATCTGAGCGCTATGTCACAGGCTCGATGGCACAGCTGTGACCCAAGTGACTAGAGGATAAGGGAGATTTTGAATTTCTGCAGACACTTGTGGACACTGGACACTTTTGGATTGTGTGAGGCCCACTGAATATCTGAGCGCTATGTCACAGGCTCGATGGCACAGCTGTGACCAAAGTGACTAGAGGATAAGTGAGATTTTGAATTTCTGCAGACACTGGACACTTTTGGATTGTGTGAGGCCCACTGAATATCTGAGCGCTATGTCACAGGCTCGATGGCACAGCTGTGACCAAAGTGACTAGAGGATAAGTGAGATTTTGAATTTCTGCAGACACTTGTGGACACTTTTGGATTGTGTGAGGCCCACTGAATATCTGAGCGCTATGTCACAGGCTCGATGGCACAGCTGTGACCAAAGTGACTAGAGGATAAGTGAGATTTTGAATTTCTGCAGACACTTGTGGACACTTTTGGATTGTGTGAGGCCCACTGAATATCTGAGCGCTATGTCACAGGCTCGATGGCACAGCTGTGACCAAAGTGACTAGAGGATAAGTGAGATTTTGAATTTCTGCAGACACTTGTGGACACTTTTGGATTGTGTGAGGCCCACTGAATATCTGAGCGCTATGTCACAGGCTTGATGGCACAGCTGTGACCAAAGTGACTAGAGGATAAGGGAGATTTTGAATTTCTGCAGACACTTGTGGACACTGGACACTTTTGGATTGTGTGAGGCCCACTGAATATCTGAGCGCTATGTCACTGGCTCGATGGCACAGCTGCAACCAAAGTGACTAGAGGATAAGTGAGATTTTGAATTTCTGCAGACACTGGACACTTTTGGATTGTGTGAGGCCCACTGAATATCTGAGCGCTATGTCACAGGCTCGATGGCACAGCTGTGACCAAAGTGACTAGAGGATAAGGGAGATTTTGAATTTCTGCAGACACTGGACACTTTTGGATTGTGTGAGGCCCACTGAATATATGAGCGCTATGTCACAGGCTCGATGGCACAGCTGTGACCAAAGTGACTAGAGGATAAGGGAGATTTTGAATTTCTGCAGACACTGGGCACTTTTGGATTGTGTGAGGCCCACTGAATATCTGAGCGCTATGTCACAGGCTCGATGGCACAGCTGTGACCAAAGTGACTAGAGGATAAGGGAGATTTTGAATTTCTGCAGACACTGGACACTTTTGGATTGTGTGAGGCCCACTGAATATCTGAGCGCTATGTCACAGGCTTGATGGCACAGCTGTGACCAAAGTGACTAGAGGATAAGTGAGATTTTGAATTTCTGCAGACACTTGTGGACACTTTTGGATTGTGTGAGGCCCACTGAATATCTGAGCGCTATGTCACAGTCTCGATGGCACAGCTGTGACCAAAGTGACTAGAGGATAAGTGAGATTTTGAATTTCTGCAGACACTTGTGGACACTTTTGGATTGTGTGAGGCCCACTGAATATCTGAGCGCTATGTCATAGGCTCGATGGCACAGCTGTGACCAAAGTGACTAGAGGATAAGGGAGATTTTGAATTTCTGCAGACACTTGTGGACACTGGACACTTTTGGATTGTGTGAGGCCCACTCAATATCTGAGCGCTCTGTCACAGGCTCGATGGCACAGCTGTGACCAAAGTGACTAGAGGATAAGTGAGATTTTGAATTTCTGCAGACACTGGACACTTTTGGATTGTGTGAGGCCCACTGAATATCTGAGCGCTATGTCACAGGCTCGATGGCACAGCTGTGACCAAAGTGACTAGAGGATAAGGGAGATTTTGAATTTCTGCAGACACTGGACACTTTTGGATTGTGTGAGGCCCACTGAATATCTGAGCGCTATGTCACAGGCTCGATGGCACAGCTGTGACCAAAGTGACTAGAGGATAAGTGAGATTTTGAATTACTGCAGACCCTTGTGGACACTTTTGGATTGTGTGAGGCCCACTGAATATCTGAGCGCTATGTCACAGGCTCGATGGCACAGCTGTGACCAAAGTGACTAGAGGATAAGGGAGATTTTGAATTTCTGCAGACACTGGACACTTTTGGATTGTGTGAGGCCCACTGAATATCTGAGCGCTATGTCACAGCCTCGATGGCACAGCTGTGACCAAAGTGACTAGAGGATAAGGGAGATTTTAAATTTCTGCAGACACTGGACAGTTTTGGATTGTGTGAGGCCCACTGAATATCTGAGCGCTATGTCACAGGCTCGATGGCACAGCTGTGACCAAAGTGACTAGAGGATAAGGGAGATTTTGAATTTCTGCAGACACTTGTGGACACTTTTGGATTGTGTGAGGCCCACTGAATATCTGAGCGCTATGTCACAGGCTCGATGGCACAGCTGTGACCAAAGTGACTAGAGGATAAGTGAGATTTTGAATTTCTGCAGACACTTGTGGACACTTTTGGATTGTATGAGGTCCACTGAATATCTGAGCGCTATGTCACAGGCTCGATGGCACAGCTGTGACCAAAGTGACTAGAGGATAAGGGAGATTTTGAATTTCTCCAGACACTTGTGGACACCTTTGGATTGTGTGAGGCCCACTGAATATCTGAGCGCTATGTCACAGGCTCGATGGCACAGCTGTGACCCAAGTGACTAGAGGATAAGGGAGATTTTGAATTTCTGCAGACACTTGTGGACACTGGACACTTTTGGATTGTGTGAGGCCCACTGAATATCTGAGCGCTATGTCACAGGCTCGATGGCACAGCTGTGACCAAAGTGACTAGAGGATAAGTGAGATTTTGAATTTCTGCAGACACTGGACACTTTTGGATTGTGTGAGGCCCACTGAATATCTGAGCGCTATGTCACAGGCTCGATGGCACAGCTGTGACCAAAGTGACTAGAGGATAAGTGAGATTTTGAATTTCTGCAGACACTTGTGGACACTTTTGGATTGTGTGAGGCCCACTGAATATCTGAGCGCTATGTCACAGGCTCGATGGCACAGCTGTGACCAAAGTGACTAGAGGATAAGTGAGATTTTGAATTTCTGCAGACACTTGTGGACACTTTTGGATTGTGTGAGGCCCACTGAATATCTGAGCGCTATGTCACAGGCTCGATGGCACAGCTGTGACCAAAGTGACTAGAGGATAAGTGAGATTTTGAATTTCTGCAGACACTTGTGGACACTTTTGGATTGTGTGAGGCCCACTGAATATCTGAGCGCTATGTCACAGGCTTGATGGCACAGCTGTGACCAAAGTGACTAGAGGATAAGGGAGATTTTGAATTTCTGCAGACACTTGTGGACACTGGACACTTTTGGATTGTGTGAGGCCCACTGAATATCTGAGCGCTATGTCACTGGCTCGATGGCACAGCTGCAACCAAAGTGACTAGAGGATAAGTGAGATTTTGAATTTCTGCAGACACTGGACACTTTTGGATTGTGTGAGGCCCACTGAATATCTGAGCGCTATGTCACAGGCTCGATGGCACAGCTGTGACCAAAGTGACTAGAGGATAAGGGAGATTTTGAATTTCTGCAGACACTGGACACTTTTGGATTGTGTGAGGCCCACTGAATATATGAGCGCTATGTCACAGGCTCGATGGCACAGCTGTGACCAAAGTGACTAGAGGATAAGGGAGATTTTGAATTTCTGCAGACACTGGGCACTTTTGGATTGTGTGAGGCCCACTGAATATCTGAGCGCTATGTCACAGGCTCGATGGCACAGCTGTGACCAAAGTGACTAGAGGATAAGGGAGATTTTGAATTTCTGCAGACACTGGACACTTTTGGATTGTGTGAGGCCCACTGAATATCTGAGCGCTATGTCACAGGCTTGATGGCACAGCTGTGACCAAAGTGACTAGAGGATAAGTGAGATTTTGAATTTCTGCAGACACTTGTGGACACTTTTGGATTGTGTGAGGCCCACTGAATATCTGAGCGCTATGTCACAGTCTCGATGGCACAGCTGTGACCAAAGTGACTAGAGGATAAGTGAGATTTTGAATTTCTGCAGACACTTGTGGACACTTTTGGATTGTGTGAGGCCCACTGAATATCTGAGCGCTATGTCATAGGCTCGATGGCACAGCTGTGACCAAAGTGACTAGAGGATAAGGGAGATTTTGAATTTCTGCAGACACTTGTGGACACTGGACACTTTTGGATTGTGTGAGGCCCACTCAATATCTGAGCGCTCTGTCACAGGCTCGATGGCACAGCTGTGACCAAAGTGACTAGAGGATAAGTGAGATTTTGAATTTCTGCAGACACTGGACACTTTTGGATTGTGTGAGGCCCACTGAATATCTGAGCGCTATGTCACAGGCTCGATGGCACAGCTGTGACCAAAGTGACTAGAGGATAAGGGAGATTTTGAATTTCTGCAGACACTGGACACTTTTGGATTGTGTGAGGCCCACTGAATATCTGAGCGCTATGTCACAGGCTCGATGGCACAGCTGTGACCAAAGTGACTAGAGGATAAGTGAGATTTTGAATTACTGCAGACACTTGTGGACACTTTTGGATTGTGTGAGGCCCACTGAATATCTGAGCGCTATGTCACAGGCTCGATGGCACAGCTGTGACCAAAGTGACTAGAGGATAAGTGAGATTTTGAATTTCTGCAGACACTTGTGTACACTTTTGGATTGTGTGAGGCCCACTGAATATCTGAGCGCTATGTCACAGGCTCGATGGCACAGCTGTGACCCAAGTGACTAGAGGATAAGGGAGATTTTGAATTTCTGCAGACACTTGTGGACACTGGACACTTTTGGATTGTGTGAGGCCCACTGAATATCTGAGCGCTATGTCACAGGCTCGATGGCACAGCTGTGACCAAAGTCACTAGAGGATAAGGGAGATTTTGAATTTCTGCAGACACTGGACACTTTTGGATTGTGTGAGGCCCACTGAATATCTGAGCGCTCTGTCACAGGCTCGATGGCACAGTTGTGATTAAGTCACTAGAGGATAAGTGAGATTTTGAATTTCTGCAGACACTGGACACTTTTGGATTGTGTGAGGCCCACTGAATATCTGAGCGCTATGTCACAGGCTCGATGGCACAGCTGTGACCAAAGTGACTAGAGGATAAGGGAGATTTTGAATTTCTGCAGACACTGGACACTTTTGGATTGTGTGAGGCCCACTGAATATCTGAGCGCTATGTCACAGGCTCGATGGCACAGCTGTGACCAAAGTGACTAGAGGATAAGTGAGATTTTGAATTTCTGCAGACACTTGTGGACACTTTTGGATTGTGTGAGGCCCACTGAATATCTGAGCGCTATGTCACAGGCTCGATGGCACAGCTGTGACCAAAGTGACTAGAGGATAAGTGAGATTTTGAATTTCTGCAGACACTTGTGGACACTTTTGGATTGTGTGAGGCCCACTGAATATCTGAGCGCTATGTCACAGGCTCGATGGCACAGCTGTGACCCAAGTGACTAGAGGATAAGGGAGATTTTGAATTTCTGCAGACACTTGTGGACACTGGACACTTTTGGATTGTGTGAGGCCCACTGAATATCTGAGCGCTATGTCACAGGCTCGATGGCACAGCTGTGACCAAAGTGACTAGAGGATAAGTGAGATTTTGAATTTCTGCAGACACTGGACAGTTTTGGATTGTGTGAGGCCCACTGAATATCTGAGCGCTATGTCACAGGCTCGATGGCACAGCTGTGACCAAAGTGACTAGAGGATAAGGGAGATTTTGAATTTCTGCAGACACTGGACACTTTTGGATTGTGTGAGGCCCACTGAATATCTGAGCGCTATGTCACAGGCTCGATGGCACAGCTGTGACCAAAGTGACTAGAGGATAAGGGAGATTTTGAATTTCTGCAGACACTGGACACTTTTGGATTGTGTGAGGCCCACTGAATATCTCAGCGCTATGTTACAGGCTCGATGGCACAGCTGTGACCAAAGTGTGTAGAGGATAAGTGAGATTTTGAATTTCTGCAGACACTGGACACTTTTGGATTGTGTGAGGCCCACTGAATATCTGAGCGCTGTCACAGGCTCGATGGCACAGCTGTGACCAAAGTGACTAGAGGATAAGGGAGATTTTGAATTTCTGCAGACACTGGACACTTTTGGATTGTGTGAGGCCCACTGAATATTTGAGCGCTATGTCACAGGCTCGATGGCACAGCTGTGACCAAAGTGACTAGAGGATAAGGGAGATTTTGAATTTCTGCAGACACTGGACACTTTTGGATTGTGTGAGGCCCACTGAATATCTGAGCGCTATGTCACAGGCTCGATGGCACAGCTGTGACCAAAGTGACTAGAGGATAAGTGAGATTTTGAATTACTGCAGACACTTGTGGACACTTTTGGATTGTGTGAGGCCCACTGAATATCTGAGCGCTATGTCACAGGCTCGATGGCACAGCTGTGACCAAAGTGACTAGAGGATAAGAGAGATTTTGAATTTCTGCAGACACTGGACACTTTTGGATTGTGTGAGGCCCACTGAATATCTGAGCGCTATGTCACAGCCTCGATGGCACAGCTGTGACCAAAGTGACTAGAGGATAAGGGAGATTTTAAATTTCTGCAGACACTGGACAGTTTTGGATTGTGTGAGGCCCACTGAATATCTGAGCGCTATGTCACAGGCTCGATGGCACAGCTGTGACCAAAGTGACTAGAGGATAAGTGAGATTTTGAATTTCTGCAGACACTTGTGGACACTTTTGGATTGTGTGAGGCCCACTGAATATCTGAGCGCTATGTCACAGGCTCGATGGCACAGCTGTGACCAAAGTGACTAGAGGATAAGTGAGATTTTGAATTTCTGCAGACACTTGTGGACACTTTTGGATTGTATGAGGTCCACTGAATATCTGAGCGCTATGTCACAGGCTCGATGGCACAGCTGTGACCAAAGTGACTAGAGGATAAGGGAGATTTTGAATTTCTGCAGACACTTGTGGACACCTTTGGATTGTGTGAGGCCCACTGAATATCTGAGCGCTATGTCACAGGCTCGTTGGCACAGCTGTGACCAAAGTGACTAGAGGATAAGTGAGATTTTGAATTTCTGCAGACACTTGTGGACACTTTTGGATTGTGTGAGGCCCACTGAATATCTGAGCGCTATGTCACAGGCTCGATGGCACAGCTGTGACCAAAGTGACTAGAGGATAAGGGAGATTTTGAATTTCTGCAGACACTTGTGGACACTGGACACTTTTGGATTGTGTGAGGCCCACTGAATATCTGAGCGCTCTGTCACAGGCTCGATGGCACAGTTGTGACCAAAGTGACTAGAGGATAAGTGAGATTTTGAATTTCTGCAGACACTGGACACTTTTTGATTGTGTGAGGCCCACTGAATATCTGAGCGCTGTGTCACAGGCTCGATGGCACAGCTGTGACCAAAGTGACTAGAGGATAAGGGAGATTTTGAATTTCTGCAGACACTGGACACTTTTGGATTGTGTGAGGCCCACTGAATATCTGAGCGCTATGTCACAGGCTCGATGGCACAGCTGTGACCAAAGTGACTAGAGGATAAGTGAGATTTTGAATTTCTGCAGACACTTGTGGACACTTTTGGATTGTGTGAGGCCCACTGAATATCTGAGCGCTATGTCACAGGCTCGATGGCACAGCTGTGACCAAAGTGACTAGAGGATAAGTGAGATTTTGAATTTCTGCAGACACTTGTGGACACTTTTGGATTGTGTGAGGCCCACTGAATATCTGAGCGCTATGTCACAGGCTCGATGGCACAGCTGTGACCCAAGTGACTAGAGGATAAGGGAGATTTTGAATTTCTGCAGACACTTGTGGACACTGGACACTTTTGGATTGTGTGAGGCCCACTGAATATCTGAGCGCTATGTCACAGGCTCGATGGCACAGCTGTGACCAAAGTGACTAGAGGATAAGTGAGATTTTGAATTTCTGCAGACACTGGACACTTTTGGATTGTGTGAGGCCCACTGAATATCTGAGCGCTATGTCACAGGCTCGATGGCACAGCTGTGACCAAAGTGACTAGAGGATAAGGGAGATTTTGAATTTCTGCAGACACTGGACACTTTTGGATTGTGTGAGGCCCACTGAATATCTGAGCGCTATGTCACAGGCTCGATGGCACAGCTGTGACCAAAGTGACTAGAGGATAAGGGAGATTTTGAATTTCTGCAGACACTGGACACTTTTGGATTGTGTGAGGCCCACTGAATATCTGAGCGCTATGTTACAGGCTCGATGGCACAGCTGTGACCAAAGTGACTAGAGGATAAGGGAGATTTTGAATTTCTGCAAACACTGGACACTTTTGGATTGTGTGAGGCCCACTGAATATCTGAGCGCTATGTCACAGGCTCGATGGCACAGCTGTGACCAAAGTGACTAGAGGATAAGTGAGATTTTGAATTTCTGCAGACACTTGTGGACACTTTTGGATTGTGTGAGGCCCACTGAATATCTGAGCGCTATGTCACAGGCTCGATGGCACAGCTGTGACCAAAGTGACTAGAGGATAAGGGAGATTTTGAATTTCTGCAGACACTGGACACTTTTGGATTGTGTGAGGCCCACTGAATATCTGAGCGCTATGTCACAGCCTCGATGGCACAGCTGTGACCAAAGTGACTAGAGGATAAGGGAGATTTTAAATTTCTGCAGACACTGGACAGTTTTGGATTGTGTGAGGCCCACTGAATATCTGAGCGCTATGTCACAGGCTCGATGGCACAGCTGTGACCAAAGTGACTAGAGGATAAGTGAGATTTTGAATTTCTGCAGACACTTGTGGACACTTTTGGATTGTGTGAGGCCCACTGAATATCTGAGCGCTATGTCACAGGCTTGATGGCACAGCTGTGACCAAAGTGACTAGAGGATAAGTGAGATTTTGATTTTCTGCAGACACTTGTGGACACTTTTGGATTGTATGAGGTCCACTGAATATCTGAGCGCTATGTCACAGGCTCGATGGCACAGCTGTGACCAAAGTGACTAGAGGATAAGGGAGATTTTGAATTTCTGCAGACACTTGTGGACACCTTTGGATTGTGTGAGGCCCACTGAATATCTGAGCGCTATGTCACAGGCTCGATGGCACAGCTGTGACCCAAGTGACTAGAGGATAAGGGAGATTTTGAATTTCTGCAGACACTTGTGGACACTGGACACTTTTGGATTGTGTGAGGCCCACTGAATATCTGAGCGCTATGTCACAGGCTCGATGGCACAGCTGTGACCAAAGTGACTAGAGGATAAGTGAGATTTTGAATTTCTGCAGACACTGGACACTTTTGGATTGTGTGAGGCCCACTGAATATCTGAGCGCTATGTCACAGGCTCGATGGCACAGCTGTGACCAAAGTGACTAGAGGATAAGTGAGATTTTGAATTTCTGCAGACACTTGTGGACACTTTTGGATTGTGTGAGGCCCACTGAATATCTGAGCGCTATGTCACAGGCTCGATGGCACAGCTGTGACCAAAGTGACTAGAGGATAAGTGAGATTTTGAATTTCTGCAGACACTTGTGGACACTTTTGGATTGTGTGAGGCCCACTGAATATCTGAGCGCTATGTCACAGGCTCGATGGCACAGCTGTGACCAAAGTGACTAGAGGATAAGTGAGATTTTGAATTTCTGCAGACACTTGTGGACACTTTTGGATTGTGTGAGGCCCACTGAATATCTGAGCGCTATGTCACAGGCTTGATGGCACAGCTGTGACCAAAGTGACTAGAGGATAAGGGAGATTTTGAATTTCTGCAGACACTTGTGGACACTGGACACTTTTGGATTGTGTGAGGCCCACTGAATATCTGAGCGCTATGTCACTGGCTCGATGGCACAGCTGCAACCAAAGTGACTAGAGGATAAGTGAGATTTTGAATTTCTGCAGACACTGGACACTTTTGGATTGTGTGAGGCCCACTGAATATCTGAGCGCTATGTCACAGGCTCGATGGCACAGCTGTGACCAAAGTGACTAGAGGATAAGGGAGATTTTGAATTTCTGCAGACACTGGACACTTTTGGATTGTGTGAGGCCCACTGAATATATGAGCGCTATGTCACAGGCTCGATGGCACAGCTGTGACCAAAGTGACTAGAGGATAAGGGAGATTTTGAATTTCTGCAGACACTGGGCACTTTTGGATTGTGTGAGGCCCACTGAATATCTGAGCGCTATGTCACAGGCTCGATGGCACAGCTGTGACCAAAGTGACTAGAGGATAAGTGAGATTTTGAATTTCTGCAGACACTTGTGGACACTTTTGAATTGTGTGAGGCCCACTGAATATCTGAGCGCTATGTCACAGTCTCGATGGCACAGCTGTGAGCAAAGTGACTAGAGGATAAGTGAGATTTTGAATTTCTGCAGACACTTGTGGACACTTTTGGATTGTGTGAGGCCCACTGAATATCTGAGCGCTATGTCATAGGCTCGATGGCACAGCTGTGACCAAAGTGACTAGAGGATAAGGGAGATTTTGAATTTCTGCAGACACTTGTGGACACTGGACACTTTTGGATTGTGTGAGGCCCACTCAATATCTGAGCGCTCTGTCACAGGCTCGATGGCACAGCTGTGACCAAAGTGACTAGAGGATAAGTGAGATTTTGAATTTCTGCAGACACTGGACACTTTTGGATTGTGTGAGGCCCACTGAATATCTGAGCGCTATGTCACAGGCTCGATGGCACAGCTGTGACCAAAGTGACTAGAGGATAAGGGAGATTTTGAATTTCTGCAGACACTGGACACTTTTGGATTGTGTGAGGCCCACTGAATATCTGAGCGCTATGTCACAGGCTCGATGGCACAGCTGTGACCAAAGTGACTAGAGGATAAGTGAGATTTTGAATTACTGCAGACACTTGTGGACACTTTTGGATTGTGTGAGGCCCACTGAATATCTGAGCGCTATGTCACAGGCTCGATGGCACAGCTGTGACCAAAGTGACTAGAGGATAAGTGAGATTTTGAATTTCTGCAGACACTTGTGGACACTTTTGGATTGTGTGAGGCCCACTGAATATCTGAGCGCTATGTCACAGGCTCGATGGCACAGCTGTGACCCAAGTGACTAGAGGATAAGGGAGATTTTGAATTTCTGCAGACACTTGTGGACACTGGACACTTTTGGATTGTGTGAGGCCCACTGAATATCTGAGCGCTATGTCACAGGCTCGATGGCACAGCTGTGACCAAAGTCACTAGAGGATAAGGGAGATTTTGAATTTCTGCAGACACTGGACACTTTTGGATTGTGTGAGGCCCACTGAATATCTGAGCGCTATGTCACAGGCTCGATGGCACAGCTGTGACCAAAGTGACTAGAGGATAAGTGAGATTTTGAATTTCTGCAGACACTTGTGGACACTTTTGGATTGTGTGAGGCCCACTGAATATCTGAGCGCTATGTCACAGGCTCGATGGCACAGCTGTGACCAAAGTGACTAGAGGATAAGTGAGATTTTGAATTTCTGCAGACACTTGTGGACACTTTTGGATTGTGTGAGGCCCACTGAATATCTGAGCGCTATGTCACAGGCTCGATGGCACAGCTGTGACCAAAGTGACTAGAGGATAAGGGAGATTTTGAATTTCTGCAGACACTTGTGGACACTGGACACTTTTGGATTGTGTGAGGCCCACTGAATATCTGAGCGCTCTGTCACAGGCTCGATGGCACAGCTGTGACCAAAGTGACTAGAGGATAAGTGAGATTTTGAATTTCTGCAGACACTGGACACTTTTTGATTGTGTGAGGCCCACTGAATATCTGAGCGCTATGTCACAGGCTCGATGGCACAGCTGTGACCAAAGTGACTAGAGGATAAGGGAGATTTTGAATTTCTGCAGACACTGGACACTTTTGGATTGTGTGAGGCCCACTGAATATCTGAGCGCTATGTCACAGGCTCGATGGCACAGCTGTGACCAAAGTGACTAGAGAATAAGTGAGATTTTGAATTTCTGCAGACACTTGTGGTCAATTTTGGTTTGTGTGAGTCCCACTGAATATCTGAGCGCTATGTCACAGGCTCGATGGCACAGCTGTGACCAAAGTGACTAGAGGATAAGTGAGATTTTGAATTTCTGCAGACACTTGTGGACACTTTTGGATTGTGTGAGGCCCACTGAATATCTGAGCGCTATGTCACAGGCTCGATGGCACAGCTGTGACCCAAGTGACTAGAGGATAAGGGAGATTTTGAATTTCTGCAGACACTTGTGTACACTGGACACTTTTGGATTGTGTGAGGCCCACTGAATATCTGAGCGCTATGTCACAGGCTCGATGGCACAGCTGTGACCAAAGTGACTAGAGGATAAGTGAGATTTTGAATTTCTGCAGACACTGGACACTTTTGGATTGTGTGAGGCCCACTGAATATCTGAGCGCTATGTCACAGGCTCGATGGCACAGCTGTGACCAAAGTGACTAGAGGATAAGTGAGATTTTGAATTTCTGCAGACACTGGACACTTTTGGATTGTGTGAGGCCCACTGAATATCTGAGCGCTATGTCACAGGCTCGATGGCACAGCTGTGACCAAAGTGACTAGAGGATAAGGGAGATTTTGAATTTCTGCAGACACTGGACACTTTTGGATTGTGTGAGGCCCACTGAATATCTGAGCGCTATGTTACAGGCTCGATGGCACAGCTGTGACCAAAGTGTCTAGAGGATAAGTGAGATTTTGAATTTCTGCAGACACTGGACACTTTTGGATTGTGTGAGGCCCACTGAATATCTGAGCGCTGTCACAGGCTCGATGGCACAGCTGTGACCAAAGTGACTAGAGGATAAGGGAGATTTTGAATTTCTGCAGACACTGGACACTTTTGGATTGTGTGAGGCCCACTGAATATCTGAGCGCTATGTCACAGGCTCGATGGCACAGCTGTGACCAAAGTGACTAGAGGATAAGGGAGATTTTGAATTTCTGCAGACACTGGACACTTTTGGATTGTGTGAGGCCCACTGAATATCTGAGCGCTATGTCACAGGCTCGATGGCACAGCTGTGACCAAAGTGACTAGAGGATAAGTGAGATTTTGAATTTCTGCAGACACTTGTGGACACTTTTGGATTGTGTGAGGCCCACTGAATATCTGAGAGCTATGTCACAGGCTCGATGGCACAGCTGTGACCAAAGTGACTAGAGGATAAGGGAGATTTTGAATTTCTGCAGACACTGGACACTTTTGGATTGTGTGAGGCCCACTGAATATCTGAGCGCTATGTCACAGCCTCGATGGCACAGCTGTGACCAAAGTGACTAGAGGATAAGGGAGATTTTGAATTTCTGCAGACACTGGACAGTTTTGGATTGTGTGAGGCCCACTGAATATCTGAGCGCTATGTCACAGGCTCGATGGCACAGCTGTGACCAAAGTGACTAGAGGATAAGTGAGATTTTGAATTTCTGCAGACACTTTTGGACACTTTTGGATTGTGTGAGGCCCACTGAATATCTGAGCGCTATGTCACAGACTCGATGGCACAGCTGTGACCAAAGTGACTAGAGGATAAGTGAGATTTTGAATTTCTGCAGACACTTGTGGACACTTTTGGATTGTATGAGGTCCACTGAATATCTGAGCGCTATGTCACAGGCTCGATGGCACAGCTGTGACCAAAGTGACTAGAGGATAAGGGAGATTTTGAATTTCTGCAGACACTTGTGGACACTTTTGGATTGTGTGAGGCCCACTGAATATCTGAGCGCTATGTCACAGGCTCGATGGCACAGCTGTGACCCAAGTGACTAGAGGATAAGGGAGATTTTGAATTTCTGCAGACACTTGTGGACACTGGACACTTTTGGATTGTGTGAGGCCCACTGAATATCTGAGCGCTATGTCACAGGCTCGATGGCACAGCTGTGACCAAAGTGACTAGAGGATAAGTGAGATTTTGAATTTCTGCAGACACTGGACACTTTTGGATTGTGTGAGGCCCACTGAATATCTGAGCGCTATGTCACAGGCTCGATGGCACAGCTGTGACCAAAGTGACTAGAGGATAAGTGAGATTTTGAATTTCTGCAGACACTGGACACTTTTGGATTGTGTGAGGCCCACTGAATATCTGAGCGCTATGTCACAGGCTCGATGGCACAGCTGTGACCAAAGTGACTAGAGGATAAGGGAGATTTTGAATTTCTGCAGACACTGGACACTTTTGGATTGTGTGAGGCCCACTGAATATCTGAGCGCTATGTCACAGGCTCGATGGCACAGCTGTGACCAAAGTGACTAGAGGATAAGTGAGATTTTGAATTTCTGCAGACACTGGACAGTTTTGGATTGTGTGAGGCCCACTGAATATCTGAGCGCTATGTCACAGGCTCGATGGCACAGCTGTGACCAAATTGACTAGAGGATAAGTGAGATTTTGAATTTCTGCAGACACTTGTGGACACTTTTGGATTGTGTGAGGCCCACTGAATATCTGAGCGCTATGTCACAGGCTCGATGGCACAGCTGTGACCAAAGTGACTAGAGGATAAGTGAGATTTTGAATTTCTGCAGACACTTGTGGACACTTTTGGATTGTGTGAGGCCCACTGAATATCTGAGCGCTATGTCACAGGCTCGATGGCACAGCTGTGACCAAAGTGACTAGAGTATAAGTGAGATTTTGAATTTCTGCAGACACTTGTGGACACTTTTGGATTGTGTGAGGCCCACTGAATATCTGAGCGCTATGTCACAGGCTTGATGGCACAGCTGTGACCAAAGTGACTAGAGGATAAGGGAGATTTTGAATTTCTGCAGACACTTGTGGACACTGGACACTTTTGGATTGTGTGAGGCCCACTGAATATCTGAGCGCTATGTCACAGGCTCGATGGCACAGCTGCGACCAAAGTGACTAGAGGATAAGTGAGATTTTGAATTTCTGCAGACACTGGACACTTTTGGATTGTGTGAGGCCCACTGAATATCTGAGCGCTATGTCACAGGCTCGATGGCACAGCTGTGACCAAAGTGACTAGAGGATAAGGGAGATTTTGAATTTCTGCAGACACTGGACACTTTTGGATTGTGTGAGGCCCACTGAATATACGAGCGCTATGTCACAGGCTCGATGGCACAGCTGTGACCAAAGTGACTAGAGGATAAGGGAGATTTTGAATTTCTGCAGACACTGGACACTTTTGGATTGTGTGAGGCCCACTGAATATCTGAGCGCTATGTCACAGGCTCGATGGCACAGCTGTGACCAAAGTGACTAGAGGATAAGGGAGATTTTGAATTTCTGCAGACACTGGACACTTTTGGATTGTGTGAGGCCCACTGAATATCTGAGCGCTATGTCACAGGCTCGATGGCACAGCTGTGACCAAAGTGACTAGAGGATAAGTGAGATTTTGAATTTCTGCAGACACTTGTGGACACTTTTGGATTGTGTGAGGCCCACTGAATATCTGAGCGCTATGTCACAGGCTCGATGGCACAGCTGTGAACAAAGTGACTAGAGGATAAGTGAGATTTTGAATTTCTGCAGACACTTGTGGACACTTTTGGATAGTGTGAGGCCCACTGAATATCTGAGCGCTATGTCACAGGCTTGATGGCACAGCTGTGACCAAAGTGACTAGAGGATAAGGGAGATTTTGAATTTCTGCAGACACTTGTGGACACTGGACACTTTTGGATTGTGTGAGGCCCACTGAATATCTGAGCGAAATGTCACAGGCTCGATGGCACAGCTGCGACCAAAGTGACTAGAGGATAAGTGAGATTTTGAATTTCTGCAGACACTGGACACTTTTGGATTGTGTGAGGCCCACTGAATATCTGAGCGCTATGTCACAGGCTCGATGGCACAGCTGTGACCAAAGTGACTAGAGGATAAGGGAGATTTTGAATTTCTGCAGACACTGGACACTTTTGGATTGTGTGAGGCCCACTGAATATATGAGCGCTATGTCACAGGCTCGATGGCACAGCTGTGACCAAAGTGACTAGAGGATAAGGGAGATTTTGAATTTCTGCAGACACTGGACACTTTTGGATTGTGTGAGGCCCACTGAATATCTGAGCGCTATGTCACAGGCTCGATGGCACAGCTGTGACCAAAGTGACTAGAGGATAAGGGAGATTTTGAATTTCTGCAGACACTGGACACTTTTGGATTGTGTGAGGCGCACTGAATATCTGAGCGCTATGTCACAGGCTCGATGGCACAGCTGTGACCAAAGTGACTAGAGGATAAGTGAGATTTTGAATTTCTGCAGACACTTGTGGACACTTTTGGATTGTGTGAGGCCCACTGAATATCTGAGCGCTATGTCACAGGCTCGATGGCACAGCTATGAACAAAGTGACTAGAGGATAAGTGAGATTTTGAATTTCTGCAGACACTTGTGGACACTTTTGGATTGTGTGAGGCCCACTGAATATCTGAGCGCTATGTCATAGGCTCGATGGCACAGCTGTGACCAAAGTGACTAGAGGATAAGGGAGATTTTGAATTTCTGCAGACACTTGTGGACACTGGACACTTTTGGATTGTGTGAGGCCCACTCAATATCTGAGCGCTCTGTCACAGGCTCGATGGCACAGCTGTGACCAAAGTGACTAGAGGATAAGTGAGATTTTGAATTTCTGCAGACACTGGACACTTTTGGATTGTGTGAGGCCCACTGAATATCTGAGCGCTATGTCACAGGCTCGATGGCACAGCTGTGACCAAAGTGACTTGAGGATAAGGGAGATTTTGAATATCTGCAGACACTGGACACTTTTGGATTGTGTGAGGCCCACTGAATATCTGAGCGCTATGTCACAGGCTCGATGGCACAGCTGTGACCAAAGTGACTAGAGGATAAGTGAGATTTTGAATTTCTGCAGACACTTGTGGACACTTTTGGATAGTGTGAGGCCCACTGAATATCTGAGCGCTATGTCACAGGCTCGATGGCACAGCTGTGACCAAAGTGACTAGAGGATAAGTGAGATTTTGAATTTCTGCAGACACTTGTGGACACTTTTGGATTGTGTGAGTCCCACTGAATATCTGAGCGCTATGTCACAGGCTCGATGGCACAGCTGTGACCCAAGTGACTAGAGGATAAGGGAGATTTTGAATTTCTGCAGACACTTGTGGACACTGGACACTTTTGGATTGTGTGAGGCCCACTGAATATCTGAGCGCTATGTCACAGGCTCGATGGCACAGCTGTGACCAAAGTGACTAGAGGATAAGTGAGATTTTGAATTTCTGCAGACACTGGACACTTTTGGATTGTGTGAGGCCCACTGAATATCTGAGCGCTATGTCACAGGCTCGATGGCACAGCTGTGACCAAAGTGACTAGATGATAAGTGAGATTTTGAATTTCTGCAGACACTGGACACTTTTGGATTGTGTGAGGCCCACTGAATATCTGAGCGCTATGTCACAGGCTCGATGGCACAGCTGTGACCAAAGTGACTAGAGGATAAGGGAGATTTTGAATTTCTGCAGACACTGGACACTTTTGGATTGTGTGAGGCCCACTGAATATCTGAGCGCTATGTCACAGGCTCGATGGCACAGCTGTGACCAAAGTGACTAGAGGATAAGGGAGATTTTGAATTTCTGCAGACACTGGACAGTTTTGGATTGTGTGAGGCCCACTGAATATCTGAGCGCTATGTCACAGGCTCGATGGCACAGCTGTGACCAAAGTGACTAGAGGATAAGTGAGATTTTGAATTTCTGCAGACACTTGTGGACACTTTTGGATTGTGTGAGGCCCACTGAATATCTGAGCGCTATGTCACAGGCTCGATGGCACAGCTGTGACCAAAGTGACTAGAGGATAAGGGAGATTTTGAATTTCTGCAGACACTGGACACTTTTGGATTGTGTGAGGCCCACTGAATATCTGAGCGCTATGTCACAGCCTCGATGGCACAGCTGTGACCAAAGTGACTAGAGGATAAGGGAGATTTTGAATTTCTGCAGACACTGGACAGTTTTGGATTGTGTGAGGCCCACTGAATATCTGAGCGCTATGTCACAGGCTCGATGGCACAGCTGTGACCAAAGTGACTAGAGGATAAGTGAGATTTTGAATTTCTGCAGACACTTGTGGACACTTTTGGATTGTGTGAGGCCCACTGAATATCTGAGCGCTATGTCACAGGCTCGATGGCACAGCTGTGACCAAAGTGACTAGAGGATAAGTGAGATTTTGAATTTCTGCAGACACTTGTGGACACTTTTGGATTGTATGAGGTCCACTGAATATCTGAGCGCTATGTCACAGGCTCGATGGCACAGCTGTGACCAAAGTGACTAGAGGATAAGGGAGATTTTGAATTTCTGCATACACATGTGGACACTGGACACTTTTGGATTGTGTGAGGCCCACTGAATATCTGAGCGCTATGTCACAGGCTTGATGGCACAGCTCTGACCAAAGTGACTAGAGGATAAGGGAGATTTTGAATTTCTGCAGACACTTGTGGACACTGGACACTTTTGGATTGTGTGAGGCCCACTGAATATCTGAGCGCTATCACAGGCTCGATGGCACAGCTGTAACCAAAGTGACTAGAGGATAAGTGATACACCACTGATACACCACAATATAGCCTCCCCTTGTACTGCACACACAGTGACTGGTGTGTTGTACAGGCACAATCGCTAGCAGCAGAAGCAGTTTTTTTTTCTTCTTCCCTGCCTAACGCTCTCACTACAGAATCAGCAGCAACCTCTCCCTATGCTAAGATCGGCAGAAGTAAGATGGCGGATGACATTCATCCACCCAATGCCAAATTTTATTCCCCATTGACTTGCATTGGGGTCGGGTTTCGGACGAAACTCCAACTTTTTTTGCCCTAGTCGGACCAGTTTCATCTGAAAAAAATTTTGTTTTATGAAACCCGATCGGACCAAAGTCGCTCAACTCTACTCTTCAGTGCTACAGACTAGAGTTGAGCGAAACGGGTCGAAAAAATTCAAAAGTCGCCGATTTTTGGCAAAGTCGGGTTTCATGAAACGAAACCCGACCCTAGGATGAGGTCGGCCACGAGGTCGGCGACTTACGCGCCAAAGTCGCGTTTCAAAAGTTTGTTTTGCGCTCTTTTTCAGCCAATCAGGATCCACGGACACTGTGGGCAACGTGATGACATAGGCACGGGTCACCACCATCTTTCAGAAGGGCAAGCAAGTGATTGGCTTGCTTTGGTGGGCGTCACAGGGGGTATAAAAGGGCGTGCACGCCGACCGCCATGTTACTCATGCTGATCTCAGAATAGAGAGAGCTGCTGCTGATGATGATTTTGTAGGGAGAGCGTTAGGCAGGGAAGAAGACACCAAAAACTGCTTCTGCTGCTAGCGATTTTGCCTGTACAACACACCAGTCACTATGTGTGCAGTGCAAGGGGAGGCTATATTGTGGTGTATCAGTGGTGTTGGTTGTTGGGCTGCCTTCTAAGGCTTCCTGACATTCCTGCATTGCTGTTTACCCACTGCTCCGCAAACTGCTTTTTTAAAAGCAATCCCATTTTTTTTTTTTGTCCTGCTGAGAAGAAGAAAAAAAAACTGCTTCTGCTGCTAGCGATTTTGCCTGTATAACACACCAGTCACTGTGCAGTGCAAGGGGAGGCTATATAGTGGTGTATCAGTGGTATTGGTTGTTGGGCTGCCTTCTAAGTCTTCCTGACATTCCTGCATTGCTGTTTACCCACTGCTCCGCAAACTGCTTTTTTAAAAGCAATCCCAATTTTTTTTTTTGTCCTGCTGAGAAGAAGAAAAAAAAACTGCTTCTGCTGCTAGCGATTTTGCCTGTACAACACACCAGTCACTGTGCAGTGCAAGGGGAGGCTATATAGTGGTGTATCAGTGGTGTTGGTTGTTGGGCTGCCTTCTAAGGCTTCCTGACATTCCTGCATTGCTGTTTACCCACTGCTCCGCAAACTGCTTTTTTAAAAGCAATCACAATTTTTTTTTTGTCCTGCTGAGGTACTGAGCGTGCATTTTTTCACACCATACAGCGGTGTACGCTCCTCACACAGTACCGTGTAACGGCTGTTATCACAGCCACAGTGAAGCTATCAGTGAGTCACTCTGTGAGAATAAGTCGAGGACATGTTCCGTTCTTACAGACATGCACTCTAGGGAGATTCCAATTCTGCCCAATTCTACATACACCTTGTAGTTTGTGATACACTAGCCAATTTCTGCCTGTGACATAGCGCTCAGATATTCAGTGGGCCTCACACAATCCATAAGTGTCCAGTGTCCACAAGTGTGTGCAGAAATTAAAAATCTCCCTTATCCTCTAGTCACTTTGGTCACAGCTCTGCCATCGAGCCTGTGACAGAGCGCTCAGATACTCAGTGGGCCTCACACAATCCATAAGTGTCCAGTGTCCACAAGTGTGTGCAGAAATTAAAAATCTCCCTTATCCTCTAGTGACTTTGGTCACAGCTCTGCCATCGAGCCTGTGACAGAGCGCTCAGATACTCAGTGGGCCTCACACAATCCAAAAGTGTCCAGTGTCCACAAGTGTGTGCAGAAATTAAAAATCTCCCTTATCCTCTAGTCACTTTGGTCACAGCTCTGCCATCGAGCCTGTGACAGAGCGCTCAGATACTCAGTGGGCCTCACACAATCCATAAGTGTCCAGTGTCCACAAGTGTGTGCAGAAATTAAAAATCTCCCTTATCCTCTAGTCACTTTGGTCACAGCTCTGCCATCGAGCCTGTGACAGAGCGCTCAGATACTCAGTGGGCCTCACACAATCCATAAGTGTCCAGTGTCCACAAGTGTGTGCAGAAATTAAAAATCTCCCTTATCCTCTAGTCACTTTGGTCACAGCTCTGCCATCGAGCCTGTGACAGAGCGCTCAGATACTCAGTGGGCCTCACACAATCCATAAGTGTCCAGTGTCCACAAGTGTGTGCAGAAATTAAAAATCTCCCTTATCCTCTAGTGACTTTGGTCACAGCTCTGCCATCGAGCCTGTGACAGAGCGCTCAGATAGTCAGTGGGCCTCACACAATCCATAAGTGTCCAGTGTCCACAAGTGTGTGCAGAAATTAAAAATCTCCCTTATCCTCTAGTGACTTTGGTCACAGCTCTGCCATCGAGCCTGTGACAGAGCGCTCAGATACTCAGTGGGCCTCACACAATCCATAAGTGTCCAGTGTCCACAAGTGTGTGCAGAAATTAAAAATCTCCCTTATCCTCTAGTCACTTTGGTCACAGCTCTGCCATCGAGCCTGTGACAGAGCGCTCAGATACTCAGTGGGCCTCACACAATCCATAAGTGTCCAGTGTCCACAAGTGTGTGCAGAAATTAAAAATCTCCCTTATCCTCTAGTGACTTTGGTCACAGCTCTGCCATCGAGCCTGTGACAGAGCGCTCAGATAGTCAGTGGGCCTCACACAATCCATAAGTGTCCAGTGTCCACAAGTGTGTGCAGAAATTAAAAATCTCCCTTATCCTCTAGTGACTTTGGTCACAGCTCTGCCATCGAGCCTGTGACAGAGCGCTCAGATACTCAGTGGGCCTCACACAATCCAAAAGTGTCCAGTGTCCACAAGTGTCTGCAGAAATTCAAAATCTCCCCTGTCCTATAGACACCTTGTACCTTGTTTTACATTACTATATAGTTTGTTGGATTTTGTCTACATTTCTACCAAAAATGAGGAAGGCTGGTGGAAGAGGCCGTGGAATTGGGCGGGGGTTGGCAGCTGGTAATGATGGTGTTGGTGGTGGATCTGATGGTAGTGGCAAGAGCAAAATAGGACCGAATGCAGGAGGTGTTGAGCCTGCGTCATCGTCTGGCTACATAAGGCCTCGAACGCTTAGATTTCTAGGAGTTGGCAAACCGCTTTTAAAGCCAGAGCATCAGGAAAAAGTTTTGTCTTACATTGCTGACTCAGCCTCCAGCTCTATCGCCTCCTCTTCTTCAGTTGTAAAAAGTAAAAGCACTGAGTCGTCATTGGAGGCTCATGTTCATGAACCACACCTTTCCTTGTGTTCTTCACCCCAACCAAGATTGAAGGATGACGCAGGCCATACTACTGATTACTCTATGGAGCTGTTTTCACATACCATGCCTGGATTATCAAGTGAAATGGTGAATTACCCAGGCCAAGATGAATCTGACATGGAGTGCACTGATGCACAGCCGCTGATGGATGATTCTGCTGGTACATTCACTCAGAGCACTACATTGTCCTCGCAGTGTACAGAGCCAGATTCTGACCCTGATGAGACTCAGGTGCCCCTTCCCGCACACTATACCACCATACACGGTGACACAGAGGAAGGTGCACATGACATAGAAGAGGAGGTGATGGATGACCCAGTTGTTGACCCAGATTGGCATCCATTGGGGGAAGAGGGTGCTGCTTCCAATAGCTCAGATGAGGAGCATCCACAGCAGACATCGACATCGCAACAGCTGTTATCTGGCAGGCCCGGAGCACTCCAAAGACAGGTTCCAAAAATCAAAAGAGTTGCTGGACAGCTTGTCCAGAGGGTCAAAAGATCACAGCGTGCTAGGCCTTGGATTTGCGTCTGTCCGCATCATGTCGGCGGTGTCGCTGCAGGAACACTTCAAGGCGAACAGCAAGACCCGAGAGTTCCCGGCACACACCGCCAAGGTGCACTCGGTGGCCTGGAGCTGTGATGGAAAGCGCTTGGCGTCAGGATCCTTCGATAAGACGGCCAGTGTGTTTCTGCTGGAGAAGGACCGGCTGATAAAAGAGAGAAATTATCGTGCCCATGGGGACAGCGTCGATCAGCTCTGTTGGCATCCCACAAACCCAAATCTGTTCGTCACCGCATCGGGGGACAAGACTATTCGTATATGGGATGTTAAATCGGAGAGGTGCCTTACAACTGTTACCACCAAAGGTGAAAATATTAATATCTGCTGGAGCCCGGACGGTCAGACCATTGCAGTAGGAAATAAAGACGATGTTGTCACCTTTATAGATGTTAAAACCCATCGCCCCAAAGCAGAGGAACAGTTCAAGTTTGAAGTCAATGAAATCTCCTGGAACAATGACAACAATATGTTCTTCCTCACCAGCGGGAATGGTTGTATTAATATCCTGAGTTATCCAGAGCTCAAACCTATTCAGTCCATTAATGCTCACCCTTCAAATTGCATCTGTATAAAGTTTGACCCTACCGGGAAGTACTTTGCCACTGGTAGTGCGGATGCCCTCGTCAGTCTGTGGGACATAGAAGAGCTGGTGTGTGTGCGTTGCTTCTCCAGGTTGGACTGGCCTGTGAGGACACTAAGCTTCAGCTATGATGGGAAAATGCTGGCATCTGCATCTGAGGACCATTTCATTGACATCGCACACGTTGAAACAGGTGAGAAGTTGTGTGAAGTACAGTGTGAGTCCCCCACTTTCACTGTTGCCTGGCACCCTAAGAGATACCTATTGGCGTTTGCTTGTGACGACAAGGATGGCAAATATGACAGTAGTCGGGAAGCTGGCACTGTGAAATTATTTGGACTTCCAAACGACTCTTGAGAAAACAAAGTAGGAAGAGTGCAGTGTGGCACTTTTTTGAACAAAATCCTCATGATCAGGCCAAGGTTATCTGTAAGAAGTGCACAAAGACCTTTAGCCGAGGGAAAAATCTGAAAAATTTGAATACCAGTTGCATGCTTAGACATTTAACCAGCATGCACTTGCAAGCGTGGACACAACACCAAACCTCAAGTGCCACATGTGCAACTGATCACAAAGAAGGTAGTCAGCAACGCTACATTGTTTCCCCCACTGTAAGCCCACCGGTTAGCACAGCAGCAAATGTTGAGGTGTCGTTGCAATGCCACAGCAGTCAGGGAATCCCACTGTTATATCAACGAAAGACTGATTCTAGGCCATCAGAAAGAACACCAACTCCATCACCATCATCAACCCTCTCTCAGTCCGCCCTGTCCACCGCTACTTCCACCATATGCAGCTCTCAAGTCCAGCTCACCCTCCCAGACACTATGAGTAGTTCAAGAAAGTACTCAGTCTCTCATCCGCATACACTGGGTTTGAACGCCCACATTGCCAAACTAATCTCGTTTGAGATGATGCCCTTTCGGTTGGTGGAAAGCGCAGCTTTCCGCGAACTCATGGCCTATGCAGTACCACGCTATGACCTACCCAGTCGCCACTTCTTCTCTCGCAAAGCCATCCCAGCCCTCCACCATCATGTGAAAGACCGCATTGTCCATGCACTCAAGCAGTCAGTGAGCGGAAAGGTGCACCTCACAACTGATGCATGGTCCAGTCGGCATGGCCAGGGCCGTTACGTGTCCATCACTGCGCACTGGGTTAATGTGGTGGATGCAGGGTCCACAGGGGACAGCGGTGGTGGGACAGTGCTGCCTAGCCCACGGTATAGGAAACAGTTGGCTGTAGGCGTTCGACCCTCCTCCTCCTCCTCCTCCAGAAGCGAAAGCTCGTCCACAGAGCGCAGTCGTACGAGCACTCCATCTGCAGCTGCCACTGTTGCACACGATGTGTCCCCCTATCGAGCAGCTAGTGGAAAGCGTCAGCAGGCTGTGTTGCAGATGATGAGTTTGGGCGACAGACACACCGCCGAGGTGCTGGCCGAGTACTTTCAGCGACAAACTGAGTCATGGCTGGGCAGTGTACATCTTGAGGCAGGCAAGGTAGTTAGTGATAACGGCTGTAATTTTGTGGCAGCCATAGCCCTTTCAAAACTCAGCCACATACCTTGCTTGGCTCACACCTTGAACCTGGTGGTGCAGTGCTTCCTCAAAAATTATCCGGAGTTAACAGCCCTGCTCCAGAAGGTGCGAAGACTGTGCGCTCACATCCGCCGGTCACCTGTACACTCCGTTCGTATGCAGAAGCTGCAGCGATTGCTCCACCTTCCCAACCACCGCCTCATTATCGACATTGCAACAAGGTGGAACTCCACCCTGCACATGGTGGAGCGGCTGTGCGAGCAGAGGCAGGCCATAATGCATTTGTGGGATTATACACGGCCAGGCACTTTGAGAGCAGACATGGAGTTGACAGGTGTGCATTGGTCGAAGCTGAAAGACCTCTGTAAAGTCCTTCAGTGTTTTGAGGAATGCACACGGCTGGTAAGCGCAGACGACGCCATCCTAAGCATGAGCCTCCCACTTATGCGTCTGCTCATGCAAACTTTGACGCACCTTAAGGAGCAGGCTTCTGCAGCCAATGTTGATGAGGAGGAAGAGGAGGAGGGATTCCTTGATGACATTCAGCCATTGTCTGCTTAGGGACCTCTCCTGGACGAGGTGGAGGAAGAAGAGGAGGAGGAGGATGATGGGGATGATTACTTAGGGGAGGAGGATGCATCTCGTGGGGCAAGTGAAAATGTTGGCGTGGCAAGGTCTGGTACAGGGTTTGTGCGTGACTGGAGGGATGTGGATTTGCCAGAAAGTGCTCCTCCAACCAGCACTCGCACTGCATCATTGACACCGGGAACATTGGCCCACATGTCAGATTATGCCTTGCAGATCTTAAAAAGGGACCCACGCATTGCCAAAATGATGAACGATGATGACTACTGGTTGGCCAGCATCCTGGATCCACGCTATAAAGGCAAATTACAAAACATCATGCCACAGGAGAACCTTGACCTAATATTGGCTAATAAACAAGCAACTCTGGTAAATCGGTTGCTTGAGGCATTCCCAGCACACAGCAGCGGTGATGGTTCTCACACGAGCCGTACGGGCCGGGGGCAGCTTGGCAGAGGTGTTCGTGGTGCACACAGCAGAAGTGGCGTTGGAGACAGGGGTTTCATGACAATGTTGTGGACTGATTTTTCAAATACCGCTCACACAACTGGTAATACTGCATCGATGGAAAGTGACAGGAGACAGCAGTTGTCAACTATGGTTACAAACTACTTTTCCTCCCATATCGATGTTCTCCCACACAGGTCATTCCCCTTTGACTATTGGGCTGCTAAACTGGACACCTGGCCTGAATTGGCACAATATGCCTTACAGGAGCTCGCTTGCCCAGCTGCAAGTGTGCTATCGGAAAGAGTCTTCAGTGCAGCTGGATCAATCCTGACAGAAAAAAGGACCCGTTTGTCAACCCAAAATGTGGATGATCTAACCTTCATTAAAATGAACCATGCATGGGTTTCCAAGGATTTTGTCCCACCTTCCCCTGATGACACATAGGGTGACAGAAAAATGGCTTGCTTTGGTCCACCTCTTCCTGGGACTTCACCTATTTCGCCTTTTGCATCAGCTGAATGTCCAACATCAACATATGCCACTTTCTAAAACTCCCTAACTGTGCTGCCTCCCCCCCCATGGCCAGGGTCACCACCTAGCGCATGACACCGTGTGAGTGCCGTTGCCCTAGACAGGTGGGTAGGCCGACTCTTGGGCGAGGGCACTGGCACAGGGTCCCTCATAGTGCAATCAAGTGTCTCTGACGGTGGTGGTGCACACCCGCCATCAGACACACCGCTGTACTATGAGGGACCCAGTGCCAGTTCCGACGCTCACGAGTGGGCCCCCCTTGATTGGGCAGGGCCCCAGCATTTGCAATCTTTACCTCTCCCTGCTCCTCCGCTGTGTAATCTGGGCCGTCAAATCCATACTGTGCCTGACACCATCTGAGCCTGCCTCCTGATGTATAGACATATATTTTGAATGTGTACGCTATCCATACATGTTATCCGGGGATACGGTACCCTTTCTCACCTTTGTGCAATCACCTGCAAGCCATACTGGGCCTAACACCGTCTGAGCCTGCCTCCTGATGTATAGACATATATTTTGAATGTGTACGCTATCCTTACTTGTTATACGGGGATACGGTACCCTTTCTCACCTTTGTGCAATCACCTGCAAGCCATACTGGGCCTAACACCATCTGAGCCTGCCTCCTGATGTATAGACATATATTTTGAATGTGTACGCTATCCTTACTTGTTATCCGGGGATACGGTACCCTTTCTCACCTTTGTGCAATCACCTGCAAGCCATACTGGGCCTAACACCGTCTGAGCCTGCCTCCTGATGTATAGACATATATTTTGAATGTGTACGCTATCCATACATGTTATCCGGGGATACGGTACCCTTTCTCACCTTTGTGCAATCACCTGCAAGCCATACTGGGCCTAACACCGTCTGAGCCTGCCTCCTGATGTATAGACATATATTTTGAATGTGTACGCTATCCATACATGTTATCCGGGGATACGGTACCCTTTCTCACCTTTGTGCAATCACGTGTAATCCATACTGGGCCTGAGAACGGCTGGCGAGCTGTTAAGCAAGCTACAGTACCTGTGGTTTGCACACGTAAGTTTTTCATTTTTTCAGGAATGACGGTTAGGCCTAATTCCGGAACTGCGGTTGACCTGCACTTACTGGGAAATCATCGTTCGCGGGTAATAATTGTAATCACAGATCCCCATCACTAACGTTGTTCAGCGGGTTATCTTCACCTGTAAGCGACAAACGCTGGCCTTTTCAGTGTAGCGCACATGCAGCCACGGACATGTAAGGGCATGACACACCAGTTATTGGCCAATCTCATGTGCCAGAGCCTCACGTGTCCCTCTAGTAAGCCGGACTCGGACCGTGGGGCATGACGGAGTCTCGTTCGCTAACGGAATTAAGCTTGCAATGTGTGTATCTTTTCTGTAGCTGGCATGGTTGAGGTTGCCCGTGTTGAGTCAAATTACGCCGTAGGCTCCACTCCTGGTGGTGCCCTTCTGGTCATTCCTTTAAGGTTCAGCTTTGCAACCATACTGCCCACGTAAAACAAACACTTTGCCTTCATGAACGCTGTTTGGAGGGTCATTACTCGTGGGAATAACGCCGCCCAATCAGTTAACCTGCTAGAGAGATCGTTCGTTGCTCCCAAGCATGAGATCACACTCCCTAGGAGGAAGGTAATGCCACTGTGGCGACCGTACTCCTGGGGGCGACACAAGTGCACTGATGCCCAGCCACTGCTCGATGAATCTGCTGGTACATTGACCCAGACCACTACATTCCCCTCGCACGCTACACGGCCTGAATCTGACCCTGATGAAACTCAGGTTACCCTTCCCATATACAGTTCCATCTTACACGGTGACAAAGAGGAAGCTGCAGATGAAAGTGCAGGTTCGGCCCACCCGCCATCAGACACACCACCGTACTATCAGGGGCCCTGTGCCAGTGCCGTCGCCAACGAGTGGGCCCCCCCTGCTTGCTCAGGATCACAGCACTTGCAAGGTTGAAATACTGTGCAGTGAGATGGAAGATGGGGACGACGAGGAGTCCAGACTAGTACAGGGATTCCCTAGCGAGGAGACTTATTTGATTGTTTTCAATGTTGGGACAGCAATTTTTGGGGAGCACTATACTCTGGAGAATGATAGATGGGGCCCACCATACACTGGAACATTCCAAAGGTGGACATCAGACACTGGAGCAGCATTTACAGGGCCCATTATACACTAGAGCATTAGAAATGGGGCCCATTATGTTTGGAGCATTATTTGGGCCCATAAGCCAGTGGAGCTTCATCCATGGGGACCAACATATACTGTAGCATTATGTGGAGCTCATCATATACTGTTTCAAACATTATATGGGACCAATGATTCTGTATGGAGAAATAGATGGGCCTTGTCATGAGATGTAAAAAGTGAAGTATTTTTCATTGTACTATACCGCTATTTCTCTGCCGTATCGGAGCATGATGAGTTGTGGTATGTGTTAAAGGGGCGCTCTTTCGCCCAGGGCACATGAAAACCTGGAGCCAGCCCTCCCCCCCCACAACTGTAGCCAAATAAGCCCCATTTTTCAGTGCGTAACTTGTATTATGAAGTTAATTAAGGTTGACAAGCTTAAGAAAGAAGAATTGATGCTTTTGGCATTCAAATGGGCACTGTAGGTGTGTTTCCTGTCCTCCTCTCACTGCCGACTTTTATTCCCCATTGACTTACATTGGGTTTCGTGTTTCGGGACGACCCCGACTTTTCCCTATAATCGGACGATCTTGCTCGACCCGACTTTTGGAAAAGTCGGGTTTCACGAAACGAAACTCGACCCTAAAAAACCAAAAGTCGCTCAACTCTACTACAGACGACTACCTGTGCCTACTAATACATGTAGTAACAAATGGCACAGCAAAAAAAGGACATGGAAACTACATGCAGAGACTTTGAAAACCTAGGCAGGAAAGTGATGGAACTAGGAGCGCAGGTCATCTTCTGACCCTACCTCCCACTACGTGGATATGGACCAAGGAGATTTAACAGGATTCTGCAGGTGAACAATTGGCTACATCTAGAGAGTGATATGTCATAGACATCACTGAAACTTGGTGGAATGATACACATTATTTATTTAAAAGAATCAGACTCACCAAGAGGGGAGGAGGTGATGCTTTTTATGTTGGGAAAGCATGTATCTCCACAGAGATCCAAGCCTCAGAGAATGGTATCTCTGTAGAAACTGTTTAGGTAAGAATACAAGGATGGAACAGAAAGGACACTTTTGTAGGTGTTTACTATAAGTGTCATGTCCCAAAATCTCAATCTGTGCTGCCTTCAGAGGCCATTTTCTCGAAGGCCACAACACAGAAATCATGGGAAAGGGGACTTCGCTCACCTGTGCCGATATCTTATGAGAGCCCAGGGCTCCATAATATTGCCCCACTTCATGAAGCAGTGACCCTGCCTCCTGTGACCCTGCTCCACTGTAGCCATCCCCCCCAGTAAGGTACCTTCGGATTATAATACGCACCTCCATTTTCCTCCAAAATTTTGGGGAAAAAAGTGAGTCTTATAATCCGAAAAATAAGATAACATTCCTGCTCCAGATGAATTACATCCTAGTGTACTGAAAGATAGCAGAGAAAATTGCAGAACCACTAGCCAGAATCTTTGAAAAATTCTGAAGAACAGGAGAAGTCTCAGAAGTATGGAAAAGGGCAAATGTTGTCCCTATCTTAAAAAAAGTAAAGAAAATGGAGCCAGAAAATTACAGGCCAGTGAGCCTTACCTTTATATATATATATATATATATATTAGGAAAGATGTTTGAACAAATTATTAAACATGTATGTATTGTAAGTACTTGGATAAGAATACAGTAATTAGCCAGAGCCCACATGGACTTGCAGCAAACAAGTCATGCAAGACTAATCTAATTTTTTTCTATTATGGAATCTCTGACTGGGATGAAATGTGGTAAATATAGTACATCTTGACTTCTGCAAAGCATTTGATAAAGTATCTCATACTGTCCTTATTGAAAAAAAATGACAAAGTATGGAATTGACAAGGTTACGGTTAGGTGGATTCATAACTGGCTCAGAGATCGTACGCAAAGAGTGGTAGTAAATGGCTGCACATTCAGTTAGAAGAGTGTTTCAAGTGGGGTACCACAAGGCTCTATCTTGTCCCAGTGTTGTTCAACATTTTTAGAAATGGTCTAGATAAGGGAACTGTGGATAAACTAATCAAATTTGCAGATGATGCAAGGCTAGGAGGGATAGCTAACACTAAAGAAGACAAAGAAAGGGTTAGGAAGGATCTAGGTAAGCATGAACAATGGGCAGAGACTAAGGGCTCCGTCACACATAGCGATGCATGAGCGATCCCGACAACGATATGACCTTGTCAGGATCGCTGGTGTGAAGCTACATGATCGCTGGTGAGCTGCCAAACAGGCAGATCTCAGCAGCGATCAGGACAGCGACGCGCGGCACTTAGAAACCCGCTGTTTACCTTGGTTACCAGCTCCCTGCACCAGTGTGCTGGTATCTAACGTACACAGCGGGTAACTAAGTGACGTGCGCCCTTAGTTACCCGCGTTTACATTGGAAATCAGCATCCAGCAGGAGACCTACGATCAAAAAAAGGTAGAGGGCATTTGAGCACGATCAGCGATACCCAACGGGGGAGCCGGTCGCTGGTACGTGTCACACACAGCGATATCGCTGGTGAGAGCATTGTTGCATCACAAAACCTGTGACTCAGCAGTGATCTCACTAGCGATCTCACTGTGTATGACGGGGGCTTAATAGAATGGTATTTAACAGGGAGAAATGCAACATTCTACATTTAAATAAACAAAAATTGCAAGCAATAAAATGGAAACAGTAGAACTAAGCGATAGCACATGTAAAAAAAAAAAGACTTGGGTAAACTATCAGATCACAGACTACACATAAGTCAACAGTATGATGCAGCAACAAAAAAGCAAACACAGTTCTGAGATGTATTAACAAAAGCATAGAGTCTAGATCATATGAAATAATTACCCCCCTCTACTCCTCCTTGGTCAGGCCTCATCTGGAATACTATGTCTAGTTCTGGGCACAACATTTTAAAAGAGACATTGAAAAACTCGAGTAAGTTCAGAAAAGAGCTACCAGGATGGTGATTGGACTGCAAACTATGTCCTATGAGGAACAGTTAAAGGATCTGGGAATGTTTGGCTTGCAAAAAGAGGCTAAGAGGAGACTTAATAGCTGTCTACAAATATCTGAAGGGATGTCGCAGTGTAGGGGGATCATTCTTATTTTCATTTCCACATGGAAACACGAGAAGCAATGGCCTGAAACTGAATGGAAGAAGATCCAGATTAGATTTTAGAAAAAACTTTTTGAAAGTGAGGGTGATCAATGAGTGGAACAGGCTGCCATGAGAGGTGGAAGTTCTCTTTCAATGGAAGTATTGAAACAGAGGCTGGACAGTCATCTGTCTTGAGATGGTTTGGTGAATCAGGCATTAAGAAGGGGGTTGGACACAATGACCCAGGAGGTCCCCTCCAACTCTAACATTCTATGATCCTATGATTCTTTGATTCTATAGCTATAGCCCTTGTGACTGCTGCAGCCATTCACTGGGCTCAGTGGCTCTGCAAATATCCTGACATTACTAATTAAGCCTGAAAACAATCACCAGGAGGCATTGCTGGAACAGGTGAGGTTGAGTATTGCTGTAATTACTATAATTAACATTCGCAAACCTATGGGCTGAAAAGGGTTAGAAGGGGGAATACTCCATTAAGAGACTGCAAATGCAACATAAGTTATCTTGAACTTTTTGCAGTGTGTTAAAAGTTAGTGAATCATAAATAATTATCTGCTTAAACAGAGTCAACAGTATTGACATTTCAATTAGGATTCTTATTATTGGTAATAAAAAAGAAAATAACCTTATTGAGATACAAATGGCAATGAATTGAGCAATAAAGTGGCAATCAATTATAAAAACGTAAATATAAATATATTGTAAAAAATGCAATATATACTGTACAAGCTTGGCCCGTGTGAAATTTTCGCACATTGGTCGTCGGGGACGCAGGCAATTTCAGAAAAAGCAATCTGGTCAAATGTAAATGTGTTCCATGAGACGATGAACACAGACAGATACATATATATACTGTATGTGTGTATATATATATATATATATATATATATATGTAGATTGGTAATACAGTAAATTGGTTTGATAAGTAGAGGCCGGTTGAGGTGCCACCTCCAGGTCATTGTTTCTTTCTGCAGGTTTATGAAAATGAATGTTTAAGCTGTATTTAGTGATAGAATCGTGAATGTGTGGTTTGTTTGGCTCTTTTCTTACTGAAGGGAGCAAGTTTACCTTTCAAATGGTGTATCATTTGTGTGTGTGGGGCGAAGTAATCAGTGAACAAGCAGTGCATGTTTACAAATGTGTTTGCACATGTGTCTCACCATTTGTGTGTGGGGGGAAGTAATAACCGAAAAAGCGGTGCATGTTTACAAATGTGTTTGCATATGTGACTCACCTGCAGTGAAGTGTGCAATCCTCCAATTTAGCTGAAATAGGCTGGGCAAGCAGTTCAACAAACTGGAAAGCCCCCAAGGCAAATTTTTGGATTCGTTTGTGATGTCTGTAAGCAGGTTTGTGGTAGTGTGCTTTGGGGTAGTGTGGTGCCACCCGCAGGTCTTTTTTCCTTACTGCAGGTTTATGAAAATTAATGTTTAAACTGTATTTTGTGATCAAATCATGGATGTGTAGTTTGTTTGGCTATTTTCTATATGAAGGGGGCAAGTTTACCTTTCAAATGGTGTATCATTTGTGTGTGTGGGTGCAGTATGTACGGAGATACAAAGTAATCACCGAAAAACAATGTTTAGAAGTAACAGAATAGATTTTTGAACTATAAGATGCACTTTTTTCCTCCAAAAATGTGGAGGAAAATGGGGGGGTGCATCTTATAGTTCGGATGTACCGGATATAGTGGGGAGGTGGGAGAGAGCGAGTCACAGAGGCAGGAGCTGGCTGCTGTGGCTAACTCCTGTGCCCGCTGCTAAAGATAAATGAATATTCACTGCATTCCATGCCCAAGGGCATGGAGGGCAATGCATATTCATTTTATCTTTAACCCCTTAAGCCCCAAGGGTGGTTTGCACATTCATGACTGGGCCAATTTTCACAGTTCTGACCACTGTCCCTTTATGAGGTTATAACTCTGAAACGCTTCAATGGATCCCGGTGATTCTGACATTGTTTTCTAGTGACATATTGTACTTCATGTTAGTCATAAAATTTCATTCATATAACTTGCGTTTATTTGTGAAAAAATGGAAATTTGGAGAAAATTTTGAAAATTTCGCAATTTTCCAAATTTGAATTTTTATGCCCTTAAATCACAGAGATACGGCACACAAAAAACTTAATAACATTTCCCACATGATTACTTTACATCAGCACAATTTTAGAACCAACTTTTTTTTTGTTAGGAAGTTATAAGGGTTAAAAATTGACCAGCGATTTCTCATTTTGGCAACACCATTTTATTTTTACGGACCACATCACATTTGAAGCCACTTTGAGGGGTCTATATGATAGAAAATACCCAAAAGTGACACCATTCTAAAAACTGCACCCCTTAAGGTGCTCAAAACACATTCAAGAAGTTTATTAACCCTTTAGGTGCGTCACAGGAATTTTTTGAATATTTAAAAAAAAATGAACATTTAACTTTTTTTCACAAAAAAATACTTCAGGTTCAATTTTTTTTATTTTACCAAGGGTAACAGGAGAAATTGGACTGCAAAAGTTATTTTGCAATTTGTCCTGAGTACGCTGATACCTGATATGTGGGGGGAACCACTGTTTCGGCACATGGCAGAGCTCAGAAGGGAAGGAGCGCCGTTTGACGTTTTCAATGCAAAATAGGCTGGAATTCAGATTGGACGACATGTCGCGTTTGGAAAGCCCCTGATGTACCTAAACAGTGGAAACCCCCCACAAGTGACCCCTTTTTTGAAACTATACCCCCCAAGGAACTTATCTAGATATGTGGTGAAAACTTTGAACCCACAAGGGCTTCACAGAAGTTTATAACGTACAGCGGTACAATTAAAATATCATATTTTTTCCACAAAAATGATCTTTTCACCCCCAATTTTTATTTTTCCAAGTGTAACAGGTCCTAAAAGTTATTGTGCAATTTGTCCTGAGTATGCTGATACCCCATATGTGGGTGTAAATGACTATTTGGGTGCATGGCAGAGCTTAGAAGGGAGCAGCGCCATTTGACGTTTTTGGCTGGAATTGAGATCGGACACCATGTTGCGATTGGAAAACCCCTGATGTACCAAAACAGTGGAAACCCCCCACAAATGACACCATTTTGGAGACTAGACCCCCCCAAGGAACTTATCTAGATGTGTGATGAGAACTTTGAACCCCCAAGGGCTTCACAGAAGTTTATAACGTACAGCGGTACAATTAAAAAATCATATTTTTTCCAAAAAAATGATCTTTTCACCCTCAATTTTTATTTTTCCAAGGGTAACAGGACCTAAAAGATATTGTGCAATTTGTCCTGAGTGCGCTGATACCCCACATGTGGGGGTAAACCACTATTTGGGCGCATGACAGAGCTCGGAAGGGAAGCAGCGCCATTTGACGTTTTTGGCTGGAATTGAGATCGGACACCATGCCGCGTTTGGAAAGCCCGTGATGCACCAAAACAGTAGAAACCCCCCACAAATGACACCATTTTGGAAACTAGACCCCCCAAGGAACTTATCTAGATGTGTGGTGAGCACTTTGAACCCCCCAGTGCTTCACAGAAGTTTATAACGCCCGGGCGTGAAAATAAAAAAATCGTATTTTTTCCACAAACATGATCTTTTAGTCACCAATTTTTTTATTTTCCCAAGGGTACAAGGAGAAATTGGACCCCAAAAGTTGTTGTCCAATTTGTCCTGAGTACGCTGATACCTCATATGTGGGAGAAAACTACTGTATGGGCACACGTTGGGGCTCGGAAGGGAAGTAGTGACGTTTTGGAATGCAGACTTTGATGGATTTGTCTGTGGGTGTCATGTGCATTTGGAGAGCCCCTGATGTACCTAAACTATTGAAGCTCCCCACAAGTGACCCCATTTTGGAAACTAGACCCCCCACGGAATTTATCTAGATGTGTGGTGAGCACTTTGAACCCCCAAGTGCTTCACAGAAGTTTATAACGCCTGGGCGTGAAAATAAAAAAATAATTTTTTTCAATTTTTTTGGCTGGAATTGAGATCAGACGCCATGCTGCATTTGGAGAGCACCTGATGTGCCTAAACAGTGGAAACCCCCCAATTATAACTCCAACCCTAACCCCAACACACCCCTAACCCTAATCTCAGCCCTAACCCTAGCCTTAACCCTAGCCCTAACCCTAACCCTAGCCCTAGCCCTAACCCTAACCCTAACCCTAATGGGAAAATGGAAATAAATACATTTTTATTTTATTATTTTCCCTAACTAAGGGGTTGATAACGGGGGGTTTGATTTACTATTTATGGCGGTTTTTATGTTTGGCAGCTGTCGCACGCTAAAAGACGCTTTTTATTGTAAACATAGTTTTTGCATCACCACATATTGAGAGCTATAATTTTTCCGTATTTTGACCCACCGAGTCATTTGAGGTCTTATTTTTTACGGGACGAGTTGACGTTTTTATTGGTACCATTTTCGGGCACGTGACATTTTTTGATCGCTTTTTATTCCGATTTTTGGGACGCAGAATGAACTAAAACCAGCGTTTCATGAATTTCTTTTGGGGGGGTGCGTTTACACCGTTCCGCATGTGGTAAAATTGATAAAGCGGCTTTATTCTTTGGGTCAGTACGGTTACAGCGATACCTCATTTAGGTCTTTTTTTATGTTTTGTCAGTTTTATGCAATGAAAACTCTTTTATATAAAAAATAATTATTTGTGCATCGCTTTATTATGCGAGCTATAACTTTTTAATTTTTTTGGAGATGATGCTTTATGGCAGCTCGTTTTTTGCGGGACAAGCTGACGTTTTCAGAGGTACCATGGATATTTATATGCGTCTTTTTGATCGCGCGTTATTGCACTTTTTGTTCGGTGGTATGAGAATAAATCATTATTTTTTGCCTCGTTTTTTTTTTTTTTTTTTAAGGGGTTCGTTAAAGGGGTTAACTAATGGGAAGAATTTATTGGGGAATATTTTTTTTTTTTACTAATTTATTTAACGATTTTTTTAAAAATTATTTTTACACTTTTACACTTAAGCTTGCAAGCAGCTCATGACATCCCTGCCATGCGCTGCTTACAAGCATAAAGCAGTTGCTGGCATTGGAACAGGACGCTGTGAGGGAACGCCGAAAAGGTAAGGGTAATGGTTTTATTAAAAAAATATTTTCTGATGTGGCCATACCTACCAGGATGGGGGCAGGGGCCAATCATACCAGGTTAAGGATGGGAACATGCATATCAGGACTGGGATGGGGCTAATCATACCAGGATAAGGATCGGATCATGCATACCAGGACCGGGATGGGGGCCAATCATACTAGGTTAAGGATGGGGCCATGCATACTAGGACGAGATGGGGGCCCTGCATACCAGGATAGGGATGAGGACGATCATTCCTGCCAGGATAGGGTTGAGGGGGACCATTTCTACCAGGATAGGGATAAGGGTGGCATGCATACCAGGCTAGGGATGAGGGGACCATATATATCAGGACAGGGGATATTAAGTACAAAATTGACCACATTTTTTGCTTCAATTTTTTCCCCTAATTTCCTCCTCTAAAACCTAGGTGCGTCTTATGGTCCATTGCATCGTATAGTCTGAAAAATATGGTAACTATAATGTAATGTAAAATGTAATTTTAGCAATATATCAAAATACATGCAACTGCGATACTACTTTGGTCTAATTTTTAGGTCCAAAACTATTTATCTCTACATTTTGACTGTTGCTAAAGTTTCATACTTCAGAATTGAAGGTCTGGTAACCCACCCTCTATCATGAAACGGTTAAATAAAATTGGTCAAAGAAACTGTATGTGTTAGAAGAACAGGCAGGTCAGTTGAGAAATTAAAAAGTAGGAAAATGTTGTATAGTTTCAAACAATGTACTAAAAGTACCTTCTTAATTTTGGTTGCTCGGTATGTTTTCTATTATCTCATACCTCTGTAGCCCCCTATTTTTACTGTTATAGCTAGTTTCAGTCATATATCGTAATTTTACCAGTAGTACCATTTCTGTAACTACATTTCTGGAGCCTTCATGGAATTGTACACTTAGGACCCTGATGTACAAAATTCTGTATAATGTTTTATTATAATATTTTGTGATTGTCAATGTAATGATGTGACTATAAATAAAAGGTAATTATTGTAAACATATGTAATGATCCCTTTGTCTCATGAGATCTTTAGTTATGACTGTCCACACTGGGCAAAGTCTTTCCACCCCTCCCAAGTAATTGGATCACATCTTGATAATATTTATTAGGTTGTTAAAATTCTCTTCCTAGTTAGCGTCCAGGGTATTTACTGCCATACTGTATGACTTCAAAGACCAAGTTATGCGGCTATAAACAATAAAATACTATAAGCCAAATGAAAAGCTACTTTTGTATATGAGGTAATAAAAAATATATCACTATATCACTACAGTTATATACTTCTTTCACTGTTTTATAACCATCAAAAGTGTAAAAAGAGAACAGGGTGGCAGCAGGAAATCAAATTTCTACCTATTGGCCCTTATTATTAATTACGATATATTTTGTTTCATAAAAATTAGGGTGTTTGCAGTCAGTCATATGAATTGAGGCTGTACATGTACGACTTAAGAATGCCTACCGTTCACAACTGTACTCACTACTGTTACAGTTTTATGGGATGCAGAGACAACAGTCTCACCTGATTTACCTGAGGGGGTCTAAAGACCTCTCCCTATGCAATGTAAGAAGATATGACCATTATTTATGGCTCATGGTAACTTAGGGCCTTGATACAGGTTTTGCCCTGGGATACAGGAGTTTCAGTTATGCTTTGATGCCAGCCCTCCCTTACTCATCATTTTTTACCTTGACAATTAAACATACAAAGCACACCAAGAATATTAATTTACGGCCATGACTAATGGAAGTAATGAGAATTAAGTGTTACATCTACAATACAGCTAGGATTAGGGGAACTTCTCTATTGTGCCCTTCCTCTTCTCCCCGTTACCTTGCTGCAATAGCACTCCCTACAACGCTGCTGACAACTGATGTGGGTGGTGAGACTAAGAAGACATGTTTCCATCATTTTTTTTTTGTGAACCAACTGTCCGCAAAAAAAATACGGCAATGTGAACAGCTCCATTGTTTCTAAAGTGTGAGTAAAAAACACTGATGAACACATACAGTAAAAAAAGATGAATGAGGCCTTAAGAAAAGCACCTATATAATAAGGTGCGCCGTGTGAGGGCCCATCCACTGAGTTGCCTTCACATGGAGAGACTGTGTTTGGTGCAAATGAAGTGGTGTTAGTTCCACGATAGTTGTGGCAAGAAACACACTGTTGACAGTGTTTCATTAGCAGCTGTGAAGTAGTTCACCTTTCTCAGTCCCAGTTATTTCGAAGAAGTGTTATTCCATGAAAATTGCATTTATCTGTTAAAATGTTGCTGACTGTGCCTTATGAGTAATTCAAAATTAGGAAGAAGAATGGAACTCCTTAGACGAAAAAGAGGTGCAAGGATAGGGTCCCATCTCTTACTATACAAAATGTATGGAATCCGGAACTAAAAAAAATGGCTAAATTTGACTGAAATCAAGAAATAGTGTACCATCAAGAAATAGTGTACCAAATATATTGATGTTTCGATCTAATTAACCTTCATCAGATATACACTAGTAGCTTGACTAGCTGGCAACCATTGCAACTGTGGGAAGAAGGGCCCCCGCCGAGTGTACGGGCCGGAACAAAGGGGACCGTCACCTAGGTTCCGGGGGAGACTGTTCCCCGGGGACAGAGTTCAGGGACTGACCGTTGAGATGGACAGATGGGCTGGGGGAGGAACGAGTATAAAAGGGATGGGGAACGCTAGTCACGGTGAGTCAGCAGACCGGGACAGAAACAGCAGGAGTCCGTGGGAGCGACTGAGAGCCAAAGCGACATACCAGAGCCAAGAGAGATGTTCACCTAGGACATCAGAGGGATGGCGCCCAGACGACCGTCCGAGAGCCGCTGCCCCGCTTCAACCCGCGGCCACTGCCGCCTCACCCCAGACCGTGGCTGCGACCTGCCCGCGGTCGCCAGCGGCCGTTGCCACCCCACATCAGCCCGCAGCTGCGGCCTACCCGTGGTCGCTTGTGGCCGTTGCTGCCTCGCTCCAGCCCGCGGCTGCGGCCTGTCTCCCACCATCCGCAGATGCACTGCTCTCACCCGTGGCCGCGGCAAGTCCAGTGCCGTCGGCGGCCACCACAGTCCCGCTCCGGTCCGCGGCAAGGGCTGGGCTGTTGCTCACCATGGATTCCCCGTCGCAGCTGTCAGCTGCACAGGTGGCCTGCCAATCGCCACCCCGCATCGCTGCTGCTTTCCCCAGTCCAGGGGTTGCGGCCCACCCATCCAAGGACTCCTCCAGGGCCTGTGGTGCCCTGGTGTCACCGGAGCATCGGAAGGCTCGAAGACTACGCTAACTCTTCAGCGGCTGGGCCCAGCGGCTGCTACGCCGAAGAACCACCGGCCAGAACGCCGAGGGACTTCAGGACGGCTAAGTTGATTATATAGTTAAGGATCCGTAGTCGACCATACCGTGGCCCTATAGTGACCGGCTTTCGACGGACGTAGTCGTGTTCTAATCTGTTCGTGTTTGCTTGTATTGAGCCCCTGCGAGGGCAACTCTTGTTACCCCTTTGGTTGGTCAGGCTATGACTGAGGACAGTTTCCTCTAGGCCTATAAACGTTATTACAAAAAGCACTAAACCGTCTCGTGCCTCGTCACTGCGTACCTGCTAGTACCACATTTGGCGTAGTCGGCAGGATGCAGTCTCCGAGCGCAGATGGCGGTGCGCCCGACCAGAGTGGGGCTGCAGGTGCTGCCGATAATGGGGGCCCCCGCTCTAGCATCTCTCTGGGGGCTCTGGGGGCTATGCTAAGTAACTTGCCCCGGTTTTCTGGCTCCAATACACTGCTGTGGAGCTGGACAGAGCGCATGTGGGGCCTCTTTCGTATGCATCTGATGACCCCCGATTTAAAGGCTGAGGTGGCCCTCATGACACTAGATTGGGAAGCCCAGAAGTCAGTGATGTTGAGACCCCCGGGACACCGCAACACCTTTGCCAGGGTCTTGCAGACTCTGGAAGAAACCCACGGGGATCCAACAAACATGGGAGAGTTGAGGACCCGGTTGTTCAGTTGTTCAGTCGGATGCAGGTGGAGGGAGAGACCATCACCCAGTTTATGAACGCTCTCCAGGAACTATACACAGCCATAGAGCGTAAGGATGGAGTAGGGGTAGGGCCCATCGACATTAAACTGCGTGACCTGTTAGTGACTGGACTCCGGGACCCGTTAATTAAGCAGGCATTGCGGGAGCAGCTCCGAGTGAACCTACGCATAGCTTTCTCTGAGGTGGGGAGTCAGGCCCGGGTACGAGAGCAGGAGCAGGGGATGACGGTTCCCGTGGGGAAGGCCCAGGGCATGGAGGCTCCCGTAAACGCTGTCTGAGAGCCTCAGTGGATTGAGGAAGTGAGACAAGAGCTAAAGAGTATCCAGGGCGAGCTGGCCAAAGTGAAGAAGAGAATGGAGCCCGCGCCCGGCCGGCTTGGCTACAATCCCGGGCCCTGGGGGCCTCGCAATACCTGGGGTGGCCGGGCCTCACCACCCCGATGTTATGAGTGTGGAGAACTGGGCCACTTCGCATGAGAGTGCTCGCGGCATGGGAGATACCCACCCCGGCGGGCATTAAACTAGAGGTAGAGGGCTTCGGGCATGGGGGACGCTGCTCGGAGCCGGAAGCCACAACAAGGGGTGGTGGAAGTCCAGAAGATCTGGTCGCTAAGTGCCCAATAGTGTGGGCCGAAGTCGATGGTCATGCTGTACGGTGCCTAGTGGATATGGGGTCACAAGTAACGACCATGTCTGCAACTTACTTCCGGCAGCATTTCCCGGAAGCGGCAAGGCCCCAGTGGGGGCCCATGATACGACTAGTATCCGCGAACTAACTGCCAGTTCCTGTCGCCGGAGTGGTGTGGCCCCAAATGTCGTTGTGTGGTAAATACCTCGGCCGCCGGGGAGTGGTCCTAACCCAAGGAGAAACTAGCGACCATCATCCAGTTATCTTGGGTGTGAACATACTACAGGAGTTCGGCAATATACTCCTCAACGATCCCACGCAGGAGACCCTGAGCCAGTGGGGTTCTTGCATAGCCCAAGGGCAGGTCTTCCAGCGGTTGGTGTGGGAGGCGCGAGTGCTCCAGGAGTGCCAGGAGGGTGAGACGCTGGGCAAAGTCATCGCGCCGGCAGCTCCCCCGTTCGTGCTTCCTCCAGGGCAGACGGTGGTGGCCCTGCCGATCCACGCCCTGATGCCACTGGAGGGCGTGGAAGTGCAGGTGGAACCATGCTACTCAGAGCGCCTGCACCCTGCCATACTGGTAGTCCGCTCCCTGGCCACGGTGTGGGAAGGGACCGTCCTGGTGCGTTGTGTCAACCTGAAAGACAAAGATATCGCCTTGAAGCCCCGGGCAGAAATGGCCAAACTAGTAAGGCCTATTGAGGAGATGCTGTCGGACCCCACGGTCCAGTTGAAGGTGCAGCCCGAAGATCCTTGGGCCGTAACGATACGGATCCTACAGACTGCCATATCCTCGACCCAGGAGAAAGGTCGAGCCATCCTGGAGAGAATGCGGGCCGAACTCTCCGGCCTAGCGCCAGCCCAACTTCTCCAGGTAGAGATACTTCTCGGACAATATTACAGTGTCTTCGCCAGTCATGAGGATGACTTTGGATGTACCAAGGCAATCACGCATGGGATCCCCATGGAGGGAGAGGCCCCAATCCGGGAGCGATATCGGCAAATTCCACCGCAGCTATACCAGGAAGTGAAAACCCTATTAGCTCAAATGCTTCGGAAGGGGGTCATACGAGAAAGCCAGAGCCCCTGGGCGGCCCCTATTGTACTGGTTCGCAAAAAGATGGTACTCTGTGTTTTTGTGTGGATTACCGAAAGTTGAACGCCTGCACCATCAAGGACTTGTATCCGCTGCCCCGTATTGAAGAGTCTCTGTCCGCCTTGGGGAACGGAACATACTTCTCGACTCTAGACCTGGCCAGTGGGTACTGGCAGGTGCCGATGTCGGAAGAAGTGAGAGCCAAGACGGCATTAATCCTTCCCATGGGACTGTTTGAGTTTAATCGGATGCCTTTCGGGCTGGCCAACACCCCAGGAACTTTCCAGCGGTTGATGGAGTGGTGTCTGGGAGACCTCAACTTCGAAGCCACATTGATATACCTGGACGATATTATCATCTATTCCGCCACGTTCGAGGACCACCTGCGGCAGTTGGGGCAGGTGCTCGGCCGGCTGCAGAAGTACGGGTTGAAGGTAAAGCCCCAGAAATGCCACCTGTTCCGCACCCAGATCGAATATCTGGGGCATACCGTCTCGGCGGAGGGTGTCAGACCATCCCTGGAAAAGGTTGCTGCCATCCAGGGGTGGCCTACCCCCGAGATGGTGAAAGACATGCGGGCCTTCCTGGGGTTGGCCGGCTACTACCGTCGGTTCGTGAAGAATTTTCCACGCCGAGCCCTGCTTGACCTGCTGAAGGGTACTCCAGCCGGGGAGAATGGATGGAATGTCCAGTGGCAGCAACCGCAAGAGGATGCGTTTCAAGATCTCAAAGCTGCACTCTCAGAAGCCCCGGTATTGGCGTATGCGGATTTCTCGCAACCGTTCATCCTGCATACCGATGGGGACTAGGAGCTGTGTTGTCACAGGTGCAGGACGGCTGAGGGAAAGAGATCGCCTATGGTAGCCGGTTGCTGCATGACTCAGAACGCAACCCGGACAATTACAGCTCCTTTAAGCTCGAGCTCCTCGCAGTAGTGTGGGCAATGACGGAGCGGTTCACAGAGTATCTGGCGGGCTCTGAGGTGGTGGTGTGGACTGACAACAACCCACTAGCCCATTTGGAGAATGCCAAACTGGGGGCCCTGGAGCAGCGGTGGGTGGCTCAGATGGCCAAGTTCAACTACAAGATTATCTACAAAACAGGGGCTGAAAACGTGCATGCTGACGCACTCTCCAGAATCAGACACACCTGTCCAGGGAGGAATCGAGACGACGAATTAGAAGGAGAAGAGACGCCGTTCGCCCTCACCACCGCCGCGCTTACAGCCACCGCGAAAGAAGCGACTCATTCGGGACCCTTAGAGGGAATGCTGGAACAGCCACGTGACAAGTGGATCCAGCAGCAGCAGGAAGATGGAGAAATTGGACTCCTGCGCTGATGGGTGGCCACGGGCAAATTGCCCACTGGCTGACAGAGACAGACTTTGACCCAGGATATGTTGCTGATGTTGCGCCAGTGGGATAAACTAGACATCGAAAAGGGACTTTTATATCGGAGAGCCGTGTCACGAACAACGGCTGCTACAATATGGCAGGTGATCGTGCCCGGAACCCATCTCAGCCAACTGGCTCGGGAAGCCCACGAAAAGGGGGCTCACTTTGGTGCTCAAAAGACTTTGCATTGGTTGCAGCAGATAGTGTACCATGCACGCTTGCACGCTGCTGTGGAAGAAGTTTGCCGAACCTGCCGCCCGTTCGAGCTCGCTAAACCTCCCGCGCAATGGGTCCCGGTGCAGACAATTGTAACATCAGCTCCCCTCGAGCACCTCACGGTGGACTATCTGACCATAGGTCCTGCCTACCAGGGGTATGAGCATTGTCTTGCTATGGTGGATCATTTCACCAAGTTCGCCGTGGTCACCCCCACCCGAGACCAGACAGCGGAGTCGGCCGCTTATGTGATTTGTAAAAACTTTATCCAAGTGTACGGCTGCCCACAACGAATACCTTCGGACCAAGGAGTGTGCTTCCTAGGAAGAGTCATGGAAGAACTACATCATCTCTACGGTATCGATAAGTCTCGGACTACACTATACCACTCGCAGGGAAACGGAGCCTGCGAACGATTCAATTGGACACTAATCCAAATGCTGAATACCCTGGAGAGTGACCGAAAGGCCCGCTGGCCTGAATACGTCCCTGAGCTGGTGTGGGTATATAATAACCGGGTGCACCGGGTGACTGGTTACACCCCCTACTCATTGCTGTTTGGACGGGAAGGCAAAGGAATCATGGAAGTGGAGTTAAACCCGGAGGAACCCCAACCCTGGACCGGAGTATCCTCATGGGTCCGAAACCACCGGCACCGGCTGCAGACCCTCCACTGAATCGTCCATACAAAGCTCCAGGACCTAGAACACCCGGGGGGGAGCGCTGCCCCCACCAATTGACTTTCAGAGACTGGGGATCGGGTACTCGTACTAGATCAATGCCCCCCAAAACAAGTTAGAACCATGGTGGGAGGAGAACCTGTACCGAGTGTTACGCCGGATAAGCCCCGACGGGCCTGTGTATGAAATACAATCCGAAGGAAAAGACGCACCTCTCACTCGTGTTGTGCACCGTTACATGTTACGACCTTGTGCATCCACTGATCCCATGCGACCCGAACCGATCCCTCAGGTCCCTGACCCCCTGCCCATGGTCTGGGACCTGGACGATGAAGAGGACTCCCCAACCGCATCCGCGGGTCACCCAAGTAGTGACACTACAGTGGACCCGGGCACCCCACCAGAATTGACTATCCTACCGCCATCCACCACCCCAGAAGACTTCACCATACCCGAACTTCGACGCTCTGAGCGATCAACAGCTGGCAAACCCCCTGAACGTTACGAACAGGACCATTTTGTATGGCGACAAGGACTGTTGTCTCCAAAGACTCACTCCTCCTTGCTACAACTGAGTGTTAACACACTCCACCGTCTCGCCACCACCCCACATAGAGCGACCGCTCTGACCCTGGCTAACCTAAAGGCATAAGTGACCATTACCTAATTCAGGACAGCCCTTAGTTCAGAACTAGTACGGTGACTTATGTGATCAAGGTCTTGAATGACCGAAACGTCATTCTGTCGCAATCACTATAAGAGCGCTTGCTTTCAACAAATTTCACTAATAAGCAAATACTCCTTAAGTGTATGTGTGCAGTGATTCTAATAGACAAAGACTAACCCGAGTCTACAAAAACCCTCTGGCAAGCATACAGGATGGGAGAGTGTGAGAAGAAGGGCCCCCGCCGAGTGTTCGGGCCGGAACCAAGGGGACCATCACCTAGGTTCCGGGGGAGACTGTTCCCGGGGGACAGAGTTCAGGGACGGACCATTGAGAAGGACAGATGGGCTGGGGGAGGAATGAGTATAAAAGGGGCGGGGAACGCTACTCACGATGAGTCAGTAGACTAGGACAGAAGCAGCAGGAGTCCGTGGGAGTGACTGAGAGCCAAAGCATCTTACCAGAGCCAGGAGAGACGTTCACCTAGGACATCAGAGGGACGGCACCCAGACGACCGTCCGAGAGCCGCTGCCCCGCTTCAACCCGCGGCCACTGCCGCCTCACCCCAGACCGTGGCTGCGACCTGCCCGCAGTTGCCAGCGGCCGTTGCTGCCTCGCTCCAGCCCGCGGATGCGGCCTGTCTCCCACCATCCGCAGCCGCCCTGCTCTCACCCGTGGCCGCGGCAAGTCCAGTGCCGTCGGCGGCCACCACTGTCCCGCTCTGGTCCATGGCAAGGGCTGGGCCATTGCTCGCCGCGGATTCCCCGTCGCAGCTGTTAGCTGCACAGGAGGCCTGCCAATTGCCACCCCGCATCGCTGCTGCTTTCCCCAGTCCAGGGGCTGTGGCCCACCCATCCAAGAACTCCTCCAGGGCCTGTGGTGCCCCGGTGTCACCGGATCATCAGAACACTTGAAGACTACGTCAACTCTTCAGCGGCTGGGCCCAGCGGCAGCTACGCCGATGAACCACCGGCCAGAACGCCGAGGGACGTCAGGACGGCTAAGTTGATTATATAGTTAAGGACCCGTAGTCTGCCATACCGTGGCCCTATAGTGACTGGCTTTCGCCGGACGTAGTCGTATTCTAATCTGTTCGTTTTTGCTTGTATTGACCCCCTGCGAGGGCAACTCTTGTTACCCCTTTGGTTGGTCAGGCTACAACTGAAGACAGTTACCTCTAGGCCAATAAACGTTATTACAAAAAGCACTAAATCGTCTCGCGCCTCGTCACTGCGTCCTGCGTACCTGCTAGTACCACACAACCGCAATACTGCACTAGGCATTTATGTGTTTTCAAGCACAGGGGCAGCTATTTGAAATGTAAACAGTCGAAATCTAATCCTCAGACATTTATAAAATTATATTGTGGTAGAGCTGCTCACTTGTCTGGACAAAGAGGTATAAATGGAACACTGTCTCTTTAAGAACGTGCTTGGTTAATTGAAGGCAGCATAAACCAAGCTGGGAATAATAAACATGACCTTCTGGGCCAAAACAGCAAAACAAAACAAAAAGAAAACACAGTCCTTTTCCTAGTTCAACCCACTCACGGGTTTAATGTCCACGGTACAGGTCCTTATCATAATGCACGGGCACAAACACTTTCCTGGATTGTTTCTTCTCCAATTACACTGCACACTGAAACCTTTCGGAAGTTGGCAATTTAAGCCCCAGACCATGTGACTGATCATATAATTGTGACATCACTAAGGTCCTGTCAGCACACGGCTCTGTAGGTGGAGATAAGGTTGACATTCTCCTATCCACTAAGGTTGTCATTCTCCTATCCGCTCTATGAATGTCCACATAAAAACAAGCCCATATTGTAACTAAGCTTAACCCTCGCAACACTTACTGTGCTGGAGGAAAAACTCTGGGTTTTATATCACTGATGCCATTAGGTGTAGTGAAACATCTCTCCTCCTTTACTTTGCCAGTGACTTTGTCACATGTCCCCCACTCTGCCCAAAGCTGTGGGTTTTGGCACCTTCACTGGCTAAACAAGGGACATCTGCGTTCCCATGCAACCTCCCTGGCCTGTTCTCCATATGGAAAGTAAAATCCTGAAGCGCCAGAAACCACCTAGTTACCAGGGCATTCTTCCCTTTCTTTTCCCTCATCCATCTCAAGGGTGCATGATTTGATATTAGCCTGAACTTTCTGCTTAGCAGGTAATATCTTGGGGTGTCAATTGCCCACTTAATTGCCCAGCAGTCTTTCTCCATGATGGCATAGTTATCCTCACAGGAGGAGAGTTTCCTACTCAGGTATAGTACTGGGTGTTCATCACCATCTATTTCCTGGGGCAGCACAGCTCCAAAACAGACTTTGGAGACTTCTGCTTGGAGCACAAACTTCTTAGTGAAGTCTCGTGCAGCCAAGACTGACTGTCTGCACAGGACTAGCTTCAACTTCTGGAATGCCATCTCAGCTTCAGAGGACTATTTGACCTTTGTCAACTGTGTGCCCTTGAGAAGGTCAGTCAGGGGGGCAGCTATCATGGCGAAGTTTGGGATAAATCGACGATAATGTTCCAGAATTCCCAGGAACTACATAGCCTGCTTTTTTAAGACTGGCTGTGGCCACTTTTGGTTTGCCTCCACTTTGTCTATTTGGGGCTTTATCTCACCCCTTCCAACGACATAGCCCAAGTACATTGCCTCTTCTTTCCCGAGGGTGCACTTGTTCAGGTTTATGGTAAACCCTGCCTTCCTCAGTGCTTTGAATGCCGCCTGGACCTTCTGCAGGTTACTTCCCCAATCCGGGCTGAAGATCATGATGTCGTCCATGTAAGTAGTGGCTTACTTCTTGTGAGGGACTAATATCTGGTCCATAGCCCTCTGGAAGGTAGCTGGGGCTCCTTGTAGTCCAAATGGCATCTGGGTATTTTGAAAGCACCCATCAAGTGTTGAGAAGGCCGTCTTTTCCTTGGTACTTGGAGACAGGAGAATTTGCGAGTAAACTTTCATTAGGTCCAGGGTGGTGATGTATTTGGCTGACCCTAGCCTCTCAATGAGCTCATCAACTCGGGGCATCGGATACGGGTGGAAGTTGGACACCTCATTTAGCTTTCTGTAATCGTTACAGAAGCGTCACTCTCCAACAGGTTTTGGCACAAGGACAATATGGAGGGGACCAGCCACTCTTTGACTCCTCGATCACACCCAGGCTCAATATGCTCTTCACCTCCTTGGAGATTACTACGCATGAGCTTCAGGAATCCGATACAGCCTTTAGTTCACCCTCACATGTGCCTCAGTCAGGATTTCGTGCTCCACAATTTGCGTACATCCTAGTAACTCCAAAAACAGATCTCGATTCCGCTGAAGAATCTCACAGCACTGTTGTTTCTGGGCCAGTGACAGTGTCTCTGCCACTGTGACATCCTTGACCTTCAGGCATGTTTCTCCTACAGGATCCCTGCCTCGCCACGCTTTCAGCAGGTTAATGTGGTACACCTGGCATGGTTTTCTTCTCCCCAGTTGGTGGACCTTGTAGTTGACATCACTCAACTTCTCGACCACCTCGTATGGCCCTTTCTACTTGGCCAGAAATTTACTTTGCATGGTGGAGATCAGCACCAGCACCCAGTCTCAAGTGCAAAACTGTCTCAGTCTTGCCGACCGAATGCAGACCCTTGGCTTCTTGTGCTTGTAGGAGACTCTCCCTCACAATTGGCATCACATGCACGATTCTGTCCTGCATCAGGGCCACATGTTTGAAAACACTTCCCAGGTCTCCATGGCAGTGCCCAGAGGACCTTGAAGATGTCGTCCATATAAGAGCTCAAATGGGGTGAAACCTGTAGAGGTCTGGGGAACTTCCCTGATGGAGAACAGTAGATATGACAGGAGGCAATCCAAGTCTTGGCCATCCTTCTACACAACCTCTTCAGCATAGATTTAAAGGTTTTATTGAACCTCTCCACCAGGCTGTCTGCTTGCAGATGGTACACCAGCATCCTAAGTTAGGTAATCTGGAGGGCCTTAGACAATTCCCTCATTACTTTAGAAATGAACGGTGTCCCTTGATCTGTCAAGATCTCCTTCTGCATATATATAATTCCTGTGCTATACTCTTGGCAGAGGAGTTTCTCAGTGGTACCACCTCCAGGTACCGCTTACCATAGTCCATTACTACCAGGATGTATTGGTGACCCCTGGCGGACTTAACTAAGAGCACGACCAGATCAATGGCAATCCGGTCAAATGGGACTTCAATTATGAGTAACAAAGTCCCATGTGACACCTAGGCCAGTAGAACCTATGAAGAACTCACTCTTATGTTTTATCTATGCCTAGATACCCCCCAAGACAAGAGCATGGGCCAGATCTAGTATCTTATGTCCATAGAGTCCTGGGACTAATAGCTGCTCTAATACTATCCCCCCCACACTTTAGTGACATGATATAGCAACTTCTCATTGACTGCAAAGTATAGGAACATAGTATCGGCCTCCGGCTCTTGGGCAACCCCATTTATCACAGTAACATTTTCAAGTGCATTTTTTAAAGTTAAATCCTGCAGTTGGACAGTTCCAAAATTACTGCCAGAAAAACCTGGTTCAGAAATTTCGACCTCACTGATCACCATCTCGTCCTCGTCACCGACCAGGACACACAAGGGGAACTCGTCCTTCTCCAACTTTGATGGGGTTTCATCGGGGCTGAGCTGGCCCCTGTCTGCATCTTTTGGTATCTCCACCTTTCTACATAAGTCCCAGAAAAGGCTGAAATCCCACCCAATTTTCACAGGGTGTAGCAAACCTTCGATTATCCTGACCTCATGGGACCCCGGCTTGCTTAATCTACACTCTGGAGATAGGATAGTACTTGCATAATCCCCATGGATACAGCGGACACACAAGAGTGTTTCCCTGTGATCAACTGATGGGGGAGTGTGGCCCTTATCAGGGTGACCAAACTACCTAAGTTTCAGAGTCCTGACCTCTGCACCCCATTTACTGAAACAGGACATGCCTGCGGCCCCTCACTGGGTCGTTATCCCACTGCAGGCGGCATATGCAAAGTAGGAGCAGCACCTCCCTAAGCTGCAGTCCATCTATTCTAAGGACAAGTGACAACGGGCGACTAAAAGTCCAGGACAGCGACATCTCCAGCAAAACAAGTCTTTACCCGTGGACTTTGACAACCCACATTACTACCCCTCTTTTGGGGCTCAGGTTATCACTGGATACCCCAGGATGGAGATGCACCACCCCCTGGCTTCCTTAGGGTTCTCTCGACCACCTGATACTGTTCCACTAGGCTCACCAGTTTGACAACTTTCTGGGGATCTCCCTGGGCAACCTACGTCTGCACTGGCCTAGGAAGGGAGTACACAAATCAGTCCATGACAACCCTCTCGACCATCTGGACTGGAGTGGAAGATTCTGGCTGCAACCATTTTTGCACCAGATACAGTAGGTCAAACATTTGGGACCGAGGTGGTTTGTCCCCATAACATGCCCAGTGGTCAGCCCTCTGTGTTCTGATTGACATAATCACTCCTGCGTGCCAAAATTTCAGTTTTTAACTTGGCATAAGAGAAAACACACTGTTCTAGATCTTGAGGTTAAAATCATCAATTTTATTCCAATATTTTAATTAAGACTCCATCATTAAAACTTGTAGACAGGGAGGGAAAAATCCAATGCAAATCAAACACAAACTGCGTTTATCTTGAGTATGCACTATGCAATGATTAAGAATGAATGTTGCTTTTGAAATGTGTTGCTTTTTTGCCTGTATACTAGTGATGGTTGAGCACAAAAATGCTTGGGTGCTCGTTGTTCGGATCGAGCAAATTTGAATGCTTGGGTGCTCGACCCGAGCAACGAGCCCAATGGAAGTCTATGGGAAAACCAAGCATTTTTGCCGCGATCCCCCCGGGGTCCTTTTGTGGTCTAAAAATGTCTGAAATCAATGGGAACAGTGCTCAAATGACACGGGAACATCATGAGGAAGACCCCTGGAAGAATTTCTGACTCCTAGGTCACAGCAGTGAACAATGTTGTCAGATTGTTAACAACGCCACTTTTACAGACGTATACTAAAACATACAAAAATGAAATCAAAATTGATTTTCCTGGGAAATATGTTAAGGAACATCCTTTTTAGGGTAATAATTTGTATGTAAGGCAAAAGAAATTACACCCCCAAAAGAATGTACCTCCACCACTTGGACTATGTTCACAAGTAGCGTTTTTGATGCGTTTTTCAACTTTACCATTGCTTTCAACCAAGACAAATGCATTCACTGGGAAGTGTCATTTTAACATTTAACAACCTTAGCTGGCCATGTGGTGTGTGATACATCATTAGACACATCCTGCTTCATTTATGAAGCAGGGACTTTGAAAATCACAAAGCATATTTTTATAGGGGCCTCAGATGGCAATAATATTCTTAAAGGGCCATCAGCCAGCTATGCTTTGTTGTTTCCATTATTAAACAGTGGGTCTCCTATACTGTTATTGCCAATACATTGAATGCAAGGCCTGCCCCAGATTTGGGCGCACCTCAATACCCCTTTGACGAGATGTACAGGAGGGTCTCATGAAAAATGTTCCCATTATAATAAAATGGGTCTTCCATAGTGTTTACCTACAGTATGCATTGAATGCAAGGCCTGCCCTGCCACAAAGGTACACGCATCCCAATAACCCTTTGAACAGACGTACTTGAGGGCCTCATGACAAAAATGTTCCCATTAGAAGAAAGTATCTCCCACAAAGTTACACACACGCCAATAACACTTGGAACAGGATGGCCACATGAAACCAAAGTCCCCATTTTTTTCATTTGGTACTGCCATACTGTTAACCTATGCATTAAATGCAAGGCCTGCCCTGCCACAAAGTTACATGCACCCCAATATGCCTTTGAACCCACGTACTGGATGGCCACATGAAAACCAAGTTCACATTATTCATTTGGTACTCCCATACAGTTTGCTTATGCATTGAATGCAAGGCCCACCCTGCCAAAAAGTTACATGCACCCCAATAAGCCTTTGAACCCACATACTGGATGTTCACATGCAACCATAGTTCCCAGTATTCATTTGGTACTCCCATACTGTTTGCTTATCCATTGATTTCAAGGCCTGCCATTCACTGGAGGGCCTCACAACAAACATGTTCCCATTAGAAGAAAGTGTGTCTCCCATAGTGTTTGCCTACAGTGGGGCAAAAAAGTATTTAGTCAGTCAGCAATAGTGCAAGTTCCACCACTTAAAAAGATGAGAGGCGTCTGTAATTTACATCATAGGTAGACCTCAACTATGGGAGACAAACTGAGAAAAAAAAATCCAGAAAATCACATTGTCTGTTTTTTTTTCATTTTATTTGCATATTATGGTGGAAAATAAGTATTTGGTCAGAAACAAGCAATCAAGATTTCTGGCTCTTACAGACCTGTAACTTCTTCTTTAAGAGTCTCCTCTTTCCTCCACTCATTACCTGTAGTAATGGCACCTGTTTAAACTTGTTATCAGTATAAAAAGACACCTGTGCACACCCTCAAACAGTCTGACTCCAAACTCCACTATGGTGAAGACCAAAGAGCTGTCAAAGGACACCAGAAACAAAATTGTAGCCCTGCACCAGGCTGGGAAGACTGAATCTGCAATAGCCAACCAGCTTGGAGTGAAGAAATCAACTGTGGGAGCAATAATTAGAAAATGGAAGACATACAAGACCACTGATAATCTCCCTCGATCTGGTGCGCCACACAAAATCCCACCCCGTGGGGTCAGAATGATCACAAGAACGGTGAGCAAAAATCCCAGAACCATGCTGGGGGACCTAGTGAATGAACTGCAGAGAGCTGGGACCAATGTAACAAGGCCTACCATAAGTAACACACTACGCCACCATGGACTCAGATCCTGCAGTGCCAGACGTGTCCCACTGCTTAAGCCTGTACATGTCCGGGCCCGTCTGAAGTTTGCTAGAGAGCATTTGGATGATCCAGAGGAGTTTTGGGAGAATGTCCTATGGTCTGATGAAACCAAACTGGAACTGTTTGGTAGAAACACAACTTGTCGTGTTTGGAGGAAAAAGAATACTGAGTTGCATCCATCAAACACCATACCTACTGTAAAGCATGGTGGTGGAAACATCATGCTTTGGGGCTGTTTCTCTGCAAAGGGGCCAGGACGACTGATCCGGGTACATGAAAGAATGAATGGGGCCATGTATCGTGAGATTTTGAGTGCAAACCTCCTTCCATCTGCAAGGGCATTGAAGATGAAACTTGGCTGGGTCTTTCAACATGACAATGATCCAAAGCACACCGCCAGGGCAACGAAGGAGTGGCTTCGTAAGAAGCATTTCAAGGTCCTGGAGTGGCCTAGCCAGTCTCCAGATCTCAACCCTATAGAAAACCTTTGGAGGGAGTTGAAAGTCCGTGTTGCCAAGCGAAAAGCCAAAAACATCACTGCTCTAGAGGAGATCTGCATGGAGGAATGGGCCAACATACCAACAACAGTGTGTGGCAACCTTGTGAAGACTTACAGAAAACGTTTGACCTCTGTCTTTGCCAACAAAGGATATGTCACAAAGTATTGAGATGAAGTTTTGTTTCTGACCAAATACTTATTTTCCACCATAATATGCAAATAAAATGAAAAAAAAACAGACAATGTGATTTTCTGGATTTTTTTTTCTCAGTTTGTCTCCCATAGTTGAGGTCTACCTATGATGTAAATTACAGACGCCTCTCATCTTTTTAAGTGGTGGAACTTGCACTATTGCTGACTGACTAAATACTTTTTTGCCCCACTGTATGCATTTAATGCTTGGCCTAACCTGCCCCAAAGTTACACGCACCTCAATAACACTTGGAAGAGATGTCTAGGATGGCCACATGAAACCAAAGTTCCCATTATTTTTCATGTGGTACTGCCATATGTTTAGCTCATGCATTGAATGCAAGGCCTCTCCTGCCACAAAGTTACACGCATGCCAATAACACTTGGAACAGACGTCCTGGATGGCCACATGAAACCAAAGTTGCCATTTTTTTTCATTTGGTACTGCCATACTGTTACCCTATGCACTGACTGCAAGGCCTGCCCTGCCCCAAACTTATACGCACCCCAATACCCCTTTGAAGACACGTAGAGGAGGGCCTCCTGAAAACAATATTACCATTATTAGGAAGTGTATCTCCCATAGAGTTTGCCTATGCAGTGAATGCAAGAGCTGCAAAAAATTTGGAGGCACTCCAATGCCCCTTGAAAGAGACGTGGAGGATGTCCTCCTATAAATCTTTTCCCAATTTAAAGGAGCGGGTCTCCTTTACTTGGAATGCCCATACACTAAGTGTATGGACTGACAAACTTTTCCCCCTGGGGCATACAAATCAACATATTTGTCAAATAATTTTTTTACGGTCATCATAAGCACCCTTGCAAAAATTTCTAGTGACTGTTGCATCACGGACCACGGTCACCATGGTGATCTAGTGATGGTGGATAATGAGGAGAAGGAGGAGGTTAACACCAAATAGCCAATATCAGGAAGCGTATACTCATGTGTGGGTGTGAAGAGGCGCATGGGAATACACCTCCCAAAAAAAGACACTGTATTGGAGGTTATGTTTCGCTGTTATCACTCGGTGATGTCTGGCCCAATCCAGCCCTCGTTCATTTTTATAAGAGTCAGCCTGTCAGCATTTTCAGTTGACAGGCAGATGCTCTTATCAGTTATAATTCCACCAGTATCCAAGAAGTATCATTTCTCTATTGGAGATTCTGGCTTGGCTTTTATCCTAAGTCATGTAACTAGGCTCGTTAAAGGGTCAACATTGACTTTTAGGATTGCTACCTCCAATAGGTGGCACTAGAGTTCTTGTCCTCTTCCTCTCTGAAGAGACAATTTGCATAATTCCACCAGTGGCACTAAAAACATGCTCTGACAAAATGCTAGTGGCAGGGAAGACCAGGACCTCCAAGGCATAGAGAGCCAGTTCATGCCATGTGTCCAGCTTGGATACCCTATAATTAGAAGGTACAGAGGAATCACGGAGGACTTTGGTACGGTCAGCAAGGTACTCCCTCAGTATCTTCCCAAACTTTGCACTCCATGTGAGATTACCCCGCGCCTCTAGGCCAGGGCGATGGGAGGGTCTGAGAAAACTCTACCAGAACTTTGCCAGTGTTACTCTGCCTCTGCTGGATTGGAGTTGTGTCTCTCTCACCTGTACTCCTTGGTTTTCCAACAAACTGTGACCTCTGCCGCCAGCGTTTTCAGATGGGAATTTTTTTTAATAATTCCCCAACAATCGCCCTCTGGTACTGCACCATTTTAGTACACCTGTCTGCCTCTGAATGAAGAGATTGAAAGTTCTCCTTGTAGCGTGGGTCTAGAAGTGTCACCAACCAGTAATAAGTGTCACTGAAAATGCGTGCCAGACTGCTAACAGGCAAGACTTCCATGTCCTCACCAAGAGGACGACTGACCATGCTGTTCTCCTCCTCCTCCCCCCTGTTCTCAGGCCATCCACGCTGAACAGATTGTATGACAGTTGTGCTTGTAGTACCGTCTATAGCGCATGAAAGTAGCTCCTGTTCATCCTCCTCCTTCTCTTCCTTAATGTCAACCAATCCATGTTGTGATATTAGGCTGGGCTGTGTGTAATCACCCTGTATGGGTCCTTGCTCCATCTCATCATGCTCCACCTGCAATTCATCCTCTTTCATTGTGAGAAAAGAGCTTTTCATAATGCAGAGAAGCGGGATGGTGACAATAATTATGGCATCATCGCTGCTCTCTATCTTGGTGGACTCCTCAAAGTTTTGTAGGATGGTACATATGTCTGACATCCATGTCCACTCCTGGAGTCTTATGTGTAGAGTCTGACCTGAACAACAATGGCCTTGTTGATGCTGGTAGTCAACAACTGCCCTCTTCTTCTCACAAATCCTTTCCAACATGTGCAGTGTAGCGTTCCAACGTGTGGAGACATCACACACCAGTCAGTGAGCCAGAAGCTGCAAATGCTGCTGAAGCACCGAAAGGGAGGCTGAAGTTGTAGCTGAATTTCTAAAATGAGCACACAGGTGGCGTGCTTTCACATGGAGATCCGGCAGCTCCAGGTAGCTTTTGAGAAACCGTTGAACAATGAGGTTAAGCACATGGGCCAGGCATGGTACGTGTGTGAGCTCACCTCAACTCAGAGCCGCCACCAGGTTCCGGCCATTATCACACATGACCATGCCTGGCTGTAGGTTCAGCGGTGTCAGCCACAGATCTGACTGCTCTTTCAGAGCTGTCCACAACTCTTCAGCATTGTGCAGTTTGTCACCTAAGCATGCTAGCTTCAGCACAGTCTGTTGCCGCTTTGCTGAGGCCGTGCTGCAGTCTGGTGTGCTCATTTCGGAGATGGAGGCTGAAGAGGAGGAGGTGCAGGAGCTGAAGAGTGTGGGGGCAACCCTGAATGACATAGGGCCCGCAATCCTCGGCGTCGGAAGTACGTGTTCCATCCCAAGGTCCGACTGGGTCCCGCCTTCCACTATGTTAACCCAGTGTGCCATCAGTGAGATGTACCGTTTCCTGCCCACAAACACTTGTCCACGTGTAAGTGGTTAGGTGGACTTTCCTAGTAACAGCATTGTTCAGGGCACGGGACACGTGCTTGTGTAATGCCGGGACAGCACATCGGGAGAAATAGTGGTGGATGGGGACCGAGTACCTTGGGACGGCCGTCGCCATCAGGTTGTGGAAAGCTTCCATCTCCACGAGCCTAAAAGGCAACATTTTGAGCACAAGCAGATGAGAAATTTGTGAATTTAGTACTGTGGCCTGTGGGGCATTGGCTGTGTATTTCCGCTTGCATTCCAATGACTGGGGTATAGACAACCGAAGGCTGCGCTGGGACAAGGATGTGGACCTGCTTGCTGATGGTGCTAGTTGAGTGTAGGCAACCACAGGTGCAGGGCAGGAGGCATCTTCACATGCACCATGGACAGGGGATTGGCTTGCACGCACAACAGTGGAAGAAGCAGTGTTGTCACTCATAGACACTGTTCCTGGAGCCTGGGGTTCGTCCCACAAAGTCGGGTGCTTTGCTGCCATGTGCCAGATCATGCTGGTGGTGGTCAGGCTGATAGTTTTGTTGATGCAGGCATGGCAGGTAGTGAAAATGGCTTGCTTGGGGTTATCGGCAGAGTCTTTACAAAACAACCAAACTTGGTAAGACCTAACAGTTGGACTGGCAACTTCAGTCATGTTGGTATTATGGGGAACGGTTGCCCGCCTTCTGTCTGCGGCCACCACACTGCTTCTTCCTGCCTGTTGGGGTGCTACGCCTCCCTCCCCCTGTGTGTTGCTGTCCTCACTCTGCATGTCCTCCTGCCAGGTTGGGTCAGTCACTATATCATCCACTACTTCGTCTTCCACTTCCGCACCCTGGTCCTCCTCCTGACTCTCTGGCAACTGTGTCTCATCATCGTCCACCTCTTGTGACACGTTCCCACTGTCGCCTTCGTGTGACCATGGCTGTTTCAATATTTGGGTATCGCTACATGAGATCTCATCTTGCCCCGCTCAAAGTGGACCAGGCGAGAGGTCCAAATCTATTAATGGAATAGTGAACAGCTCTTCGGCGTGTTCAAGTGTGGGATCAGTTGTCTCGGGACTCTCCGCATGGTGGGAGGAAGGAGGATCAGGGGTGAGGAATATGCGGTCCAGACTCGCGGCTACTCAGACTTGACTGTGTGGAAGACAGGGTGCTGGTGGTGGTGGAAAAGTGACTGGAAGCATTATCCGCTATCCAACCAAAAACTTTTTGACCCTGCTCTGTCTTCAATAGTGGCGTGCTGCTGCGGTCCCCTAGTAATTGGGACAGGAAGGTCAAGCGGGCAGATGTGGGTGTTTGTTGTGGCCCAATTTCAGCTTGCCCACTTGAGACATTCTTCCAAGTTATCATTTGGGTCCTGTCACTAAGCCACTGGTCATCATTTTGCCTTTCTATCGCTTGTCCATTCTCTGTTAAAGATCACGCTATCCACTGCCTTGGTCTCCTTTCACGTCAGGGACACCCACATCCTACGACTCTTTTCACTGATCAGACCACCTTAGGTCTGCTTCTACTACAGGCTGAGTCCTATCTCACTCCGGACAGGAAACTGTTTTTGTTCCTTCACTTTAAACCCTCTCACTCTGGGCTAAACCCAATCATTAACCCTAACCCTCTCTACTCACTACCTGTTCCTTTGCAGATGTACAAAACAAAGCATTATATCAACACAGATTCTTCAAGGGATGTAGTCAGCATGTCCAACTCCTTATACTGCTCTCAGGTTAGGTAGCAAAAACCTGGTGACAGATTACCTTGTAAAAACACAATTCTTTAAAGTGATTCTCCAGCCCTAAGTAAAAAATGTAACCATACACAGCCAACTTATGGTACACATGCTCCCTTCTGGCCCCTGTGTGCCTTTCCACAAAATGGCTTCTTAAACTATTCTATGCACAATGTGCTTAAAAAGTTTGATAGAGATATGATAAAGACTCTATGCCCACCATAAAATAGACCAGGTAACACAAAGATATTATGGACCCTGTGCATTATATACATACTGTATTTGGTGTGGTACCAAGTTAAATCTTTGTTTAAAATGGAATTTTTTTCTCTAGTTTTAAGTTTGTGCCTGGAATCTGTCTGAAAAATTGCTCAATAAATGTGAAAAATAATGAATAGATTGTCACAATGATCTGCCATTCATATGTTGCGTCATTTCTAATTTCTTCAGGATTCAAAAGACATGAAGCGGCTAAAAGAAATGACTGGTTCATTCTTCAAGGTGCTTCTACTTGGAAGCCACTACTTTTTTATGAAATAAAAAAAAGCCTTTGTAAACAAAAAAGATATCAAAGGAAAAACACTGATTGATAGAAATCACCACTGAATATTGGACTTCCCATCTTGACCACTAAAGCGATGGTGGGAGATTCAGCAGGTTAACATTTCTAAATATGTTTAAGATTAAATTCTAACTTTTTAGCTGTTTTTTTTTCTGGGATAAATTTTTGGTACTTTTTATGAAAAAACAGATTAACATGATTTCCTGCTTTATCAAGTTATTCAAGGCCAATTTTCTGCTGAATCATAAAGTTACATAGTCAAAAGGAAACTGATAGGACCAGTTAATCCCTATGCCCATGTGTAAATGCACTGCTCCATTCTATTGTGAATATTTATGTATTATCTCCTTTACCAACTGAAAAGGTCACAAACTGCATAGATGTTGGCTATGTAATAGGTTCTTCTGGTGAGAAAGACTGTGCGGTGTATTATTAATATTATGAATTATATTATTTTACATATATATTAAAATCAAAATATAGATTGCAGTAAGGTTTCATCTAAATATACACCATATAGACTTAACTTAAGCACATGCTAAAAAGGAAGCACAAAATGTTTATAAAATGGAAAGAAGGAGGCATATCTAAAGAAGAATATAATGCTGTCTGCAGAACCTGCAAGGCACAAATCAGATTATCTAAAGCTGAAAATGAATTGAGGCTTGCAAGAGATGTCAAAAGCAATAATAAAGGATTTTGGGGATATGTCAAAAGTAAAAGAAAAGTCAAAGATGCTATAGGATTTTTACAGGATGAAAATGATGAAATGGTAAGACAGGATGTTGAGAAGGCTGAACTTTTAAATTCCTATTTTGCATCTTTTTTCTCTCAGAAAGGAAATGTAACATCAACTGTTATTCACTGTCCTATTAAGGGAATAGAAGAATCCAGGATATCTATAAACAGAAAGATAGTGAGGAAACACTTAGCTAACCTAAATGTATTCAAGTCTCCAGGTCCAGATGAATTACACCCCAGAGTACTGAAGGAGATAGCAGAAGAAATTTTTGAACCCCTCTCCATAATCTTTGAAAATTCTTGGAGAACAGGAGAAGTGCCAGAAGACTGGAGAAGAGCAAATGTTGTTCCTATATTCAAAAAGGGGAAGAAGGTGGACCCAGGCAACTATAGGCCGGTGAGTCTGACTTCTATACCAGGAAAGATCTTTGAACAAATTATTAAACAACATGTATGTCAATACCTGGATAAGAATGAAGTGATTAAACAGAGTCAGCATGGGTTTGTAACTAATAAGTCATGTCAGACTAATTTAATTTCCTTCTATGATGGTATTACTGATTGGGTGGATCAAGGAAATGCTGTAGATATAGTATATCTTGACTTCAGCAAAGCATTTGACAAAGTCTCTCATACAATCCTTATTGAAAAAATGACTAAGTATGGAATGGACAAGGCAACTGTTAGGTGGATTCATAACTGGCTTAGTGATCGGACCCAAAGAGTGGTCGTAAATGGCTGCACATCCAGTTGGAAGAATGTCTCAAGTGGGGTACCACAGGGCTCTGTCCTGGGCCCTGTATTGTTCAACATCTTTATCAACGATTTAGATGAAGGAATTGAGGGTAAACTGATTAAATTTGCTGATGACACAAAGCTAGGAGGGATAGCTAATACTAGAGAAGAGAGAGAGGGGATTCAAAAAGATTTAAATAAACTGGAGAAGTGGGCAGCAACTAACAGAATGGTTTTTAACAGGGAGAAATGCAAAGTACTACATCTGGGCAATAAAAATGAAAAAAGCATATATAGAATGGGAGGAATAGGGCTAAGTGACAGCACATGTGAAAAAGACTTGGGTATACTAATAGATCACAGACTGAATATGAGTCAACAGTGTGATGCAGCAGCAAAAAAGGCAAATGCAATTTCTAGGATGTATTAACAGAAGCATACAGTCTAGATCACGTGAAGTAATTATTTCCCTCTACTCCTCTTTGGTCAGACCTCATCTGGAATATTGTGTCCAATTTTGGGCACCACATTTTAAAAAAGACATCAACAAACTGGAGCAAGTTCAGAAAAGAGCGACCAGAATGGTGACCGGTCTGCAAACCCTGTCTTATGAGGAAAGGTTGCAGGATTTGGGAATGTTTAGTTTGCAAAAGAGAAGACTGAGAGGAGACTTAATAGCTGTCTACAAATATCTAAAGGGCTGTCACATTGTAGAAGGATCAACTTTATTCTCATTTGCACAAGGAAAGACTAGAAGCAATGGGATGAAGCTGAATGGGAGGAGACACAGATTAGATATTAGAAAAAACTTTTTGACAGTTAGAGTGATCAATGAGTGGAACAGGCTGCCACGAGAAGTGGTGAGTTCTCCTTCAATGGAAGTCTTCAAACAGAGGCTGGACAGACATCTAACTGGGATGATTTAGCGAATCCTGCTTTGAGCAGGGGGTTGGACCAGATGGCCCAGGAGGTCCCTTCCAACTCTACGATTCTATGATTCTATGATTCTATGATTCTATGATTCTAGACAAAAGTATTCGGACATATCTCTTCATTAATGAATTTTAGGTCTTTGATTCAGTCCCGTGGCTGTTAGACTGCTGCAACACATGCAGGGATAGCATAACAAACAGGAAAACTCTGCATGGAAACCTTCAAAAGGAACCTGAAGACCTACCTCTTCCAACAAGCCTACAACCTGCAGTAACCACCGATCCACCAAACCGCTGCACGACCAGCTCTACCCTCGCCTACTGTATCCTCACGTATCCCTTGTAGATTGTGAGCCCTCGCGGGCAGGGTCCTCTCTCCTCCTGTACCAGTCGTGACTTGCTATTGTTTAAGATTACTGTACTTGTATTTAATATGTATACCCCTTCTCACATGTAAAGCACCATGGAATAAATGGCGCTATAATAATGAACAATAATAATAATAATAATGTGCTACAGCTGTCTAACAGCCAGGAGACATGCAGGCACAGGGTCTTTAATATATTATTTGAGCACGGCAAAGTCACTCAGTTACCACCCAAGCAGGTTCGGATAGCACCTTATCGGAGCAATTTTGCACATAATTAATTTTTCGCTTTTGGAAATAAACAATGAAGGTTCCCTTTCAATAATCCCAAGGAAGGATCTTGCGAACTAAGAGGAATTAATACGCAAAGAATATTAGAATATTGTAGAACATTTTCTTTTACAATGAATACATTTTGTAAAAATAAACTTTCCACCAGACCAAACTTTCACAACTAAGAATATGTCAAGCATGATATCCGCCAGCATGGTTAAACCCTCTTGAGATATCAGCTATGCTTTAAAATCAATAAGCCGTCTGGAAAGTATACATTGTACATGAGTTTCTTTCATTTGTGTTCTTTGCTGTGTTTTTCTAAACTTAATAATAGCTTTGCTGACAGCAGTGTTATTATGTTCTAAAGACCTTTTCCTGTAATAAGACGTAGTCACAACATGCAATTACACTGGGAAAGAACATATGTGATCATCACACCAACCTCTTGGCTGGTTGGAAAGCTGTAAATTAGCCGAAATGTTCAGACGTCTTCTACTGACCAGCCATGGGGTCAAAAGTAACTTTAGACTTTGCAAGTTTGCAAATTCACACCCTACAGCTGTCCTGTACCTGACATGTTGGTCTGCGATGTGCGGCAGGTGTCTCCACAGAGGCGTTCGTTGGCTTCGTGTTTACTGCCTGGATCATCTGAAAAGCTTTCTGTTCTCACAGCTGTGTACAATATATCAACAATAAAGAAATCCTAATCATTATCCAGCCGGTTGGGGGTCGAGGTCTGTGGCAAATGTCTGGCTCCTTTTTGCATTAGTTATACTAGGTTTCATACTGGAAATAATAGGCTATTTCACAATGACACAATGACTGGAAGAACAATACATAAAAATAATTAGTAGTGTGAAATTCAATTAAACCGCTTGGTATAGCATTGTTTCCGGAAATTGTGGGTATATATGCCAAATACTGAAAAATAAGGTGACGCAGGCACGGATATGACAGTAAAACAATTTATTATGCTTTGCTTATATGGGATTATTATACTCAACAGAACTCTACAGACATAATCACTGTTCCAAATGGGCTCACAATCTAACTTCCCTATCAGTATGCCTTTGGAGTGTGTGAGGAAACCAGAGAACTCAAGGAAACCCACACAAACATGGGGAGAACATACAAACTCCTTGCATATGAACCCAGGACCCCAGTGCTGCAAGGATACTGTGCTAACCACTGAGCCACCGTGCTGCCCCTATATATCAGTAACACCATAGGAATTTCTGGTAAAATCACACGCAGGTTATTCAGATGTAGTTTCAATGCGGTTTTATCTGCAACTCAACCACTATATGCAAATTCCAGAAGGGACTATTCACATTAGCGTTTTTTGCAGCATGGTCCTGTGAAATCAAGTGATCATCAATCCACCAACTGACAGTTTGCCATTCTCAAAAAACGCTAGTGTGAACAAGCGAAAAATAGCATTTTACACCACTTATATGTTAATTAAATGCAAATCTGATCTATCTAGATGAGGAATTCTGCGCGCCTTATGAGTACTTGTTTAATTTCCTTCTGTTATAGCCTGTGAAAGTAGTTTGCAAGCTTCATCATACATAAATAATGCTGGCCTTTAGTTATGCTCTGAGCTAATGTAGGCTCGTAGTAAAATATAGAACAGAAAAGCAAAAATAATTTATAAGAACAGACCTAGAAGAAAGGACAATTTCATGTACCTAGTTTTCATAATTATGTCTCAGGCACTGCAACATTACTTATTGGGCAGCACATATTCGGGGAGATACAGCAAGCTGAATGCATTCGAATTCATAGCGTGCACATAACTGAGTTCTGTGACTTTGCTGAAGGGGGGTTGGTTATTAGTTATGGGGTATGGCAAGCTAATAGGTGGGGTAAACCTAGATAGACAGGGTCAAACTTAGGCAGATTTATTAAACTATGTGCCCCCTTTTGATAAATGTGGCACATTTTAAGACTGTCTAGTCTAAGATTGAAATGTCTAAGAAATAGACAATTTTGAAAAATGTCCCCCATTAGATTACAATGAAATGCATAGTCCTGTCTTTTGAATTTTTATGTAAAAACTGTAAGAGGATATAAAAATTGTAAAAACAATTCAAGGGGCAAAGCAACTTTTGGAAAATTTTTGTGTACGTGTAGGGTCAGTGGGCCGAGCTGGGGGGGTGGTCCCTCTTCTTACCGCGCAGAGACGAAACAGAGACAAGATGGAGACAGATTCTGGGTGCAACAGGCCAAGCTTTATTCAACCGCTGTCCGCCTGACAGCCTCACAGCACTCCGCAGTTTTTTCCTCAGGGCTCTCTGGTTACAATACGCCACAGAACACCACACTTTCGTCAGGGACGTATATATACGTACCGTCCCTTTACTCTTGTTGACGCTTTAGACAGATCCGTCACTGTGGCCGCCTTAGGCCCGTAATCCAACAGTAATTTCACTGGTCACAACGTCTTTCTTAACACGGTGTCCGTAACCTCTGTGCCTCGTCGGTATAATCTCTGTGTCTCGCCTGTTTTGCGGTATTCCTGTCAGGACCACCCCGCTGACGTTCTCTCTCCTCAGTCCCCCTGGTCTGGATTCTCCTCAGAGTGCACAGACTGTCGTAGTCCTCCTGTCACTGGAGCTCCCCTTGGGGACTGGAACCTTCTGAAACCCTCCCTCAGTATTTATAGCTCTCCCGGTCCCCTGTCACTGTAACTCTGCCCCCATGACCAACGGTTTCTAAAGCCCTAAGCTGATGTCAAGTCCTTTGCTCACACTCCTCCCTGCCATCTAATGGTCAACCCAAGGTATTGCACGTCCACTACACTTTCCTAGCTGTTTCCCCACTGTAGTTACTGACACCTTTCTAAACTGTGCAAACCTATCTTTCTCTATACTGACACGTCCATCCGTCAGGTCACCTTCCCTACATACGTTAACCCCTTCATGACCAGCGGTATTTTCGTTTTTGTGTTTTCGTTTTTCGCTCCCCTTCTTCCCAGAGCTATAACTTTCTTTTTTCAGTCAATATGGCCAAGTGAGGGCTTGTTTTTTGCAGGACAAGTTTTACTTTTGAACAACACCATTGGTTTTAACATATCATGTACTGGAAAACAGGAAAAAAATTCCAAGTGCAGTGAAATTGCAAAGAAAGTGCAATTTCATACTTGTTTTTTTTTTTTTTTTTTTTGTACTATGTTCGCTAAATACTAAAACTGACCTGCAATTATAATTCTCCAGGTGATTGCGAGTTCATAGACACCAAACATGTCTAGATTCTTTTTATTTAAGTGGTGAAAAAAAAAATCCAAACTTTGGTAAACAAAAAAAATGGCGCCATTTTCCAAGACCTGTAGAGTCTCAACTTTTCATGGTTTGGGGCTGGGTGAGGATTTTTTGTTTGCACACCGAGATAACGTTTTTTAATACAATTTTGGTGTAGATACGATCTTTCGATCACCCGATATTGCAATTTATTGCAATGTAGCAGAGACCAAAAAAAAGATAATTCTGGAATTTGTAATTTTTTTCTCATAATGCCGTTTACCATTTGGGGTAATTTTTTTTATATTGATAGATCAGGCGATTCTGAACGCAGCGATATCAAGTATGTGTATGCATGATTTTTTTTATTGCTTTATTTAGAATGGGGCAAAATCGGGGTGATTTGAACTTTTAGATTCATTTATTTTTTTAAATATTTTTCAAAACATTTTTTTTTACTTTTTGCATGCTTCAAAAGTCTCCATGGGAGACTAGAAGCTGCAATTGTCTGATCACCTCTGCTATACACAAAAATGCTCTCTTGCTATGAGCACTGTCAGCAGAAATTTAGAAAAATTATTGCTCTCAAGATGTGGTGATGCAAAGACATTGAGACGTGTAGTTTGTAAAATGGGGACAATTATGGGGGGGTTGGTTCTGCTTTTCAGGCACCTCAGGGGCTCTCCCAGTGGGTCATGGTGCTCGCAAACCATACAGTTGTGGCCAAAAGTATTGACACCCCTGCAATTCTGTCAGATAATACTCAGTTTCTTCCTGAAAATGATTGCAAACACAAATTCTTAGTTATTATCTTCATTAAAATTTGTTTTAAATGTAAAAACACAAAAAGAATTGTCCTAAAGCCAAATTGGATATAATTCCACATCAAACATAAAAAAGAGGGTGGACAAAAGTATTGGCACTGTTCGAAAAATCATGTGATGCTTCTCTAATTTGTGTAATTAACAGCACCTGTAACTTACCTGTGGCACCTAACAGGTGTTGGCAATAACTAAATCACACTTGCAGCCAGTTGACATGGATTAAAGTTGACTCAACCTCTGTCCTGTGTCCTTGTGTGTACCACATTGAGCATGGAGAAAAGGAAGAAGATCAAAGAACTGTCTGAGGACTTGAGAAACCAAATTGTGAGGAAGCATGAGCAATCTCAAGGCTACAGGTCCATCTCCAAAGACCTGAATGATCCTGTGTCTACCGTGCGCAGTGTCATCAAGAAGTTTAAAGCCCATGGCACTGTGGCTGACCTCCCTAGATGTGGACGGAAAAGAAAATTTGACAAGAGATTTCAACGCAAGATTGTGCGGATGTTGGATAATGAACCACGACTAACATCCAAACAAGTTCAAGCTGCCCTGCAGTCCGAGGGTACAACAGTGTCAACCCGTACTATCCATTAGCGTCTGAATGAAAAGGGACAGTATGGTAGGAGACCCAGGAAGACCCCACTTCTTACCCCGAGACATAAAAAAAGCCAGGCTGGAGTTTGCCAAAACTTACCTGAAAAAGTCTAAAACGTTTTGGAAGAATGTTCTCTGGTCAGATGAGACAAAAGTAGAGCTTTTAGGGCAAAGGCATCAACATAGAGTTTACAGGAGAAAAAAAGAGGCATTCAAAGAAAAGAACACGGTCCCTACAGTCAAACATGGCGGAGGTTCCCTGATGTTTTGGGTTTGCTTTGCTGCCTCTGGCACTGGACTGCTTGACCGTGTGCATGGCATTATGAAGTCAGAAGACTACCAACAAATTTTGCAGCATAATGTAGGGCCCAGTGTGAGAAAGATGGGTCTCCCTCAGAGGTCATGGGTCTTCCAGCAGGACAATGACTCAAAACACACTTCAAAAAGCACTAGAAAATGGTTTGAGAGAAAGCACTGGAGACTTCTAATGTGGCCAGCAATGAGTCCAGACCTGAATCCCATAGAACACCTGTGGAGAGATCTAAAAATGGCAGTTTGGAGAAGGCACCCTTCAAATATCAGGGACCTGGAGCAGTTTGCCAAAGAAGAATGGTCTAAAATTCCAGCAGAGCATTGTAAGAAACTCATTGATGGTTACCGGAAGCGGTTGGTCGCAGTTATTTTGGCTAAAGGTTGTGCAACCAAATATTAGGCTGAGGGTGCCAGTACTTTTGTCTGGCCCATTTTTGGAGTTTTGTGTGAAATGATGTTTTGCTTTTTACTTCATTCTCTTTTGTGTTTTTTCATTTAAGACAAATTAAATGAAGATAATAGAATTTGTGTTTGCAATCATTTTCAGGAAGAAACTGAGTATTATCTGACAGAATTGCAGGGGTGTCAATACTTTTGGCCACAACTGTAACAGTAAACTCTGCACTATAATATAGTGCTCCTTATCTTCTATGCCTGAAAAGTATTTCTCGATTACATGCACAGTATTGACGCACTCAGGAGAAATTTTTACAACAAACAATGAGGTCTACTTTATTTTTTCCTACTAGCCCTTGGAAAAAATGAAAAACTTGGATTAAAACAGCATTTTAGTGGTAAAAATGAAATTATTCTTTCTTCACACCCAATGGTATAGAATCCTCTGATGTACATGTGGTGTCAAAATGCTCACTGCACCACTAGGTTAATTCATTGGATAGTGTAGTTTGTAAAATGACGTCACTTATGGGGGGTTTCTGCTGTTCTGACACCTCAGGGGCTCTGTCAATGTGACATGGCACCCTCAAACTATTCAACCAAAATCTGAGCTCCAATATTGTGCTTTTTCCCTTGCACTGTCTCTCAGAAGTAATTTTTGACCACCTAAGGGGTATCTGTGTACTCAGGAGAAATTGCACAACAAATTTTAGATCCATTTTCTCCTATCCATATGAAAATGAAAAAAATTGGGGCTAAAACAACAATTTTTTATTTTTATTTCAATAAATAAAAAATATTCATTTTTTAATTTTCACAGATCAACGTTGTAAAATTCTGTGAAGCACTTGGGGGTTTAAGGTGCTTACCACATGTCTAGAAAGATTCCTTGAGGGGCCTAGTTTCCAAAATGGAGTCACTTGTGGGGGATTTCTACTGTTTAAGCACATCAGGGGCTCTCCAAATGGAACATGACACCCGCAGACCATTCCATCAAAGTTTGCGCTCCAAATTGTCACTCCTTCCTTTCTGATTTCTACAGTGATCCCAGACAGTAATGTACCTCCCCCCACATATTGGGTATCAGGAGAAATATCCATATACATTTTGAGATCTATTTTCTCCTGTGGCACTTGTGAAAAAAAATTGGGGTTGGAAGGACATTTCTCAAAAATATCAGCAAATAGCATTTATTTGCTGATATTTTTGATAAATATCTTGGCGACTGACTTTTGTCTCCTGGATATTTGATCCATGAGCCATTTCATTAATGCTAATTATTGTCAGTCCCATAGAAAATCTTTCTGTAATCCCTGATTGTTCTAGTCGTTTTAGGTTTTTATGTCTTTGGTCTAGAGGCTCTTTCCACCTGACCATGTGGAATTCTCCTTTTTTGGTTTAATTTCTTCCTTTCTTGCTGTATTTCTGTTCATGAAGGTGAAAACAGGCTTTCGAGGTGAAGGCGGATAAGGAAGAGGCCTAATTGGAAATTTAAAGACTAAACACATTTTTTAAGCTTTATTGTTGTATTCCAGCAGCCATATCATTTTTATATTTCCTTTGAGGTACTGTAGTTGTATGAATTGTTTTAATATTGAATGAATGGTATTTTTATGGGCATTACTTTGAGGTACATACAGTGAGGGAAATAAGTATTTGATCCCTTGCTGATTTTGTAATTTTGCCCACTGACAAAGACATGAACAGTCTATAATTTTAAGGGTAGGTTAATATTAATATTGAGAGAGAGAATATAAAAAATAAAATCCAGAAAATGACATTGGATAAATTATATAAACTTATTTGCATTTTGCAGTGAGAAATAAGTATTTGATCCCCTACCAACCATTAAGATTTCTGGCTCCTACAGACCAGTTAGACGCTCCTAATCAACTCATTACCTGCATTAAAGACACCTGTCTTACAATGTCACCTTTATAAAAGACTCCTGTCCACAGACTCAATTAATCAGTCAGACTCTAATCTCTAAAACATGGGCAAGACCAAAGAGCTTTATAAGGATGTTAGGGACAAGATCATAGACCTACACAAAGCTGGAATGGGCTACAAAATCATAACTAAGATGCTGGCTGAGAAGAAGACAACTGTTGTTGCAAGAGTAAGAATATGGAAGAAATATAAAATGACTGTCAATCGACATCGATCTGGGGCAACATGCATAATCTCACCTCATGAGGTATCTTTAATCATGAGGAAGGTGAGAGATCAGCCTTAAACCACATGATGGGAACTTGTTAAAGATCTCAAGGCATCTGGGACCACAGTCACCAAGAAAATCACTGGTAACATATTACGCCGTAAAAGTTTAAAATCCTGCAGTGCCCACAAGGTCCCCCTGCTCAAGAAGGTACATGTGCAGGCCTGTCTGAAGTTTGCCAGTGAACATCTGGATGATTCTCTGAGTGATTGGGAGAAGGTGCTGTGGTCAGATAAGACAAAAATTGATCTCTTTGGCATTAACTCAACTCGCTGTGTTTGGAGGAAGAGAAATGCTGCCTATGACCCAAAGAACACTGCCCTCACTGTCAAGCATGGAGGTGGAAACATTATGTTTTGGGGGTGTTTCTCTGCTAAGGGCACAGGACTAAGGACTATTTCACCCTTATCAATGGGAGAATGGATGGAGCCATGTACCATAAAATCCTGAGTGACAACCTCTTTCCCACCGCCAGGACATTAAAAATGGGTCATGGCTGGGTCTTCCAGCAAGACAATGACCCAAAACATACAGCCAAGACAACAAAGGAGTGGCTCAAAAAAAACACAGTAAGGTCATGGAGTGGTCTAGATAGCCTCCAGACCTTAATCCCATAAGAAAACTTAAGGAGGGAGTTGAAGCACCAAGTTGCCAAGCTACAGGCTCAAATCTTAATGATTTAGAGATGATCTGCAAAGAGGAGTGGGCCAAAATTCCTCCTGACATGTGCGCAAACCTCATCATCAACTACAAAAAACATCCGACTGCTGTGCTTGCCAACAAGGGTTTTACTACCAAGTATTAAGTCTTGTTTGCAGATGGATCAAACACTTATTTCTCACTGCAAAATGCAAATAAATTTATTTAATTTGTAAAATGTGATTTTCTGGATTTTATTTTTTATATTTTATCTCAATTTTAAATTCAACCTACCCAACCTGTTTTTATAGATTGTTCATGTCTTTATCAGTAAGCAAACGTACAAAATCAGCAAGGGATCAAATACTTATTTCCCCAACTGTACTTATTTATTCATTTTTTGAAAAGAGGGAGTGGTAGCATTTTGTGACAGGTACTGAATACTGTAATGATATGGTTCCTGTGATACCCAGAATAAAAGAGACATAAGGCTGGCACAGTTCACCCACATGATCCTCCCGTACCACAACTATGGTTTGGGGGATTGAGATGGTTAATTGGCTCTTAGGCTGCATGCACACATCTTTGTAACACGTGCTATGTACAGAAACATCCCCACTGTTTGTCTGTAACTCTCATTGCTGGGTAGCAGATCTTCTCCTTCCAACTTTAAGTAGGATGGATCCATTGATGTTGATGCACCTTTGGCTTCTGACATTGCAAGCTGGTTTAGTATTGTGGAAATTTTAGAACTTTGGTTGAGAAGAAGACTCCCATCTTCCTCTCCCTGGGTTTGGATTCCCAAATAATACGTCACATTTCCAAGGTCCTTAGTCTCAGGGTGCTGGTTAAGAATTTCTCCTAGCTTTGCAATTTCCTTTGTATCTTGATGAGACAAGTTTCTTCACCCATCAAAACTTTGTTCATTTTCAAGTTCCAAGCTCTTGCCGACTGCTTAAATCCATAGAGAGATTTTTGCATTTTACAAACAAGGTGCTCTTCACCCGTTTTAATATATCCCTCGGGTTGGCTCATGTACAACTCTTCCTCAATGTCACCATGTAGGAAGGCTGTTTTGATGTCAAAATGTCTCACTGTCATCTATTGAACTGCAGTTACGGACATTAAACTTCTGAATGTGGTTTGCTTTGCAACTGGAGAAAATGTAGCATCATAATCTTCACCATACTTTTGCGAGTACCCTTTTGCAGCCAATCTTGCCTTAAACCGGTGAACTTTACCTTCTGAGTCATATTTGTTTTTGAAAATCCACTTACATCCGATAGCTCTTTTTCCTTGTGGTAGCTCAGTAAGCTCCCATGTCTGGAGTTGGTGAAAGGATTCCATCTCCTCATTAGCGACATTTATCCACTTCTGCTTCTTGTGAACAGGAAGTTTTTGCATCTCTTCCAATGACTGTAGCTCTGGTTCAGGAAATGTTCTGACCGTATAAGAAAGGCATCTAGCTGGGATACCTTTGTTTGGCCTTTCTGATATCCTGACTGGAGGTTGGCATAGTTCTTATGTGTCTTCCTTGGTGGCTTCAGAGCTTATCCTCACTTCAGTGTTTTCCTTTTTGGCATCTGGGTTTGGTGATTGAGATTCTTGTTCTTGTTTCTTAGGTTGAATGTGTAACTTCATGGAATTTGAGTGATACAGAGTTTTCATCAATCACTACATCTCTGCTGATTGTTACTGTGTTTGTCTCTGGGTGCAGGATTCTGTACCCCTTTTGAGTTTCTCTATAGCCCACCAGGACTCCCTGCTTTGCGTGTGATTCCCACTTGGAACATTTTTCTTTGGGAACATAAATAAACGTTTTGCTTCCAAATATCCTGAGGTGCTTCAGGTTAGGCTTCTTGCAGTTCCATAGCTCATATGGAGTTTTATTTGTGGCTTTACCTGGCACTCTGTTTTGAAGATAGCAAGCTGTTATAATGGCTTCTCCCCAATATGTTGTAGGTAGATTCACATCAAACAACATACTTCTTCCACTTTCACAGAGCATACGGTTCTTTCTCTCTGCAATGCCATTTTGTTCTGGGTTGTATGGAATGTTAGTATGGAATACAATTTCATCCTTTTTCAAAATGGTTTGCATCTCACCATTTGTATATTCGGTTCCATTATCTGCATGCAGGGCTTTTGGCATTCTTCCAAATTTGTTAAACACTACAGCAAGATATTCTTCAACTTTCTGTGGAACTTCATCCTTACTGTGAAGCAGGTAGGCAACTGTATATCTGGAGTAGTCATCAATAAATGTGAGAAAATATCTCTTCTTGCTAGGAGTTTGAACACTCATTGGACCACAAACATCAGTATGTATTAGATACAGTGGCTGTGCAGATCTAGTGCTTATTTTAGGAAAGGATTTTCTGGACATTTTCCCTTTAAGACAGCTAGTGCACTTCGTTATTTGTCTACGCTGGTTGATTTAAATACCATTTGCAAATTGAGCTAGCTTCCTTACTGCTTCTGGGTCTTTGTGCCCAAGACATCTGTGCCATACATGGATACAGTTCTTATGTAAATCTTGTCTAGCACTGTACACTCTTTCTTTGCATTTTAGCTGATAAAGTTCATCTTGGATTTTTCCTTCTGCAAGAGTGTGACACTTCTTTGAGATGATGCAGCTGTTATCTTTAAAAGTAACTACATTCCCCTTTTGCATGAGCTTCTTTACTGACAGAAGATTGCTTTCAAAGCTGGGAACATAGAGAACATCCTTTATTGGGATCTTTCTGCTTTGTGCTGAGGAAACTGTACAGTGGAGGTAGCTGTCTCCTTCTCCTTCTAAAGTCATATAGTGACCATTAGCTAAGATGACCTATTCTGACTTGCTTTCATTAAGGTCAGTGAAGAAATCCTTGGACATTTGAATGGTATAAGTTGAAGAGAGCAGGTCAGATATGAGCTTGGTCAGATGTGACATCATTTGAAGTGACATATTTAAAGTGATACATGAGAAATATTACCAGAAATAGTCCAGAAATCGGTCAGACTGTAAGACTTACCACTGATTTCTTACTTTACTTGCTTTTTTTTAACTCTGCTTTTTAACCATGCTCACATTTGCCATCACCGTTTTTGCTCCACTAGTCTTAACTCTGCTTCACTATCCCCCAACCCCTGCACCCTCAAACCAAATAATTATCTCCCCCTCTCTCTTACCCCCCACCTCGCTTTATCTGCAGACATACTACTTAACCTCAGACGTCTCCTACTAACATACAATACAAGGTGATCACTCTCCTTCACCCACCTGCTTTCCCTTTCTCTGCTTCTTATGACTGCCGGTGACATATCCCCAATCCTGGCCCCCCCCTGCCTCATACATCCCACTAATCCTCACCCCTATCTTTCTCACACTAAGAGAAACTACCACAATCCCTCACACTTTAAACCCCTGCCACTGACCCCCTCCCTCCCGCACCCTCTTTCTGGAGCACTTTGGAATGCTCGCTCCATCTGCAACAAGCTCCACGTGATCCACGACCTCTTTACCTCCCACAAGCTTTCCTTTGCGGCCCTCACTGAGACCTGGCTGACACCCCCGACACGGTCTCCCCGGCCGCACTGAGTTATGGCGGCCTCCACTTCACCCACACTCCTCGCCCTGGCAACAGACAAGGTGGAGGAGTGGGTTTCCTCCTTTCTAAAAACTGCTCCTTCAACCCTATTCAACCCCAACCCTCCCTTATCCTCCCTTCTTTCGAGGTTCACTCTGTCTGTATCTACCCTCCCTCTAATCTCCAAATGGCTGTCATATACCGACCACCGGGCTCAGCCACTACCTTCATTGACCAATTTTCCACCTGGCTCCTCCACTTTCTCTCTACTGACATCCCCACCATCATCATGGGGGACTTCAACATACCCATTGACACCCACCAGCCAGCAGCCTCCAAACTTCTGTCACTTACCTCATCCTTTGGACTTACTCAGTGGTCTTCCACAGCCACCCACACAGATGGACATACATTAGACCTCATCTTCACCCGCCTCTGTTCCCTATCTAATCTCACAACCTCTCCCTTCCCCCTATCTGATCACCATCTACTCACCTTCTCATCCTTGTCCTTCTAACCTGCCCTGTTATGAATGGGTCACTGAGGAGAAAAAGCAAAACAAGCTAAGTCACAGAAAACCAGAGAGGTTGGTAACTATGCAGATTGCAGATCCCTGATCCTAGCCACAACAACTAGCAGCAGCCGTGGAGCGTACCTACTATGATCCTAAATGCTTTGTCACAGCCAGAGGACTAAATAAGCCTGAAGCATGAAAAGGGGAAAACTAACTGCCCCAGAGCAGACCCCAAAGGAAAGACAGCCCCCACACATGTATTGACGATGAAACAAGATGAAAGCACAAACACAGGCAGGAAAATAGGCTGAGCAAATGATGGGGCCCAAACTAACTAGAAAGGAAAGGAAAGGAAAGACACTGTCTGCAATCTGCAAAAAACCCTACAAAAATAATATCCAACATTTCTGATAGCAAAACTAACCATGAAGTCACTAGACTTCTCCCACTATATCAGCACTCTGAAATATTCTGAGACAGAGCAAAAAGAGGCCAATCTAGTAAGGGACAAAAAGCAAATTGGCAAATACAGATAAATAAGAGTGGAAATTCAGCGCAGCCCCAGCTGGGGCTGGCTGACCACACAAAAAACTGAATAGACCAACAAAATCAAGTGTGAACATTAGCAGAAAAACTTAGCTTTAGATGACTGGAACAGAGCTGAAAACCCAGACCAGACAAGCCAGAATGAATCACCAGCACCAGAATAGGGCGTCGGCTGTCTTAAGTCTGAGATTCCTGAGGTCCAATCGTCATCCTCATTATCAGGTGGCAGATCTCTACTGATTAAATCAGCCTCACTACATCCTGTTACCACCAGAGGGAGCTTGGAAGGGGAACTCACAACTGGTAGACCAGAGAATGAACTCACAACACTGCCCCCATATGTCCAGCCACTAGCACATCCTCGCAGAAACCTCGCATACCTAGACACTCACAGACTCTCAGATTCTCTTCTACCTCTGTCCTCCATATCTTCACTCCACAACACGGACAGTGCCACCGCTTTCTACAATGCCACCCTCACATCAGCCATGGACTCAGTCGCTCCTCTCATGCATGGCAAAGTGCGACAAACCAATAGGCAACCCTGGCACAACAACCTCACCAAAAAACTTGGACAAGCATCCAGGGTCGCAAAGCGGCGTTGGAAGAAAACACGCCTGCCAGACAACTTCACTGATTTCAAACAAGCTACACTTGCCTTTAAATCAGCCCTCACCTCTGCTAAATAGACCTATTTCACAAACCTTGTATCTTCACTATCCCACAACCCTAAACAACTGCTCAGCACATTCAACTCTCTCCTCCGCCCACCACTGCCGCCTCCAACTCCCCTCATCTCTGCTGAGGACTTTGCCATCTACTTCAAAAACAAGATTGACCAAACAAGGCAAACCTTTACAGTTCCACCACCCCAACCGCTCCACATACCAGACCTCTGCCCTTCCCTAATAACTTCCCTCTCCAGCAGCACTGAATGAGAGCTTACTAATCTCCTTTCCAAATCACGCCTCACCACCTGTGCACTTGACACTATCCCTTCCCACCTGCTCCCCAACCTCACTAACATGATCATTCCAGCCCTAACCCATCTTTTCAACCTATCCCTAACTTCTGGTACCTTCCCCTCTGCCTTCAAACATGCTAGCATAACACCCATCCTCAAAAAATCAAACCTTGACCCAACTGCTCTGCCCAGCTATCGCCCCTTATCACTGCTCCCGTTTGCTTCCAAACTCTGTGAACAGCATGTCCATGCTCAACTTTCCTCCCACCTTTCATCTAACTCCCTCCTTGACATCCTGCAATCTGGCTTCCGCCCCCACCACTCCACTGAAACTGGCCTGACCAAAATTACTAATGACTTACTCATAGCCAAAGCTAACAGACAGTTCTCCATCCTCCTCCTTCTTGACCTGTCCTCTGCCTTTGACACAGTTGACCACTGTCTACTGCTACAGATTCTTTCTTCTCTTGGCATAAAAGACCTCGCCCTGTCCTGGATTTCATCATACCTTTCTGACCGCACATTCAGCGTTTCCCACTCCCACACTGCCTCCTCATCCCGCCACCTCTCTGTTGGAGTCCCCCAAGGCTCTGTCCTGGGGCCCCTACTTTTTTCCATCTATACTCTTGGCCTAGGACAACTCATGAAGTCCCATGGCTTCCAGTACCACCTGTATGCAGATGACACTCAGATCTACCTCTCTGGCCCAGATGTCACCTCTCTGCTGTCCAGAACCCTGGAGTGTCTATCAGCCATATCCTCCTTTTTCACCTCTCGCTTCCTAAAACTCAACATAGACAAAACTGAACTCATTATCTTTCCTCCATCTTGCGTATCTTCCCTACCCGATCTATCTATTATGGTAAATGGCATCATGCTCTCCTGCACCTGAAATCCGCTGCCTTGGAGTTAATCTCGACTCTGCCCTGTCCTTCAAACCATACATCCAATCTCTTGCCACCTCCTGTCGCCTCCAACTCAAAAATATTTCCAGAATCTGTCCCTTCCTCAGTCCTCAATCTACTAAAACTCTTGTACATGCCCTCATCATCTCCCGCCTTGATTACTGCAACACCCTCCTCTGTGGTCTCTCTGCTAACTCTCTTGCACCACTCCAGTCTGTCCTCAATTCTGCTGCCCGACTAATCCACCTCTCTCCTCGCTACTCCCCTGTCTCTCCCCTCTGCAAATCCCTCCATTGGCTCCCAATTCCCCAACAAATTCAGTTCAAACTACTAACACTGACCTGAAAAGCCATCCACAACTTTTCCCCTCCCTATATCTCTGAACTAATCTCTCAATATCTTCCCTCACGTACTTTTCGATCCTCCCAAGACCTCCCTCTTCTCCTCCACACTTATTCGTTCCTCACACAACCGCCTCCAAGATTTCTCCCGAATATCCCCTATCCTCTGGAATGCCATGCCTCAACATGTCCGATTATCAACCACCCTCGGATCCTTCAAACGGAACCTGAAAACCCATCTTTTCAGGATAGCTTACAGCCTGCAATGACCATTCTGCCGCCTCACCACCGCCTGAGCTGCTGCCTCATCACCACCAGAGCTGCTGCACAACTGACCTTCTGTCTCTTCCCCGCTATCCCGTAGAATGTAAGTCCGCAAGGATAGGGTCCCCTCCCCTCTGTAGCAGTCTGTCATTGTAAATTTGTTTACTGTTAACGATATCAATAACTTTGTATGTAACCCCCCTTCTCATGTACAGCACCATGTAATAAATGGCGCTATACAATTAAATAATAAATAATAATAATAATAATAATAATAATAATAAATCCTTGCTATTTGTCATATTACTGCTTGCACCAAAATCTATACACCATATATGCTTTGCAGATGGGCCTGTACTGGCTTTAAATGCAGCTTCAACACATGCAGAATCTACCTTTGCAGCTGTTTTAACCCTTTGATGACTGTTCTGCTTTTTAAGCTGACTCATTCTTGCTTTCCAAATTCTGCAGTCTGCTGTTATGATTGAGTCACCATAGGAGGCAAAAATAGAAATGCTAGCTAAGTCCAGAAAATCAGAGAAGTTGGCAGCTATCGGACTGCAGACCCCTGAACCCATCAACACAACTAGCAGTAGCCGTGGGGGGCTCCTACGATGCCCTAGGCCCCTCGATCACAGCCGGAGGACTACATAGCCTAAAGACAGAAAGGGAAATCTAAACTGCCCCAGAGCAGACCCCAAAGCAAAAGGCAGCCCCCCACATATAATGACGGTGAAGCAAGAAGAAAGAACAAAACACAGACAGAAAGATAGACTGAGCAAAGATGGGGCCCAAGCTAGCTTAGATAGGAAAGGACAGGAAGGCTGCTGTCTGCAATCCGTGAAAAAACCCTATAAAAATAAGAGCCAACAAACTGACAGTACAAAAGGCCCTGAAGATGCTAGGCTTCAAAAAAGGCTATGTCAGTACTCAGGAATATTCTGAAGACAGAGCAACAGGCAAAAGGAGATTCAGTTCACCCCAGCAGGGAATGGCAGAATCCAGAAAAGCAAGGAAAAACAAAACACTAATGCAAAAAGGAAAAGCAGAAATCTTAGCTTTAGATGAGCAGGAATCAGACTGGTTTCCTAGAAGTCCACAGAGAAATCACCCGCAGGCCAGAAGGGTGTCGGCAGCCTTATATCCAGTCATTAACTCCACTCAGCCAGTCATCATCATCAGCCCCAGGTGTTTGACAATCAGGCTCACTACCTTTCTTCACCAGAAGAGGGAGTTCCTCGGGCCTCAGTAGTGAAGGGGAAAATGAACTCACAACAGTACCTCCCCCTTGAGGAGGGGTCACCGAACCCTCAACCACGCCACCAGGGCGATCAGGGTGAGCCCAATGAAAGGCACGCACCAATCTTTTGGCATGAATATCAGAGGCAGAGACCCAGGAATTATCCTCCTGACCATAACCCTTCCACTTAACCAAATACTGGAGTCTCCGTCTAGCCAGACGGGAATCCAGTACTTTCTCTACCTCATATTCCATGTTACCTTCAACCAATACAGGGTCTGGAGGTGCAACCCCCGGAACAACAGGTTCAACAAACCTCTTCAACAAAGATTTATGGAACACATTATGGATTTTAAATGTGACAGGGAGAGCCAAACGAAAAGAGACCGGATTAATAATCTCCACAATCTTGTAAGGTCCAATAAATCTAGGCTTAAACTTAGGAGAAGCCACCTTCATAGCAATATTATTTGATGATAACCACACCATATCACCAACCTTAAACTGGGGACCAATGGTACTATGTCGATTGGAAAACCGCTGGGCCTTTTCCTGGGAGAGAGATAACTTATCCACCACTTGGTCCCAGATCTGGTGCATTCTCTCAACCACAGTGTCAACACCTGGGCAGGCAGAGGGCTCCACCTGCCCTGAAGAAAATCGAGGATGAAACCCAAAGTTACAAAAAAAAGGTGACATCAAAGTGGCAGAACTAGCTCTATTATTTAAAGCAAATTCGGCCAAGGGCAAAAATGAAACCCAATCATCCTGATCAGCAGAAATAAAACATCTCAAATATGACTCCAAGGTCTGGTTTGTTCTCTCTGTCTGCCCATTGGTCTGAGGGTGAAAAGCAGAGGAGAAGGACAACTGAATTCCCAGCTTGGAACAGAAAGTTCTCCAAAATCTAGACACAAACTGGACTCCTCTGTCAGATACAATGTTCTCAGGAATCCTGTGCAAGCGAACCACCTGTTGTAAAAACAGGGGCACCAATTCAGAGGAAGACGGCAACTTAGGGAGTGGTACAAGATGAACCATCTTAGAGAACCTATCACAAATCACCCAAATAACAGTCATCCTTTGAGAGACAGGCATATCAGAGATGAAATCCATTGAAATATGGGTCCATGGCCTCTTGGGGACAGGCAAAGGCATCAACAACCCACTAGAGCGAGAACACGATTTAGACCGGGAGCACGTCCCACAGGACTGCACAAAATTCCTGACATCACGAGACAAGGAGGGCCACCAAAAAGTCCGACTCACCAGATCTCTAGTACCAAAAATACCTGGATGACCAGCCAAAGCAGAGCAATGAATTTCAGACATCACTCTCTTCTTCCACTGGTCAGGAACATACAACTTTCCACTGGGACAACGCTCAGGTTTGTCCTCCTGGAACTCTTCCAGAGCACGTCTCAAATCGGGCGAGATGGCAGAAAGAACTACCCCTTCGCCTAAGATGGTAGCAGGCTTGGTCACCACAGGAGAATCAGCAAAGAAGCTCCTAGAGAGGGCGTCAGCCTTGACATTCTTAGTTCCAGGAAGAAAAGAAACCACAAAATCAAAACGTGTAAAAAACAAGGCCCACCTAGCCTGTCTAGGGTTCAAGCGCTTAGCCGACTCTAGGTAAATCAAATTCTTGTGGTCAGTGAGGACCACGACTTGATGCTTAGCTCCCTCCAACCAATGTCTCCACTCCTCAAATGCCCATTTCATGGCTAACAGTTCCCGATTCCCCACATCATAGTTACGTTCAGATGGAGAGAACTTTCGGGAAAAGAAAGCACAGGGATTCATTTTAGATGTTACAGGATCCTTTTGGGACAAAACAGCTCCTGCACCAATCTCAGAAGCATCCACCTCTACCTGGAACGGAAGTGAGACATCAGGTTGCCGCAAAACCGGGGCGGAGGTGAATCTTCGCTTCAGCTCCTGAAAGGAAGAAACAGCCTCCGGAGACCAACTTAACACATCAGCACCCTTCTTAGTCAAATCAGTCAATGGCTTGGCAATACTAGAAAATTTTGCTATAAATTTCTGATAAAAATTAGCAAAACCCAAAAACTTCTGGAGGGCCTTCAAAGAAGTGGGCTGAACCCAATCGTAAATGGCCTGTACCTTGGCCGGGTCCATTTCAATAGTTGACGGGGACAAAATAAATCCCAAAAAAGAAATCCTCTGTACTCCAAAAAGGCATTTAGATCCTTTGACATACAGGGAATTCTCCCTCAAGATCCGGAACACAGTCCAAATATGTTCCACATGAGAATCCCAATCCTTGGAGAAGATCAAAATATCATCCAGATAGATAATCAAAAATTTATCGACAAAATCTCGGAAAATATCGTTCATGAAGCACTGGAAGACAGAAGGGGCATTAGTGAGCCCAAAAGGCATCACCAGGTACTCAAAATGTCCCTCCGGAGTGTTAAACGCCGTCTTCCATTCATCCCCATGCTTAATGCGAATAAGATTATACGCCCCCCTGAGGTCAAGCTTGGTAAACCAGCAAGCACCTTTAACTCTGGAGAATAGATCAGAAATAAGGGGTAACGGATACTGATATTTAACAGTAATTTTGTTGAGAGCACGATAATCAATACAAGGTCTTAATGATCCATCCTTTTTGGCTACAAAAAAAAAAAACGGCACCTAAGGGTGACGAGGATGGTCTAATATGACCCTTCTCCAACGCCTCCTTAATATAGGATCGCATAGCCTCATGCTCGGGTACAGATAAATTGAAGAGCCGACCCTTGGGAAATTTACACCCCGGGCTCAGTTCAATTGCACAGTCATAACTCCTATGAGGAGGCAGAGACGCAGACTCATTCTCACTAAATACATCATAAAAGTCTGCCAAATAATCAGGAACATCATGCGACTGAGGAGAGGTGGAAAACACTCTCTCTATACAGCAAACATTCTCTCTATACAGCCCCAATTGGACAGACCATCAGCAGATTTGGCTTTCAGTACCATCTTTATGCTGATGACACACAACTGTACACATCATCCCCTGACCTTACCTCCGCTGTACTACAGAACGCCACTGACTGTCTGTCTGCAGTCTCCAACATCATGTCTGCTCTCTATCTGAAACTCAACCTCTCCAAAACTGAACTTCTTCTGCTCCCACCATCTACTAACCTCCCTAAATCTGACATTTCCCTCTCTGTGGGTGGCACCATAATAACACCCCGACAGCAGGTGCGCTGTCTGGGTGTTATGTTCGACTCCGATCTCTCCTTCACCTCCCATATACAATCTCTTGCCCGCTCATGCCGCTTACACCTAAAGAACATCTCTAGAATCCGCCCTTTTCTCACCATGGAAACAACAAAAACTCTCACTGTCGCCCTGATCCACTCCCGCCTAGACTACTGTAATGCTCTATTAATTGGCCTCCCTCTCACTCGACTCTCCCCTCTCCAGTCTATCCTTAATGCAGCAGCCAGGGTTGTCCATCTGGCTAATCATTTCTCAGACGCGTCCGCTCTTCGCCAGTCGTTACACTGGCTGCCAATTCAGTACAGGGTACAATTCAAAGTACTTGTTCTCACCCACAAAGCTCTCCACAGTGCGGCACCCCCTTACATCTCCTCCCTCATTTCTGTCTATCGGCCTAACCGACCGCTGCGCTCTGCAAATGACTTTCGACTAACCTCTGCCCTAATCCGTACCTCCCACTCCCGACTCCAAGACTTCTCCCGTGCTGCGCCAATCCTCTGGAATGCTCTACCCCAAAATATTAGGACCATCCACAATTTGCATAGTTTTAGGCGCTCGCTCAAAACACATTTGTTCAGAGCGGCCTATCACATTCAGTAATCAAAGTCATGTTTGTGTGTGTGTAGCCCATTCACTATCTCCATCTAACCCCCACCCCCTGAAGATGGCTGGACCGTCATTGTAAATACATCATTGTAAATACAAACCTGTGCTTTGTATCCCCCCCACCTCATTGTAGATTGTAAGCTCCACGAGCAGGGTCGTCTTATTTCGCTTTAATTATTGTATTGTTAACGTTGTTACTTATGACTGTTGTGTTTGAAACTGTTCAACTGTAAAGCGCTGCGGAATATGTTGGCGCTATATAAATAAAGATTATTATTATTATTATTATTAACACCGGAGCCTCACTAAAGGCACACCGACAACCCCAACTCACCACAGACACAGATTTCCAATCCAAAACTGGATTATGAATCTGTAACCAGGGAAACCCCAGAACAATAGTATCATGCAGATTATGTAACACCAAAAACCTGCAATTTTCTTGATGGTCTGGGGCGACCCGCATTACCACCTGGGTCCAAAACTGAGGTTTATTTTTAGCCAAAGGAGTGGCATCAATCCCCCTCAAAGGGATAGGCGTCTGCAGAGGTGTCATCGGAAATCCACAACGTTTAGCAAAATCCAAGTCCATTAGGTTTAGAGCTGCTCCCGAATCCACAAAAGCCTTGGCGGAAAATGTGGACAGGGAGCAGATCAGAGTAATAGCCAGAAGAAACTTAGGTTGAACACCACCAACAGAAAACGTGTGTGCAAGGCGTTTCTCGCGTTTAGGACAGACAGAAATAATATGTGAGGCATCTCCACAGAAAAAACACAACTTATTACGCCTTCTGAACTCCTGACGCTGCTCTCTGGAAAAAACTCTATCACATTGCATAGGTTCAGACATCTGTTCAACAGGTGGCAACACCTCTCGTGCAGCTTTGACTTCGCGCAAACGCCAATCAACCTGAATGGCTAAAGACATAGAATCGTCAAGACCAGAGGGAACAGGAAATCCCACCATAGTATCTTTTACGGCTTCTGACAACCCCTTCCGAAAGAGAGCAGCCAAGGCATTATCATTCCAGGTAGTAAGTACTGCCCACTTTCGGAATTTTTGACAGTGCAATTCTGCAGAATCACGACCCTGGTTCAATGCCAGCAGGGTCTTTTCAGCCTGATCAATGGCATTAGGTTCGTCATACAACAACCCCAAGGCCTGAAAAAATGCGTTCACATTAGTCAGAATAGGATCATCTGGTTTCAAAGAAAACGCCCAATCCTGGGGATCGCCACGCAGCAAAGAGATGACAATTTTGACCTGCTGCGCGGAGCTCCCTGACGAGTTAGGCTTCAAGGCAAAAAATAATTTACAATTATTTTTGAAATTCAAAAATTTAGACCGATCCCCAAAAAACACACCAGGTGTAGGAATCCTTGGTTCAGCAGCATGTGAATGAGCAAGGTAGGTGGAAATTCCCCGCACTTCCGCAGCGAGCTGATCCACACGATCAGACAATTGCTTTATCTCCATTGAGAGAAAAAAAAATTCCCCCTACGGCCTCAGAGATATAGAGGAAAAAATATACACACCTTTTTCTTTTTTTTTTTTTTTTTATACAATTCTTTCCTGCAATTGAGTACCCTAGGATCTGCGGTATGGCGGGTGATTCTGTTATGATTGAGTCACCGTAGGAGGCAAAAATAGAAATGCTAGCTAAGTCCAGAAAACCAGAGAAGTTGGCAGCTATCGGACTGCAGACCCCTGAACCCATCAACACAACTAGCAGTAGCCGTGGGGGGCTCCTACGATGCCCTAGGCCCCTCGATCACAGCCGGAGGACTACATAACCTAAAGACAGAAAGGGAAATCTAAACTGCCCCAGAGAAGACCCCAAAGCAAAAGGCAGCCCCCCACATATAATGACGGTGAAGCAAGAAGAAAGAACAAAACACAGACAAAAAGATAGACTGAGCAAAGATGGGGTCCAAGCTAGCTTAGATAGGAAAGGACAGGAAGGCTGCTGTCTGCAATTCGTGAAAAAACCCTATGAAAATAAGAGCCAACAAACTGACAGTACAAAAGGCCCTGAAGACGCTAGGCTTCAAAAAAGGCTATGTCAGTACTCAGGAATATTCTGAAGACAGAGCAACAGGCAAAAGGAGATTCAGTTCACCCCAGCAGGGAATGGCAGAATCCAGAAAAGCAAGGAAAAACAAAACACTAATGCAAAAAGGAAAAGCAGAAATCTTAGCTTTAGATGAGCAGGAATCAGACTGGTTTCCTAGAAGTCCACAGAGAAATCACCCGCAGGCCAGAAGGGCATCGGCAGCCTTATATCCAGTCATTAACTCCACTCAGCCAGTCATCATCATCAGCCCCAGGTGTTTGACAATCAAGCTCACTACCTTTCTTCACCAGAAGAGGGAGTTCCTCGGGCCTCAGTAGTGAAGGGGAAAATGAACTCACAACAGTATGCTTTAACGTGGCCGGGCTTTTTACAGACAAAACATTCACGAGTTTCTCTTAGATTGCTGTTCCCTTATATTTAGGGAAATCCTGTGTCTTTAATGCTGCTTCTGCTCTGGATTCATTACTGCTGCTTACATGCTGTGTTTTTCTCTTGAATTCATCCACAATTTGCCTTTAACATACTCTAGTGTCAGCTAATCATCTGGCCGTGCTTCTAGTGCAGTCACGAGTGTGTCATAACTCTCTGGAAGACCGCTTAATAGAAGTGCAGCAGCATGAAAATCTTTAATTTCTTCTCTAATACCCCATAGATGCTCCACATTCTCTAGGGTGTTTCTTATATAGTCCTGCATATTCTGTCCATCACTTAGCTTAGACTGATACTGCTTTCTAATTGTCATGACCCAAGATGGGTTTTGTCTTGTCTCTCCTTTCCCTGTCTGTTCATGTCAGGGGTTAATTTTCCCTGCCTCTTTCCTGTGTCAGGTACTATATATCTCTGCTGCAACCTGTGTGCAGTGCTAGTTTTATTGCTTGCCTTTGGCATATGTAGCTGGCTTTGGTGAGTTTCTGATTTGTCCGGCTGCATACAGTACATCTGACCCTACTCGTGTCTGTTGAAATTCCTACTGCCCGACCCTGCTCCTTATCTCTCTGTGTGTTTGGTTTCCTCGGTATTTGACTTTGGCTTTTCCCTGACTTGATTTGTCTCTCCCTTCTGATACCTTTGCTACTGACCGGTACTGACCTGTTGCTCTCTCCTGACACAGTGTTTTGGATTTCCCCTTTGTACATCGTTTACTCTGGTTACTACTCTCGGGTCTCTGACTATTCTGTTGCCACCTAGTGGTTGTTTCGCTGTGTTTCTGCTGGTCTGCTTGTGAGCTGATATTCAACTCTCTCTCTGCTCTGCTACCATCTAGAGGAGTTGGTGTACTCTGTTTAACCCTTCGTATCACAGCATGTCACTCATGAGATAAAGCTTATTGCTGAGATTTGATCTTTCATGAATTTAGAATTTTGGATAACTACAGGAGGAAGACCTGTGAAGACTCAGACGTCAAGGTTAGATTTCAGAAAGGCAGATTTTAAAGGATTCAGAAAGAGAATTTGAGGGATCCAGTGGCTGGATATCCTTAAAGACAAAAATGTCCAGGAAGGATGGGAAATCTTGAAAAATGAAATTCTCAAAGCACAATTGTTAACAATTCCAAAAAGAGGGAAGAATAGGAAGCATTTAAGGAAACCAGGATTGATGAACACAGAACTTAAGCACATGCTAAAAAGGAAGAAAAAAATGTTTATAAAATGGAAAGAGGGAGGCATATCTAAAGAAGAATATAATGCTGTCTGCAGAACCTGCAGGGCACAAATCAGATTACTAAAGCTGACAATGAATTGAGGCTTGAAAGAGATGTCAAAAGCAATAATAAAGGATTTTGGGGATATGTCAAAAGTAAAAGAAAAGTCAAAGATGCTAAGGATTTTTACAGGATGAAAATGATGAAATGGTAAGACAGGATGTTGAGAAGGCCGAACTTTTACATTTCTATTTTGCATCTGTTTTCTCTCAGAAAGGAAATGTAACATCAACTGTTCTTCACTGTCCTATTAAGGGAATAGAAGAATCCAGGATATCTATAAACAGAAAGATAGTGAGGAAACACTTAGCTAACCTAAATGAATTCAAGTCTCCAGGTCCAGATGAATTACACCCCAGAGTACTGAAGGAGATAGCAGAAGAAATTTTTGAACCTCTCTCCATAATCTTTGAAAATTCTTGGAGAACAGGAGAAGTCCCAGAAGACTGGAGAAGAGCAAATGTTGTTCCTAGCTTCAAAAAGGGGAAGAAGGTGGACCCAGGCAACTATAGGCCGGTGAGTCTGACTTCTATACCAGGAAAGATCTTTAAGCAAATTATTAAACAACATGTATGTGAGTACCTGGATAAGAATTAAGTGATTAAACAGAGTCAGCATGGGTTTGTAACTAATAAGTCATGTCTGACTAACTTAATTTCCTTCTATGATGGAATCACTGATTGGGTGGATCAAGGAAATGCTATAGATATAGTATATCTTGACTTCAGCAAAGCATTTGACAAAGTATCTCATACAATCCTTATTGAAAAAATGACTAAGTATGGAATGGACAAGGCAACTGTTAGGTGGATTCATAACTGGCTTAGTGATTGGACCCAAAGAGTGGTCGTAAATGGCTGCACATCCAGTTGGAAGAATGTCTCAAGTGGGGTACCACAGGGCTCTGTACTGGGCCCTGTATTGTTCAACATCTTTATCAACGATTTAGATGAAGGAATTGAGGGTAAACTGATTAAATTTGCTGATGACACAAAGCTAGGAGGGATAGCTAATAGTAAAGAAGAGAGAGAGGATTCAAAAAGATATAAATAAACTGGAGCAGTGGGCAGCAACTAACAGAATGGTTTTTAACAGGGAAAAATGCAAAGTACTACATCTGGGCAATAAAAATGAAAAAAGCATATACAGAATGAGAGGAATAGGGCTAAGCAACAGCACATGTGAAAAAGACTTGGGTATACTAATAGATCACAGACTGAATATGAGTCAACAGTGTGATGCAGCAGCAAAAACGGCAAATGCAATTCTAGGATGTATTAACAGAAGCATACAGTCTAGATCACGTGAAGTCATTATTTCCCTCTACTCATCTTTGGTCAGACCTCATCTGGAATATTGTGTCCAGTTTTGGGCACCACATTTTAAAAAAGACATCAACAAACGAGCAAGTTCAGAAAAGAGCGACCAGAATGGTGTCCGGTCTGCAAACCCTGTCTTATGAGGAAAGGTTGCAGGATTTTGGAATGTTTAGTTTGCAAAAGAGAAGACTGAGAGGAGACTTTATAGCTGTCTACAAATATCTAAAGGGCTGTCACATTGTAGAAGGATCATCTTTATTCTCATTTGCACAAGGAAAGACTAGAAGCAATGGGATGAAACTGAATGGGAGGAGACACAGATTAGATATTAGAAAAAACTTTTTGACAGAGTGATCAATGAGTGGAACAGGCTGCCACGAGAAGTGGTGAGTTCTCCTTCAATGGAAGTCTTCAAACAGAGGCTGGACAGACATCTGACTGTGATGATTTAGTGAATCCTGCTTTGAGCAGGGGGTTGGACCAGATGGCCCAGGAGGTCCTTTCCAACTCTACGATTCTATGATTCTAAGCACTTTCTGTAACTCTTCCCATATCTCCTTTGCAGGTGCACACTTGCATATATGCACAATCTGATTATCATCTACACTGAGGGAGATCATGCTTTGTGCTTTCTGAACCTTCTCTAGCCAATCATCTGGTAATGGATGAGGCACTTGTTCCTGAGTATATTTCCACATACCTTCTGTTATGAGCAGCATCTTCACCTTAAATTTCCAGGACTGGTAGTTCTGGTTAGTGAAGCTTGGCACTGATAATGTGGCAGAATTGCTGCTAGTGTACATCTTCTTTGTTGCTCCATGCTACTTTTGCTCTGGGCGTCTGTTGCTGTGTTACTCTGGGGTTCTATGTCACTCTGGGCCCATAACCTGTTGGCAGTGGATTATTAAAGATACTCTCCAAGCGTGTGACAACAGAGCTTCTTTATTCAGGAACAATCAGGAACAATATGCTTAATATATCAGGAATAAATCATTTGTATGTCTCTATCTGTGCAGCATCTACAGCAGGTTGCTTTTCTCATACACAGACACAGGAAAAACAGGAAATACAGTCACATGCTATCCCTGTGTGAGCCCCTGGGAGTTTCTTTTTTAAACTTTATAAACAGCAACTGAGTACTCATAGACAGGAATGGAGTTGTTTCACCAAACATTTTCCAACAGTTACTTAAGCCAGTCTAGTGCTTATTAACCATGATAAATCTAGTGTAAGATATCAAAGAATATATCAAGAATATTTCCAGGGGCAATAACTAGATGCTTAAAAAACTGTAGTAGTGAGTAGGAGGTTCTGAGGTCCGAGATAACCCTTTTACAGTCATGTTACTCACATATTGAAGTCATACTCTGCTATTATCACACTGCTTTTATTAAAGGGAACCTGTCAGCAGGATTGTACAGTAACCTACAGACAATGTCAGGTTGTCGCCGTTATACTGATTAAAATGATACATTGGTTGATGAAATCCGTCTTGTGGTTGTTGTTTAATCTATTTTCAGTTTTGAGATAATGATATGCTTGTGCTCCTGGTGGCCTGTGGGGGTTCTTCATGTGGTCTGATTAGTTATTCATCAGTATGGCTTCTGACCGGTCACTGATCACTCACTGACCTGCCGCCTAGTTTACATAATGAATATGTAAACGGTATTGTTACACATACAAAATCTACACAAGATAAAAAATGGATTTATTTACTGACTAGTCTAGAAACATTGCTCCAACTGTCACCATTTTGCAATGTCAACAGTAGAAAAAAAAGTCAAACTTGAGTATAATTGTTAGGTAGGAAAGAAAAACACCAAATTATAAGAAATCATAAGAAATTGCATATTGTAACAAGTGATTATGTGAGGTCATAGAGCTTATGCAGAAGGGGAATCCCACAGTAATAAAATGGTCACAAGCTTAAAATAAACACTTATGGAAACAATTGGTCTGGAACAGACACCTCTAAATAATATTGTTCCTTTCAGAATCACAATGAAAAATCATCTACTTGTCGTGGACCACAAATGGTTTCTCGTTTTCTTACAGATTGTGAAGAATGGACATGATGGCTGACATCAAAATGCATTTCTACATTCAGCTGTGACAGCAGAAAAAGTCTGCAAACAGCTGTTTCACTTGCCCACATCAGGTTTGACATTAGTCACATCCTGTTTTGACAGTTTAGTATTCAGCTGATGTTGTAACCACACAAACAAATATATCTATGGTGAATCTTACCTGTGCTGTTATACTGAAGCACATGGAAGACAACACAAACTATGACAGGTGTGATTATTTCTGCACTGATTAATCAGTGGGAATTCACTGGAGTTGTTCAAAAGGACCCCAGTAGTCTGGGAGCATGTTGAGTGATTGCTGTTTTTTTATCCTTGTCTTTTTCCCTTTGTGTTTATCTTAGAGCAGGACTAGTGTTTCTGCTGCCCTATGAATTAGTAAGGTCGAGGTCATACTTGCAATTGCACTGCGAGAAACTTGCGCGAGTCTCTCGCCTCAATACCCGGCACTGCCACCGGAACTCGGGACCAGAGTGTGCAGCTGCATGTATTTCTGAGGACTGAGGGTGTGGTTACAGCAGGAGCTCTGTAAACTTAGAGCGGTGACTGAACCGGCACCGCCCCGTGACTGAAACTGAATGCTGTCGGGGAGGATAAAGTTCATTTTGGCGCCTCAGTCACCGCATTCCGTGACTGTGACCGGCGCATGTGCACTGTTGACGGGTCAGCACAATTTATTTGGCAATTGAATAAAATGGAGCCTCAGTCAGCACATGCCGTCACTATGCCCAGCGCGTGTGCACTGTTGACAGTGTATTTGAATACTTCACAGAAATGGAAATATTTCTGTCTCTAATAAAGAAGCTGCTACTGCCTACATCCTAGAGATAATGACGAAGTAGTGCGGTATGCTCTGACTCCTGATCAACACTGTACATGCGCCGGAGGCTTTGGACAGAAGGACACATTTCCGGTGATATTATAGATGATGGCCCTACAGCCCCTATACACAATACAATGGCCCCCAGAGCTCTTTATTACTGAGGGCCACATTGAGGGCCCCAGAGCTCCTTATGCATAGTATAATGGCTGGAGCCCTTATATACATTATGATGTCTCCACATCCCCTCTATATATAGCATGATGACCCCACATATATAATATAATGGCCCCACTGCCTCATGTATATAGTGTGATGGCCTCAATTCTCCACATTCATAACATGATGGCCCCACAGCTCCCTAAAGTATGTCTCTGTAGTCCCTCTATATATAGTATGAGTCCCTACAGTTTCCTGTGTATAGTATTATGATGCCCACTGCTGTCTGCATATAATATGATGTCTCCACAACCCCCTCTATGTAAAGTATAATGGTCTCTATAACTGACCATTTATGGTATTGTGTCCTCCATAGCACCCTATATATAGTGTGATGGACAACAGCCCCTCTGTATATAGCATCTTGTCCCTACAGAACCCTATATTGAATGTAATGGCCCTTGTGATGCAGCAAAGGGTGTAGTGCTGGATGGAAGATATATTTCTCCCAGCAGGGTAAAATTTAGCTGGGAATTTCCCTAAGTTTGAGGACCTGCAGTGATGTCACGATCACGTGATCAGCCCATGTGATGTGTCCCTCACTTGTGGATGAGGTTATGGGCTATGTAATGGAGATTGTTGTTTGGCACATGATTGGTGGGCAAGGTGTGAGGAGCTAGGCTGGAGTTAGCCTGAACCTGTTCTGTTGGACTACACATGCTGCAAAGGGTTTGCAACAAGACTCATAGCAACCCTGGGAATGGCACCTGGCAGACGCCGCTGACCAGGCAGCCACTTAGTTAAGTCCGTCCTGTGCAAGGGTGAGTCTGAGACCAATGGTTCTCCAAGTTGGAGTACATTTGGGTTTTTTTCCCCTTACTTTCTGTTACCTACTGTTTAAAGTGTCATTAAACAAGTGAAGTTTGAAGCCTGTGTGTTGCCTCATTACTGCGGTCCTGACACTGCTTACCAGAGCAAAACCCTACACCCTGCAGCCCCTTATTTACAGTATGATGGTCCTCACAGCTCCTCTATATATAGTAGAGGAGGCCCCCACTGCCCTTTATATATATATGATGTTCCCACTGCCCCACATATATTGTGTCATGGCCCCACTGCCCTATATACTGTATGTAACATGATGGCCTCACATAAATAGTATAATAGCCCCAATGCTCCATATATATAGTATGATGGCCCCACTGCTCCATATATAGAGTATGATAGCCCACTGCTCCATATACAAGTGCTTCTCACTATATTAGAATATCATGAAAAAGTTCATTTATTTCAGTTCTTCAATACTAAAAGTGAAACTCATATTATATTGAGTCATTACAGAGTGATCAATGTCAATTATTTATTTCTCACCTGACCTTAGCCCATAGAGAACCTATGGAGTATTGTCAAGAGGAAGATGAGGGATACCAGACCCAACAATGCAGACGAGCTGAAGGCTGCTATCAAAGCAACCTGGGCTTCCATAACACCTCAGCAGTGCCACAGGCTGATCGCCTCCATGCCACACCACATTAATGCAGTAATTGATGCAAAAGGAGTCCCAACCAAGTATTGAGTGCAATTACTGAACATACATTTCAGTAGGCCAACATTTCGGATTTTAAAATCATATTTCAAGCTGGTATTATAAAGTATTCTAATTTCCTGAGATAATGACTTTTGGGTTTTCATTGGCTGTAAGCCATAATCATCAACATTAACAGAAATAAACACTTGTAAAGCTAGTAAAAAGACTTTCATCAATGAGAAGCAAAGGAGAGCCAGGCTGAAGTTTGCCAAACACCATAAGGATTGGATCATAGAGGACTGGAGTAAGGTAATCTTCTCTGATGAGTCTAATTTTCAGCTTTGCCCAACACCTCGTTTTCTAATGGTTAGACGGAGATCTGGAGAGGTGTACAAGCCACAGTGTCTTGCACCCACTGTGAAATTTGGTGGAGGATTGGTGATGATCTGGGGATTCTTCAGCAAGGCTGGAATTGGGCAGGTTAATATTTGCGAAGGACGAATGTATCAAGCCGCATACAAGGTTATCCTGGAAAAACAGTTGATTCCTTCTGCTCAGGCAATGTTCCCCAACTCTGAGGACTGTTTTTTCCAGCAGGACAATGTGCCATGCCACACAGCTAGGTCAATCAATGTGTGGATGAAGAACCACCACATGAAATCCCTGTCATGGCCCACCTAATCTCCAGACCTGAACCCCATTGAAAAACTTTGGAATGTAATCAAGAGGAAGATAAATAGTCACAAGCCTTCAAACAAAGAAGAAATGCTTAAATTTTTGTACCATGAGTGGCATAAGGTCACCCAAAAGCAGTGTGAAAGACTGGTGGAAAGCATGCCAAGACGCATCAAAGCTGTTATTAAAAATCATGGTTTATTCCACAAAATATTGATTTCTGAACTCTTCCTGAGTTAAACCAATAGTATTGTTGATTCTAAATGATTAGTAACTTGTTTTCTTAGTATTATTTGAGGTCTGCAAGTACTGCATTTTTTTGTTATTTTGACCATTTCTCATTTTCTGAAAATAAATACAAAATTTAGTGCTTGGAAATTCAAAGACATATTGTCAGTAGTTTATAGAATAAAAGAGCAATTTACACTTTACTCAAAAATCTATTCTATTATTTCTAAACAGTTTTTCGGTGATTACTTGGTATCTCTGTTCATACTGCAACCACACACACAATTGATACACCATTTGAAAGGTAAACTTACCCCCTTCAGCAAGAAAAGAGCCAAACAAACCACACATTCATGATTTTATCACAAAATACAGTTTAAACATTCATTTTCAGAAACCTGCAGAAAGAAACAATGACCTGCAGGTGGCACATCAACCAGAAGACATTTTTTGGCCTCTACTTATCAAACCAATTTATTGTATTACCAACCTACATGTATAAATACCTGTCTGTGCTCATCATCTCATGAAATACATTTACATTTGACCAGCTTGCTTTTTCTGAAATTGGCTGCGCCCTTGATGACCAATATGTGAAAATTTGGCACGGGTCAAGCTAGTATACCTATAAAGAGCAAAATCATACAAACTGCAGTGGTTTCTTAATTTTTGCTGAGGCTGTGTAAATATATATATGTGGCACCCCTGAGGCTTCAGTCGCCACAGAGGTACTGCACCTTCTCCTAAGGTGTGGTACCCCACCATCCAGGTAGGGTGGGAACTCCATTTCACATTCAACACTTGCACCCCACACACAGAATAGTTCAGCAGGGACCCATCCATGCTTTATGCTGGAAAGGTCATAGGATGCCTTTTGTGGTCCCTGGCTTCGTAACAAGGGAGGTGCTGGGGAGGCGGGTGGAGTTAGATATAAAAGAGAGGGAAGGTGTAGGATTTCAGGTCAGTCGGTCAGTCTGACAGAGGGTGAGAGAGAAAGGAAGTCACTCAGACAGGAGTGAGGATCCCTGGAAGAGGGATGGAGGAAGGAGTGCTGCATCTGCCTCAGTGACCTGAGCCAGCTGGCACGGGAAAGGAACAGAAGGAAGGAGACGTAGACTGGAGACTACAGATTCCAAAAAAGAGATAGAACAGATCGGAACGAAGGAGAATAGAAGGACGGTGGGAAGCAGGTTGAGAAAGAGAGAGAACCCTTCCAGTCCAGAGCGCAAAGGCCGGGGCCCGGTCCCCGAGGTTGATTAGATCTTTATGTCCGGCAACAGACACCGGAGGAGTAGTGAGCCACTAATGCCTTACTCCCATCATAGACTTGGGACACAACAGCAACTGGATAGTGAGCTGGGACGCAGAGAGGAGTCCCCAAAGCAGGCTACAGCTGTCTGTCATACAAGTAAAAACTAGGAACACCTAGAGAGAGGCATTCCAGGGTAACTAAGTACTGGAGTGCTTCGCACCTAATGGCGCATTGGAGGAGTCGTTCAGTAAGGTACATATTGGTGGAGTGTGGAGGGGAGAATCCTATCCAGCCTGGAGGTTGGCTGGGGCCCTGACCTGAAGAACACAGTGCGGAGGCAGGCATTTGTGTGAACTGCAAACAGTGAGTAAAGCTTTGGAACCGCATACTCTGGTGTCCTCCAGTTATTCTAGCACTGCTACACCTGGGTACCAGCCTCAATGCCATTCTGCACCTCTCCTCATCCATTGCACCTACACTGCCCTGGGACTACAGCTCCACCTGTGGGGAGCTACACCATCTTTGCTGCACCACACCATCAGTCCCAGTGGATCTGCATGCAGCGTTGGCTCAACATCTCACTTGCCAAACACCACGGGTGGCATCACGAACTATCCAAATAAACTATTACACCATTAACATCACCGCCATTGATATTGGGTGCCCAGGGCCACGGACCGGGTCACCGCTGCTGTGACACACATTCCCCTTGACACCGGCCCGGTACCGAGTATCCCACTGCCCTGGGTGTGAGGGGTGACCCAATTTTGGCGACACGAACAGGATGACGAGACCCGATGCCATCGGGTTCTGTGTGCCTTGGATTTACAACTTTTGAAAATGTGCAAAAGTCCACATTTAATAGACTGTTACATGAATCTTAAAAATGGCCGCTGCGCGGAGAAGAAGGGCCTGAAGAGATGGGAGGTCCTAAGAAAAGACCTCAAAGAGTACTGGGCCTTCCCAGCCTGAATTATTATGTGACAGATGCATGGCCTACCCCCCGAGGGTTCGTATACTGGCTTGGTATGGAGGCGCTGGAAGAAGACGCCGCCCCCGGAAGGAGGGGCAGAGGAAGCCAGTGGCGAGCAGAAGGGCAGAGCAAGAAGGAGAACGCGAGAACGCCATTTTGGAGAGTGAGGGAAGGAGGCCTGAGGAGCGCGGGGAAACGAATCTCCCTGGCGCCATGGCTGACGGCTCCAACCCGAACTCCGGAATGAACCGCCAGCAACTAGAAGCTGAAATAGCTGAATTGACAGCCAGTCTGCAGCTGAGGAAGGAAGCCTTGGAGAAGCTGAGATGGCAGCGCGCCCTGGCGAGGCCTACACCAGCGGTACCCCCTCCATCGGTACCTGCCGCTACCACACCGGACTGTCCCCAGGCAGCACTGATCTATACTTCCACCCTGACTGTACGGCTAGGTGACGCCTGCCCGAAGGAGTTACCGGAGGACACGGGAGTGGAAGCGGAGCTCCCGCCCGGACCTGACGCAGTTGCGCAGGTCCCCGCAGAGACCCCTGCAGACCTGGAGCCACCACCCGCTCCCTCACCGCCTGCACCGGAGCAGAGGCCGCACCGCCAGGAGGCCCCAGGTATGTCGGATGTTCCTCCACCTGGGAAAGCCCTGGGGTGTACCGCAGTTGCAGCGGCTGGCCAGGTCGTCCTGGATCTGGTCTGGGACCGGGATGCTGGTGCTGTGGGTGAGAGCAGATCCTGGGAAGAGCGGGAGAAAGAAGAGAGTTGGGCAGGATGTCGGGACACCATTCAACAGCTGGCAGCGGAATATCGGGAGAGGGAGCAGAGGAAGCAGGCTTTGCTGGGCCCGGATCTGGCCCGGAAGGAGAGGGCCCGTGCGGGGCATCATGGTCCCCGGGATGCAGCTGGATGGGGGCAGGTGCTGAATGTAAACCGAGAGAAGGGGTTCGGATTTATTGCGGACCCCAAAAGAATCAGCGACCTGTTCTTCAACCGGCGGGACGTGGAGCCCCATCTGAGGAGGGGGCATCCTGATAGAGACCTGCAGCCTGGGGAGTATGTGACCTTCACCCGGCATGAAGGACTACGGGGATGGTACGCCCTGAATGTACGATGTATCCCTACAGAGTTCATTGAGAGCTACCTGCCATCGAAACCAGTCAACGCTCCTCCACCTACGGTCAACACCCAAGATACCCAGGTACCTGCTACCAGGATTTCAGCTACGCCAAAGTCACCTCCAGGTCAGCAGCCCAAACCAAAGATCCCTGGCTTGACACCGTGGGAAGAGGAGTACTTACGGATAGCCAATTACTACTTTGAATCTGGTAGCCGTTAAAACAATTTTCAAATCTCGTTACCCAGGAGGGTTATTTGCACCAGTTGTGCCTTGTTTTGCTATCATGTTTTTCCGGTAGCACTTTTGTTGCCCTGCTTTTGATTGGCAGCGTTTTTTCTACATTTGGAACTGAGGAGATTATGAACGCTGTAGGATCCAAAACTTTTATTGTAAATAGTTGCACCTCTTTAGGTGCCCTTTCTTGGTTTTACATATAGGACCCTTTTGTGAAGATAATGGTTACACAAAGACACTTTGCGAAGATGATGTTTTTGAATGGACACTTTTCGAAGAATGATGTCTACCTCAAGGGACACTGCAAGAAATCCCGGCTGGGAGCAGTGTTCAGCACTTTGCAAGAATCTTTGAATGTTTTATGATGTTGTGTCTTATGAAAAGTAAATGTTTTTTATAGCATGTTTGACACAGAAAATTAGAAAAGTTTTAAGATAGAATGTGAGAATTGAATAAAGAATGAAGAATTGAAAGTGACAGGTGACAGGCCAAGCACAGATGGTCAGTGTCTTGCGTCCAGTAGAAAGAGAGCGAAAGAATAATTGCACTTTGAACTAGGAATTGCACTTAAAGAAATTTTTGATACTAAGATAGGAAGTTAGCCTGTTTGTAACGTTTAAGAAATGTGCCTCCTACATTAGGAAGATTAGATAACTATTGTTAAACAGCATTTAAAATTTTTGTGTGTTTCTGTTTTGTACTTTTGTTGTCTTGCAGCCCGCAGACGTGCTGTGTTTAACGTGGGGGTATGTGGAGCCCCTGAGGCTTCAGTCGCCACAGAGGTACTGCACCTTCTCCTAAGGTGTGGTACCCCACCATCCAGGTAGAGTGGGAACTCCCTTTCACATTCCAACACCTGGACCCCACACACAGGATAGTTCAGCAGGGACCCATCCATGCTTTATGCTGGAAAGGTCATAGGATGCCTTTTGTGGTCCCTGGCTTCGTAACAAGGGAGGTGCTGGGGAGGCGGGTGGAGATAGATATAAAAGAGGGAAGGTGTAGGATTTCAGGTCAGTCGGTCAGTCTGACAGAGGGTGAGAGAGAAAGGAAGTCACTCAGAAAGGAGTGAGGATCCCTGGAAGAGGGATGGAGGAAGGAGTGCTGCAGCTGCCTCAGTGACCTGAGCCAGCTGGCACGGGAAAGGAACAGAAGGAAGGAGACGTAGACTGAAGACTACAGATTCCATAAGAGAGATAGAACAGATCGGAATAAAGGAGAATAGAAGGACGGTGGGAAGCAGGTTGAGAAAGAGAGAGAACCCTTCCAGTCCAGAGCGCAAAGGCCGGGGCCCGGTCCCCGAGGTTGATTGGATCTTTATGTCCGGCAACAGACACCGGAGGAGTAGTGAGCCACTAACGCCTTACTCCCATCATAGACTTGGGACACAACAGCAACTGGTTAGTGAGCCGGGATGCAGAGAGGAGTCCCCAAAGCAGGCTACAGCTGTCTGTCATACAAGTAAAAACTAGGAACACCTAGAGAGAGGCATTCCAGGGTAACTAAGTACTGGAGTGCTTCGCACCTAATGGCGCATTGGAGGAGTCGTTCAGTAAGGTACATATTGGCGGAGTGTGGAGGGGAGAATCCTATCCTGCCTGGAGGTTGGCTGGGGCCCTGACCTGAAGAACACAGTGAGGAGGCAGGCATTTGTGTGAACTGCAAACAGTGAGTAAAGCTTTGGAACCGCATACTCTGGTGTCCTCCAGTTATTCCAGCACTGCTATACCTGGGTACTAGCCTCTATACCATTCTGCACCTCTCCTCATCCATTGCACCTACACTGCCCTGGGACTACAGCTCCACCTGTGGGGAGCTACACCATCTTTGCTGCACCACACCATCAGTCCCAGTGGATCTGCATGCAGTGTTGGCTCAACATCTCACTTGCCAAACACCACGGGTGGCATCACGAACTATCCAAATAAACTATTACACCATTAACATCACCGCCATTGATATTGGGTGCCCAGGGACACGGACCGGGTCACAGCTGCTGTGACACACATTCCCCCTGACACCGGCCCGGTACCGAGTACCCTACTGCCCTGGGTGTGAGGGGCGACCCATTTATACACTAGCTACGAATCCGTTCTGCGCCAGGGTGGTGATCATTTTATTGGTATATGGTCTCCCATCCTGATATGGGATGCCCCTTTCCTATCCTGGTATGCATGGTCCCCTCATCCCTATAATGGTGTGCATGGTCCCCTCATCCCCATCCTGGTATGCATGGCCCCCTCATCCCTATAATGGTATGCATGGCCCCCTCATCCATATCCTGGTATGCATGGTACCCCTCATCCCTATCCTGGTATGCATGGCCCCCTCATCCCTATAATGGTATGCATGGTCTCCTCATCCCCATCCTGGTACGCATGGCCCCCTCATCCCTATAATGGTATGCATGGCCCTCTCATCCTTATCCTGGTATGCATGGTACCCCTCATCCCTATCCTGTATACATGGCTCCCTCATCCCTATCCTGGTATTCATGGCCTCCTCATCCCTATAATGGTATGCATGGTACCTCTCATCCCTATCCTGGTATGCATGGCCTCTTCATCCCTATAATCATATGCATGGCCCCCTCATCCCTATCCTGTATGCATGGCTCCCTCATCCCTATCCTGATATGCATGGCCCCCCTCATCCTTATATTGGTATGCATGGTACCCCTCATCCCTATCCTGGTATGCATGGTACCCCTCATCCCTATAATGGTATGCATGGTACCCCTTCATCCCTATAATGGTATGCATGGCCCCCCCATCCCTATTCCGGTATGTATGGTCCCCTCACCCCCCAATCCTGGTATGCATGGCACCCCATTCCTCATCCTGGTATGCATGGTGCCCTCACCCCCAATCTTGGTATGCATGGTACCCCCTCATCCCTATCCTGGTATGTATGGTGCCCTCACCCCCCAATCCTGGTATGCATGGTCCCCTCACCCCCCAATCCTGGTATGCATGGAGCTGCTGATCCAGCAGTCATGTAATGTTAACCCCCTTTACCTCACAACTGGGGGCAGCTCTACCCAGGCACCACACAATGCAGGCAGCAATGCGGCGGGCCCTGCCATGTCTCCTGCCTCGCAATCGGGCCAGTCAGTCCTCAGGTCTACTGCCCACAATGAGGAGGGATGAGGATGTGGAGCAGCTCCCCTCCCCCTCCCCAGTGTGCAGTGTTCAGCCCCAAATGCCGCGCACACTCGTGCCCCGGAGCCTGGCACCCCCAGCACTCCGGCAGCTGACAGAAACCCTGACAGATCAGTGTAGACACTAATGCGCATGTCTCCGATATGAGTGCGGCCAGAGCATCGCTTCCGGCACCTGTTAGTGAGGTGTGCGGGTCACTGACATCACTGGGGAGTTCCCCGTGACCCACACCACCATGATGGTGTCAGAGGTGATTCTATAATATAATGCTAGGAGCGTCACTCTGTACTGTGCAGGTGCATCGCGCTTGCGCAGTCTACAAAGGTTTCAGATAGAGTGACACTCCAAGCGTTATATTATAGATATAAATATATATAGTATGAGGGTCCCACTTCCCTATATACAGTATAGTATGATGACCCCACTTCTCCATATTATATTATGATGGCCCCACTGCTCTATATATATAGCATGATGACCCCACTTCCCTATATATATAGTATGTTGGCCCCACTGTTCCATATGTATAGTATTATGGCATCACATATATACAGTGGGGAAAATAAGTATTTGGTACACTGTAATTTTGCAAGTTTTCCCACCTACAAAGAATGTAGAGTTCTGTAATTTTTATCGTAGGTACATTTCAACTGTGAGAGATAGAACCTAAAAATTAAAAGCAGAAAATCACATTGTATGATTCTTAAATAATTATTTTGTGTCTTATTTCATGAAATAAGTATTTGATCATCTACCAACCAGCAAGAATTCTGACTCTTACTGATCTGTTAGTTTTTATTTAAAAAGCCCTCCTACTCTGCACTCAACTCCCTCCTCCGCCAGCCACTGCCCCCTCCAACCTCCCTCATCTCTGCTGAGGACTTTGCCACACACTTCAAAAATAAGATCGAGCAAACAAGGCAAGTCTTCATTGTTCAACCACCACAACCCCCTTGTATACCAGACCAATGCCCAAACCCCATAACCTCCCTCTCCAACATCACTGAAGGGGAGTTTAATTGCCTCTTCTCCAAATCACACCTCCCAACCTGTGCACTTGACTCCATCACATCCCACCTCCTCCCCAACCTCACCACCACACTTGTCTCATCCCTAACCCACCTCTTCAACCTACCGCTAACATCTGGTACCTTCCCTTCTGCTTTTAAACACGCCACAATCACGCCTATCCTTAAAAAGCCAACCCTCGACCCAACCGCTATGTCCAGCTATCGCCCAATATCACTGCTCCCATTCGCTTCCAAACTCCTGGAGCTGCATGTCCATGCTGAACTTTCCTCCCACCTCTCATCTAACTTGCTCTTTGACAATCTACAATCTGGTTTCCGCCCCCATCACTCCACTGAGACAGCCCAGACAAAAATTACTAACGACCTACTTACAGCCAAAGCAAACGGACAATATTCTATACTCCTGCTTCAAGACCTGTCCTCTGCATTCGACACAGTTGACCACTGCCTCCTACTACAGATCCTCTCCTCCTTTGGCATCAAAGACCTCGCCCTATCCTGGATCTCCTCATACCTCTCAAACCGCACATTCAGCGGCTCCCACTCCCACACTACCTCCTCATCCCACCCTCTCTCTGTTGGAGTCCCCCAAGGCTCTGTTCTAGGACCCCTACTCTTCTCAATTTATACCCTTGGCCTGGATCAACTCATAAAGTCCCATGGATTCCAGTACCACCTTTCTGCTGATGACGCTCAGATCTACCTCTCTGGCCCAGATGTCACCTCTCTGCTGTCCAGAATCCCAGAGTGTCTATCAGTCATATCCTCCTTCTTCTCCTCTCGCTTCCTCAAGTTCAATGTGGACAAATCCGAACTCATCATCTTTCCTCCATCTCACAGATCTTCCTTACCTGACCTATCTATCACAATTAATGACATCACGCTTTCCCCAGTACCAGAAGTCTGCTGCCTCAGAGTAACCCTTGACTCAGCCCTGTCCTTCAAACCACACATCCAAGCTCTTTCTACCTCCTGTTGCCTCCAGCTCAAAAATATTTCCAGAATCCGTCCTTTCCTCAACCCTCAATCTACTAAAATGCTTGTGCACGCCCTCATCATCTCCCACCTCGACTACTGCAACATCCTTTTCTGTGGTCTCCCTGCTAATACCCTCGCACCTCTCCAGTCCATCCTTAACTCTGCTGCCCGACTAATTCATCTCTCTCCTCGCTACTCCTCCACTTCTCCCCTCTGCAAATCTCTTCACTGGCTCCCATTCCCTCAGTGTATCCAGTTCAAATTACTAATACTGACCTACAAGGCCATCTATAACCTGTCTCCCCCATATGTCTCTGAACTAATCTCCCGATACCTTCCCTCACGTAATCTCCGAACCTCGCAAGACCTCCTTCTCTCCTCCACACTTATTCGCTCCTCACCCAACCGCCTCCAAGACTTCTCCCGAATAGCTCCCATCCTCTGGAATTCTTTGCCCCAACATGTCTGACTATCAACCACATTCGGATCCTTCAGATGGAACCTGAAAACCGACCTCTTCAAGAAAGCCTACAGCCTGCAATGACCCCACTACCTCCTCCACTAACGGAGAGATCACCTCAACCAACACCGGAAATGCTGCAACCCTCCAACCTACTGTCTCCTTCCCCACCATCCTGTAGCATGTAAACCTGAAAGGGCAGGGTCCTCTCCCCTCTGTATCAGTCTGTTATTGTAAGTTTGTTTGCTGTAAGTGATATCTGTAATTTGTATGTAACCCCTTCTTATGTACAGCACCATGGAATCAATGGTGCTATATAAATAAATAATAATAATTACCTGTATTAATTGCACCTGTTTGAACTTATTACCTGTATAAAAGTCACCTTTCCACACACTCAATTAACCTCTTTACTCCCAAGGGTGGTTTGCATGTTAATACCATGGCCAATTTTTACAATTCTGACCACTGTCCCTTTATGAGGTAATAACTCTGGAACGCTTCCATGGATCCCGGTGATTCTGATATTGTTTTCTCGTGACATATTGTACTTCATGTTAGTGGTAAAATTTCATTCATATAACTTGCGTTTATTTGTGAAAAAAATGAAAATTTTGCGAAAATTTTGAACATTTCGCAATTTTTCAACTTTGAATTTTTATGCTCTTAAATCACAGAGATATGGCACTCAAAACACTTAATAAATAACATTTCCCACATGTTTACTTTACATCAGCACAATTTGGGAACCAAAATTTTTTTTGTTAGGAAGTTATAAGGGTTAAAAGTTGACCAGCGATTTCTCATTTTTACAACACCATTTTATTTTTAGGGACTGCACCACATTTGAAGTCACTTTGAGGGGTCTATATGATAGAAAATACCCAAAAGTGACACCATTCAAAAAACTGCACCCCTCAAGGTGCTGAAAACCACATTCAAGAAGTTTATTAACCCTTCAGGTGCTTCACAGGAATTTTTTTAATGTTTAAAAAATGAACATTTAAGTTTTTTTCACACAAAAAATTACTTTAGGTTCAATTTTTTGATTTTACCAAGGGTAACAGGAGAAATTAAACTGGAAAAGTTATTGTGCAATTTGTCCTGAGTACGCTGATACCTGATATGTGGGGGGGAACCACTGTTTGGGCGCATGGCAGAGCTCAGAAGGGAAAGAGCACCGTTTGACTTTTTCACTGCAAAATTGGCTGCAATTCAGATCGGATGCCATGTCACGTTTGGAGAGCTCCTGATGTGCCTAAACAGTGGAAACTAGACCTCCCAAGGAACTTATCTAGATATGTCGTGAGCAATTTGAACCCCCAAGGGCTTCACAGAACTTAATAACGTACAGCCATACAATTAAAAAATCATATTTTTTCCACAAAAATGATCTTTTCACCCCCAATTTTTATTTTCCCAAGGGTAACAGGACCCCAAAAGTTATTGTGCAATATGTCCTGAGTACGCTGATACCCTACATGTGGGGGTAAACCACTATTTGGGTGCATGGTAGAGCTCGGAAGGGAAGCCATTTGACTTTTTTGGCTGGAATTGAGATCAGACGCCATGTCACGTTTGGAAAGCCCCTGATGTGCCAAAACAGTGGAAACACCCCCAATTCTAACTCCAACCCTAACCCCAACACACCCCTAACCCTAGCCCTAACCCTAGCCCTAGCCCTAACCCTAGCCCTAGCCCTAACCCTAGCCCTAACCATAGCCCAAGCCCAAACCCTAACCCTAATGTGAAATTGGAAATAAATACATTTTTTTCATTTTATTATTTTTCCCTAACTAAGGGGGTGATAAATGGGGGTTTGATTTACTATTTATAGCGGGTTTTTATATTTAGCAGCTGTTGCACGCTAAAAGACGCTTTTTATTGTAAAAATAGTTTATGCATCACCACATTTTGAGAGCTATAATTTTTCCATATTTTGACCCACCGAGTCATGTGAGGTCTTTTTTTTTGCGGGACAAGTTGACGTTTCTATTGGTGTCATTTTTGGGCACATGACATTTTTTAATCACTTTTTATTCCGATTTTTGGGGCGCAGAATGAACAAAAACCAGGATTTCATGAATTTCTTTTGGGGGGTGCGTTTACACCGTTCCGCGTGTGGTAAAATTGATAAGGCGGTTTTATTCTTCGGATCAGTACTGTTACAGCGATACTTCATTTATGTCTTTTTTATGTTTTGGCGCTTTTATGCAATGAAAACAATTTTATATAAAAAATAATTATTTTTGCATCGCCTTATTCTGTGAGCTATAACTTTTTTATTTTTTCACTGATGACATTGTGTTGTGTCTCGTTTTTTGTGGGACAAGATGCCGTTTTCAGCGGTGCCATGGTTATTTATATCCATCTTTTAGATTGCGTGTTATTGCACTTTTTGTTCGGCGGTATGATGATAATGCATTATTTTTTGCTTCATTTTTTATTTTTATTTTTTACGGGGTTCGCTAAAGGGGTTAACTAGTGGGACAGTTTTATAGGGCAGGTCGTTACGGACGCGGCAAGACCAAATATGTGTGCTTTTAATGTTTTGTTTTTTTTATTTTCAAAAAATGAATTTATTAGGGAATATATATATTTTTTTAATTTATTTAGCGATTTTTTTATAAATTATTTGTACACTTTTTTAACTTTATTATACTGTTCCAGGGGGGACATCACTGTCATGTGTGAGATTGCTGATCTGACACATCACAGATCGCTGTGAGAGATCAGCGATCTGACACATGCACTGCACAGGCTTTCTCATGCCTGTGCTCTGCAGGCAGTGAGGAAGCCGGCTCCCTGCAGGCCCCCGAAGGTCCCCGCTGCCATATTGGATCCGGGGACCGGCAGGGAATGAGACCCCCAGAGCAGCGCAGCACATCGCGCTGCTTCAGGGGTCTCAGGGAAGCACGGAGGGAGCCCCCTTCCTGCGCGCTTCTCTCCTATGCCCCCGGATCATGTTTGATTGCAGTGTGTCAGGGGTTAACGTGCCGGGGGCGGTCCATGACCACCCCTGACATATAGTGCTGGGTGTCAGCTGTGATAAGAAGCTGACACCCGGCCGTGATCAGCAGCACTCCCCACGCTAAGAAACACAAGATGACTCAATCTTCCACAGTCTGGGGCTCCGTGCAAGATCCCGCCGATTAAGGTAAGGATGATTCAGAGAAAGGTCAGGAATTAGCCAAGAACAACATGGGAGGACCTGGTCAATGACCTGAAGAGAGTTGGGACCACAGTGACAAACATCACGGTTTGTAACACACAATGCCTCCATGGATTAAAATCCTGCAGGGCACATAAGGTCCTCCTGCTCACACAAGCACATGTCCAGGCCCATTTGGAGTTTGCCAATGACCATCTGGATGATCCAGCGGAAGTGTGAGAGAAGGTCATGTGGTCAGATGGGACCAAAATAGAACTTTATGTATGGTATGATGTCCCCACAACTTAATAATATAAAAAAACAAAGTTTATGCTCAGCTAATTCTGATACCCGGCACTGCGTCCTCAGTCTCCTCTTTTGACTTCCAACACGCCACTGACGTATCATAAACCGCAGGTATTTGGTGGTCTGTGGTAAACGAGATAGATAGTGATAGAAAGGGAAAGATCCCTGGTCTATCATGAGATTAAACTGTATCAGCATCTTGGGGTTGCAGGAGATTCGATGCTCCTGCCAAGAATTTTGTGGCCATAGATCCAAATCTTAAACACTAGCGGCTAGAGTTGAGCGAAACAAGTCGGTCAGATTAAAAAATCGCCGACTTTCGCAAAAGTCGGGTTTCGCCGATCGAAACCCGACCCTAGCGTGAGGTCGGCCATGAGGTCTCCAATCAGTGCGCCAAAGTCGCGTTTCAAATGATGCTTTCAGCGCCTTTTCTCAGCCAATGATGGAGGACGCACACTGTGGGTAACGCGATGACATGCGCAGCGGCCAGCACCATCTTAGAGAAGGGCATTGAAGTGATTGGCTGGCTTTGTGTGGCGTCACAGTGGGTATAAAAGGCTGTGAACGCCGACCGCCATCTTCTGCCGATCTTACAATAGGGAGAGGTGCTGCTGCTGATTCTGAACAGGGAGAGCGTTGGGCAGGGAAGAAGAAAAAAAAACTGCTTCTGTTGATTGCGCTTTTCACTGTACAGTTAGTGTGCAGTGAAAGGGGAGGATTTTTGCTGTGTGCAGGAAAGCTGGTGGTGATTAGCTGCCTTTTAAGGCTACCTGCTAGCTGGATTGCTCTGTGCACACTGCTGTTGAAACTGCTTTTTTCAAAGCACTCCAAATTTTATTATTTTGTCCTGGTGAGTTACTGAGCGTTCATTTTTTACACACCGTCTAGCGGTGTACGCTCCTCACACACTACCGTTTACCGGCTGGTATCACGGACAAATAGAAGCTATCTGGGTGTGACTCTGGAAGAAAAAGCCAAGGAGTTTGTCCGTTTTTCCAGACCTACACCTTAGATTTGTGTCCGTTTTTCAAACAGTTTTGTATATCTGCTGTTTGATTACAGTCAAAACTAGACAGAGACAGCGTGTGTCAGTCCGTATACAAATACACGGAGCCTCACAATTTTCCATACAGACACCGTCTTGAGGTGTACGCTCCTCACACACTACCGTGTACCGCCTTCTAGCACGGACAAATAGAAGCTACCTGTGTGTGACTCTGGAAAAAAACCGGGGAGTTTTTCCATTTTTCCAGACCTACACCTTAGAGTTGTATCCGCTTTTCAAACAGTTTTGCATATTTGCTGTTTGATAACGGTCAAAACTAGACAGCATGTGTCAGTTCGTCTACAAATACATGGAGCATGACAATTTTACATACACACACCGTACAGCAGTGTACACTCCTGACACACTACTGTGTACCGCCTTCTAGCATGGACAAATAGAAGCTACCTGTGTGTGACTCTGAAAGAAAAAAACAAGGAGTTTTTCAGTTTTTCCTGACCTACACCTTAGAGTCGTGTCCGTTTTTCAAACAGTTTCGTATATCTGCTGTTTGATAATGGTCTAAACTAGAGAGAGACAGCATATGTCAGTCCGTATACAAATGCACGGAGCTTGACAATTTTACATACACACACCATACAGCGGTGTACGCTTCTCACACACTACCGTGTACCGCCTTCTAGCACGGACAAATAGAAGCTACCTGTGTGTGACTCTGGAAAAAAAAACGAGGAGTTTTTCCTTTTTTCCAGACCTACACCTTAGACTCGTGTCCATTTTTCAAACAGTTTCGTATATCTGCTGTTTGATAACGTTCAAAACTAAACAGAGACAGCGTGTGTCAGTCCGTATACAAATACACGGAGCTTGACAATTTTCCTTACACACATCGTATAGAGCTGTCCGATTCTCCTATAGTATTGTATATCTGCCATTCGCATTACAGTCACTTTTATACCTAGTCACCGTGTGTGTATGACACTCCGTAAATATATATACGGAGATTGTTAGCTGCACAAAAATCGTATACAGCTGTACACTTCTGATACAGTTCCATATATCTGCTTGTTGGATTACGGTCCAATACATACTGTGAGAGCGTCTATGACTAACATAATATATACGTTGATTTAATTTGTTTAATACACCTTACACAGCTGGACGCTCCTTCTACAGTACCATCTCTCTGCTGGTATTTTTGGTACATTTTCCCAAACATGAGGAAGCATGGTGGAAGAGGCCGCGGACATGGGCAGGGGGGCGCAGTTGGTACTGATGGTGGTGGTGCATCAGCTGGTTCTGGCAAAAGCACAATAGCAGCTAAGGCAGGAGGTGTTGAGCCTGCGTCATTCTCTGGCCCAAGAAGGCCTATAAGGTTGCCTTTTCTTGGAGTAGGAAAACCGCTTTTAAAGCTGGAGCATCAGGAACAGGTTTTGGCATACATTGCCGAAACAGCCACCACAACTTCAGGTAGCACATGTCACCTGCTCTGACTGTAGGTAGTCAACAAAGCTCCATCACTACCCCCACTGTAAGACCACCACCATTAAGCACACCACCAGCACTAAATGTGGAGGTGTCGTCGCAAGGCCAAAGCGCTCAGGGAATCACAATGGTTTTGTAACACAACACTGAATCTAGGCCATCACCACCAATACCATCACCAACCCCCACTCACTCCATCCAGTCCACTGCTACTTCCCCCATATGCAGCTCTCCAGTTCAGCTCACCCTACCAGACACTCTGAGTAGGACAAGAAAGTACTCATCCTCTCATCCGCATGCACTGTGTTTGAACGCCTACATTGCCAAACTAATATCATTAGAGATGATGCCCTACCATTTGGTTGAAAGCGAAGCTTTCCACGACCTCATGGCCTACGCTGTCCCACGCTATGACCTACCCAGTCGGCACTTCTTTTCTCGAAAAGCCATCCCTGCCCTTCACCGGCATGTGAAAGACCGCATTGTCCATGCACTAAAACAGTCAGTGAGTGGAAAGGTGCACCTCACAATGGATGCATGGACCAGTAGGTATGGCCGAGGCCGTTACGTGTCCATCACAATGTGGCGCCCCCAGGAGTATGGTCGCCACAGTGGCATTGCCTTCCTCCTAGGGAGTGTGATGTCATGGTGGAAGCAATAAAGGAACTCTCTGGCAGTTAACCACAACACACAACACAGTTCCATTCCAGGTCAGCAGAGGGAGCTCTGAACCAAAACGGAGGAGGAGCTACTCTCTGGGGGCCAGGAAGGGAGATTGAGGAGTTCGTGTGAGGAGGGCAACGTGTGTGGACGTGAGGATAAGAGCTGGGAGATTGAGCAAAGAGTTCAGGCTCTTTCCCAGCTATAGCGCATGATCTGGAGCCCGGTCTCCAAGGCTGTACGGACACTGATGGTCCTGCAACAGAAACCGGAGGAATAGGAAGCTGTAAATGCTCTATTCCCACATAAGACTCAGAGGCACAACAGTGACGTGTGAGCCAGAAGAAGAAGGCTACAGCAGTCTGCCATACGAGAGAGTTCTAAAGAGAATAAGCAAGTGGAACTTCAGTGTAACACAGTACTGCAAGTACCTAAAACTAAGCGCTAGGAAGGAGACTACACAACCCATCTGCATAGAGAGATTCTTAAGTTGCTTCCAGGCTAGCCAGCTCCTGTGCCATCTGTAATCTGGACCCTGGACTGCGTTTGCCAAGCAAAGTAAAGGTAAAGAAACTGCACCCTGTTGTGTCCTTGCCTTCTTCCTGCAACTTCTCCAGCACTGCTACATCTCTGTGCCAGACACTACACCCTCTTCCTCAATACCTATCCTCACTGCCCTGGGACTACTGCCCTACCTGTGGAGGGTCACAACATCATTGCTGCACCACACCATCTGTTCCAGAGGATCTGTCTGCAGCGTTGGCTTAACATCTTCATTGCGGAGCACCACAGGTGGCGTCACGAATCATTCTCTCATAAACTTTATTCCATCACTTAATCCCTTTTACATGGGCGCCCAGGGCCATGGACCGGGTCACCGCTGCTGTGACATTCCCCTTTGAGAGACCGGCCCGGTACCGAGTACCCCACAGCCCTGGAAGGGTGACACAACTGCGCACTGGGTTAATGTAGTGGATGCAGGCTCCACTGGGGACAGCGGCGGGGGAACAGTGCTGCCTAGCCCACGGTATAGGAAACAGTTGGCTGTAGGCTTTCACTCCTCCTCCTCCTCGTCTATCAGCGAAAGCTCATCCACAGAGTGCAGTTGCACGAGCACTACATCCGCAGCTGACAGTGTTAACACGAGGTGTCCCACTATCGAACAGCTAGTGGTAAGAGTCAGCAGGCTGTGTTAAAGATGATGTCTTTGGGCGACAACAGACACACTGCGGAGGTACTGGCCGACTACTTGCAATGACAAACAGAGTCATGGCTGGGCAGTCTACATCTTGAGGCAGGCAAGGTAGTCAGTGATAACGGCCGTAATTCTGTGGCAGCTATAGCCCATGCAAAACTCACACACATATCTTGCCTGGCTCACACTTTGAACCTGGTGGTGCAGTGCTTCCTTAATAATTTTCCAGAGATAACATCCCTGCTCCATAAGGTGCGAAGACTGTGCTCGCACATCCGTCGCTCGGCTGTACACTCCAGTCGTATGCAGAAGCTGCAGCGATTGCTCCACCTCCCCAAGCACCGCCTAATCACAGACATTACAACAAGGTGGAACTCCATCCTGCACATGGTTGAGAGGCTGTGCGAACAGAGGCAGGCTGTAATGCATTTGTGGGAGGATACACGGGCAGGCAGTTTGAGGGAAGACATGGAATTGTCAGGTGTGCAGTGGTCAAAGCTGAAAGACCTCAGTGTTTTGAGGAATGCACATGGCTGGTAAGCGCAGACGACGCCATCACAAGCATGAGGATCCCACATATGCGTCTGCTCATGCAAAGTTTGACGCACATTAAGGATCAGGCGTCTGCAGCGGAGGAGGAGGAGGGAAGCCTTGATGACAGTCAGCCATTGTCTGGTCAGGGAACTGTCCTGGAAGAGGTGGAGGAAGAAGAGGAAGAGGATGAGGATGAGGGGGATGATTATTTTGGGCAAGAGGATGTTTCTCAGGGGGCAAGAGAAAATGTTGGGGTCCCAAGGTTAGGGACTGTGTTTGTGCGTGACTGTAGGGATGTGGATTTGCCAGAAACTGCTCCTCCACCCAAAACGGGCAGTGCATCATTGACACCTGGAACATTGGCCCACATGTGCGATTATGCCTTGCGGATCCTAAAAAGGAACCCCCGCGTTGCCAAAATGGTGAGGGATGACTACTACTGGCTGGCCAACATGCTCGATCCACGCTACAAAGACAAATTACCCAACATCATGTCACAGGAGAACCTAGAGATAATATTGCAAACAAACAAGCAACTCTGGTAAACCGTTTGTTTGAGGCTTTCCCAGCCGTAGTGGGCACAATGGAAGAGGTGTTCGTGGTGCACACAGCAGAAGTGGCGTTGGAGACAGGGGTTTAATGACCATGTTGTGGAATGATTTCTCAAGTACTGCTCACACGACTGCTAATACTGCATCGATTAAAAGTGACAGGAGCCAGCAGTTGTCAACTATGGTTAGAAACTACTTTTCCTCCCATATCGATGTTCTCCCTCACAGGTCATTCCCCTTTGACTATTGGGCCTCTAAACTGGACGCCTGGCCTGAATTGGCACAATATGCCTTACAGGAGCTCGCTTGCCCTGCTGCTAGTGTGTTATCTGAAAGAGTCTTCAGTGCTGCTGGATCAATCCTGACAAAAAAAAGGACCCGTCTGTCGACCCAAAATGTTGATGATCTAACCTTCATTAAAATGAACCATGCATGGGTTTCAAAGGATTTTGTCCCACCTTCCCCTGATGACACATAGGTTACCAGAAAAGTGTCTCAGTTTTTTCCTCCTCTTCCTCGGGCTTGCCCAATTACGCCCTTTGCAGCAGCTGTGCCAATTTTTAAACCTCCCTAACTGGGCTGCCCACCCCTCCCCCAACGGCTAGGGTTAAGACCTGGCACACCCGGGCAAGTGCCATTGCTCTGAACAGGTGGATGGGCCCACTGATGGCTGACGGCAATGGCTCAGGGCCCAACATAGTATAATACAGTGTCTCAGATGGTGGGAGGGCCCACTCACCATCAGACACACCAGCGTACTATGAGGGGCCCTATGCCAGTCCCGTCGACCACGATTGTGCCCCCCCTGCTTGGTCATGGCCACAGCACTTGCAAGTTGCAATACTTACCTCTCCCTGCTCCACCGCTGTGTAGTCTGGGCAGTTAAATCCTTCACAGGGACGGCCACTAGAAATTTGGTGTATTGATCAATGATGGTTAAGATGTAGCTATGGCCTGTCCTGCTGGCCTATACCTTCAGATGATCAATGGCTACCATTTGAAATGGATGTCAACTTACAAGCGGATGCAGTGGTGGTTTATGATCACCTTTCGCAGTTTTGATAGTCACATACGTGTGACATTCCTGCCACCATTTTTCAATGTCTCCTCTCATGCCTACGGCCTGTGGCTTCGGTCTTTTGCACTCCAAAATGACCAGACACATCATGATAGGCAGTGAGGACCATGGGTACATCTCTCCATGTGATCACAATTTGATGGAGATGAGTAACGGTGATGTGATCCACGCTACTGCGATAAAGCAATCCATTCTTCACAAAGAACCTTTTTCGCTTTCTCCACAGACACAGTAATTGAGGGTCTGCATCGCCTCTGCAACATCTACCGAGTGTCATGATCCATACTGGATCAGGACTGATATAAAGCACAGGTAACCTTTTTTTTTCCTAAGCTGTGCTTAAGGTGTTTTTGCCTCCGGTGGCCATTAGGATTATTGCACTGTGTGTCATTTGTTCTAAGTTTTCCCCCCGGTGGTGGTGAGCGTCATTGCACTCTAGTTTCGTTTGTTAAGCGCACATGATTATAATGCAGGTGTGATTGCTGGCTCTACTATAAAAGAGTCACAGGTGTTGCAATCAGGGTTGGTGATAGTGTTCATTTCAACCATCCTTGGTGGAGGAAGGATCTAGAGAGAGGTCCTGGCAGCTCAGTCAGAGCCCTGGTGTGAAAGGAGTCATAGGGGATTTCCTGGTAGCTCTGATAGAGCTTGGTGGCAGCGATTCAGGAGGAGAGCTTCATGCTGGAGGTGGACTCTGTTGCCAGGAGCAAGTGCAACAGAGTAAAGCTAAGTTGTGTTTCCCCATTTGTGTTTTCTCCTTAGTGTGTATTAGTACAGCGGTGGGGCCAGTGCCTGCGCCACCCAGCTCCCTAGCAAGGGATAGGTGTAGGGTGTGCTAGGGTGACAGGTTCGTGATCGGCGCCCGGTGCGGAACCGGCATAGGGAACATTAGGAGCGGTAGGGACACTGACTCAGGGGAGTGCAGGAGGTCTCCACGTCCCCTTTCCCTATCGCAGGGCCAACCGTTGTAACTGTTTCCCCACCCCTTGTCTTGTTGTTTTAGTTACCGGCCTGCGAGCCGTGTCACACAGGACAATATCACGTGCTGCGTCTCGCTGCCGGCCTGCTGGTCGCTTCACACAGGATGGGTCCACGTGACATTTATAACCAACCCAACTTTTTTTTCTGCTGAGCCATGGACCCAGTTCAGCCCTTTGCCCAATTGCTGAAGACACTTATTAATGAGATTAGGGGGCTGCGCGGAGGGTTGGTGCGGCAGCTGCGGCTGTTGGTGGGCTCTGGGGGCTTGGTCCAGGAACAAGCTCGGCCAAAACCCAAGATATCCCTCCCTGGCAGATTTTCTGGAGGGAGAGATCAATTCTTGGTATTTCAGCAAGCCTGCAAATTGTATTTCAGGCTGTGCCCTCGTTCATCAGGGAGTGAAGAGCAATGGGTGGGAATCATTATGTCCCTTCTTAAAGGAGATCCCCAATCCTGGGCCTTCTCCCTACCGGACGATTCTCCATCTTTAGAGTCCGTGGACGAGTTCTTTGCGGCTTTGGCGCTTGTGTATGGGGATCCTGATGGTGTCGCCCTGGCAGAATCTCGAATCCGTAGGTGTAAACAGGGAGCCCGGGTCGCTGAGGAGTACTGCTCAGAGTTTAGGAGATGGGCCACTAATACTCAGTGGAATGACCCTGCACTTAGGAGTCAATTTGTGCAGGGTTTGTCTCCAAAGTTGCAGGATACTCTGGTGCAGTAAGCCGCCCCCAGGTCTCAGGAGGCCGCCATGTCCCTTGCCATCCAGGTGGATAGACGCCTTCGGGAAAGACATATACAAAAAGTGCCCCCTGATGTCCTCTCTGGGAGGAGGATCCACCAGTGCGGATGGAAGAACCCAGACAGCCCGGTGTTGTTGATACAAAAAAGGCACTCGTCATGGTGGGGGGGTATGCTTTTCCTGTGGGAAGCTTGGCCATTTTATGAGAGCCTGCCCAGTTCATGCCGTCTCCTGACGAACCCATGCAAGTAGGAGGAGCTAGTTTGTGTACAGAGCTGCCTATGGTTCGGGGAGTGGTGTCGGCATGTTTGTACTGTGGGCAGACTGGTCATGTCCTGAAGGCTTGCCCATTGCGCGCCAAATTATCTGTGCCATCTGAGAAGCCGCATTCCCCTGGTCGCTTGGAGGGAGGCAACCAGGGAGTATACATTTCCTCCATTTTGCCCTCCCAAAGTACCATGTCAGCAGAGGTCTTGGCTGGCGGCGTACCGGAGGTAAAAGATTGGCGGGCGAGGGAAGTAGCCAGCTGGGGCCAGTTGTGTGAGGGCTGCCGCCTATGGATTACGGTCTCTGCCGTCTCTCTTAAACCAACCCCCTCCTCTCCGGTGAGGGCAGCAGATGTGCTGCAGGAGAGTAGAGGCAAGTCTCAAACCTCGCCAATGGCCAACCCTGGGAGGCGCAGACCTTGTGGTGAAAGGGGTTGGAGTGTGGTGTACCCCTTGGTGAGGTACGGGGGTGTGAGTGTGGTGACACAGTGGGACGCCTCTGCTGTCATAGAATCATAGAATCGTAGAGTTGGAAGGGACCTCCTGGGCCATCTGGTCCAACCCCCTGCTCAAAGCAGGATTCGCTAAATCATCCCAGTTAGATGTCTGTCCAGCCTCTGTTTGAAGACTTCCATTGAAGGAGAACTCACCACTTCTCGTGGCAGCCTGTTCCACTCATTGATCACTCTAACTGTCAAAAAGTTTTTTCTAATATCTAATCTGTGTCTCCTCCCATTCAGCTTCATCCCATTGCTTCTAGTCTTTCCTTGTGCAAATGAGAATAAAGTTGATCCTTCTACAATGTGACAGCCCTTTAGATATTTGTAGACAGCTATTAAGTCTCCTCTCAGTCTTCTCTTTTGCAAACTAAACATTCCCAAATCCTGCAACCTTTCCTCATAAGACAGGGTTTGCAGACCGGTCACCATTCTGGTCGCTCTTTTCTGAACTTGCTCCAGTTTGTTGATGTCTTTTTTCAAATGTGGTGCCCAAAATTGGACACAATATTCCAGATGAGGTCTGACCAAAGAGGAGTAGAGGGAAATAATGACTTCACGTGATCTAGACTGTATGCTTCTGTTAATACATCCTAGAATTGCATTTGCCTTTTTTGCTGCTGCATCACACTGTTGACTCATATTCAGTCTGTGATCTATTAGTATACCCAAGTCTTTTTCACATGTGCTGTCACTTAGCCCTATTCCTCCCATTCTATATATGCTTTTTTCATTTTTATTGCCCAGATGTAGTACTTTGCATTTCTCCCTGTTAAAAACCATTCTGTTAGTTGCTGCCCACTTCTCCAGTTTATTTAAATCTTTTTGAATCCTCTCTCTCTCTTCTCTAGTATTAGCTATCCCTCCTAGCTTTGCGTCATCAGCAAATTTAATCAGTTTACCCTCAATTCCTTCATCTAAATCGTAGATAAAGATGTTGAACAATACAGGGCCCAGGACAGAGCCCTGTGGTACCCCACTTGAGACATTCTTCCAACTGGATGTGCAGCCATTTACGACCACTCTTTGGGTCCGATCACTAAGCCAGTTATGAATCCACCTAACAGTTGCCTTGTCCATTCCATACTTAGTCATTTTTTCAATAAGGATTGTATGAGAGACTTTGTCAAATGCTTTGCTGAAGTCAAGATATACTATATCTACAGCATTTCCTTGATCCACCCAATCAGTAATACCATCATAGAAGGAAATTAAATTAGTCTGACATGACTTATTAGTTACAAACCCATGCTGACTCTGTTTAATCACTTCATTCTTATCCAGGTATTGACATACATGTTGTTTAATAATTTGTTCAAAGATCTTTCCTGGTATAGAAGTCAGACTCACCGGCCTATAGTTGCCTGGGTCCACCTTCTTCCCCTTTTTGAAGATAGGAACAACATTTCAATCCCAGAAAGAGTTCTCCAAGTGGTGACAAACGAACAAGTGGCAATAAACGTTCAGGTCCGGACCTGTGTGTGAACGAGCGTGTATGGGTGGCCACCAAAAAACATCCAGTGGAAGTGTGTTGTGGAGTCCTACCAGCTCATACCAAATATACACATACACAACCCATTCCCCAGGTCAGAGCTTCGGAGATGTGTGTTGCCTCCAGAACACACGTTGCCAATACCAGCAGGCTCGTTTGTGATAAACCTGAGGTGCAGGTAGTTGCAGGGGTGAACTCTGGATCTGTGCGTCCCCGCTGTAGGTGGTTCCCTGATGGGGAGTGGACTTGAGGGTTCAGAGGCCCCTCATTAAGGGAAGGGTACTGTCATGATCCATGCTGGATCAGGACTGATTTAAAGCACAGGTAACCTTTTTTTCCTAAGCTGTGCTTAAGGTGTTTTTGCCCCTGGTGGCCATTAGGATTATTGCACTGTGTGTCATTTGTTCTAAGTTTTCCCCCTGTGGTGGTGAGCGTCATTGCACTCTAGTTTCGTTTGTTAAGTGCACATGATTATAATGCAGGTGTAATTGCTGGCTCTGCTATAAAAGAGTCACAGGTGTTGCAATCAGGGTTGGTGATAGTGTTCATGTCAACCATCGTTGGTGGAGGAAGGATCTAGAGAGAGGTCCTGGCAGCTCAGTCAGAGCCCTGGTGTGAAAGGAGTCATAGGGGATTTCCTGGTAGCTCTGACAGAGCTTGGTCGCAGCGATTCAGGAGGAGAGCTGCATGCTGGTGGTGGACTCTGCTGCCAGGAGCAAGTGCAACAGAGTAAAGCTAAGTTGTGTTTCCCCGTTTGTATTTTCTCCTTAGTGTGTATTAGTACAGCGGTGGGGCCAGTGCCTGCGCCACCCAGCTCCCTAGTAAGGGATAGGTGTAGGGTGTGCTAGGGCAATAGGATCATGATCGGCGCCCGGTGCGGAACCGGCATAGGGAACTTTAGGAGCGGTAGGGACACTGACTCAGGGGAGTGCAGGAGGTCTCCATGTCCCCTTTCCCAATCGCAGGGCCAACCGTTGTAACTGTTTGCCTACCCCTTGTCTTGTTGTTTTAGTTACCGGCCTGCGAACCGTGTCACACAGGACAATATCACATGCTGCGTCTTGTTACCGGCCTGCTGGTCGCGTCACACAGGATGGGTCCACGTGACACCAGGAGGTTTTTCCGCGATGAGTAATTCCAAAATCTCTGCTAACACTCGACTTTGCGTCTATACTTGTATCCATGTAGTTTCCAGTAGCGGAGATTCTTGACTGGCTTACTGAGATTGAAATATATATGAAGATTTAAAAGTACCACATCACTGCATACTGGTGTATGCTATGAATACCTTTCCCTTTTTCTACTTTTTTAATTCTGGTGTAATACATAGTGAGCCTGTGAGTGTCTGACTCCGGAAGTATAGATGGAAATTTAACCCTAGACTGGACACACTTGGTATGTGCTCATACAGTGTCTTGTTTCAAAAATTTGTATTAAGGTATCATCTGTAGAATAACCAACTGTGGGGGGGACCCTCTTCTTGCCGCAGACAAACACGAGACTGAGACAGAGTTTGCATTGAACAGGTCCGTTTTTAGTGCCCATCCTTCTGTCGACAACAGCAATTCACCACAGCCGTTTCACATTTCTCTGTACACAGGCCCCGGTACCTTCACTTCCTTTGTAACTATAATCGTGGCGCCCTCTGTGGCTCTTCCACTGTGGCTGGCCTAGGCCCAACCACAACAGCGCTGCACCAGTCTGAGCACACCGTCCGTATGATAGCCCCGTCTGCGGCTATCGTCCTCTGGGCCACCCTCCCATGACCACCTCAACTGTCAGTCCTCTCTGGAGCCTTTCCACTGTCTCTATTTCCTCAGCAGAACTTCCTCTTTACTGTGCTCCCTTCGCTGACTGACTCTTCCAGAACCTTCCCTCAGCCTTTTACAACTACCAGTTCTGGTAACTCCGCCCACCATCACCTAACAGTTTCTCTGACCAATGGCAGTTATTCAGTCCCACTCCTACACTCTCCACTGCCCTCCAATGGGCAAGCTAAAGCACTGCACCCTTTCTCTTTATCTTAGCGGTTTCACACCTACACTGCCCTACATCTCTGCTTCTCACTACAGGCTGGTTTGTCTGTCAGTCCACCTTCCCTTCATCATCCATAGTGAGTGAGCGTGTGTGGGTTATGCCTTCTATATATACGGTGAATCGGAGAAACAAATTTTTACACTATACTCGATACAGCTTGTATCTTGTTATACAGTACCTTTGTTCGACATTTAGCATTACGGTCAAATCCATACTGTGTAAGCGTCTGAGAGTGAATACAGGACTATTTATACGGAGATTTCAATTGCACCCTAAAAATATATACTTGCCATCTTGTTATCCAGGACCTTTTTTACACCATTTTTTATTATGGTCAAAACCAAACTGAGTGATCGTCTGAGGGTGACTCCGGAAATATATACCGATATTTTCAATTTGGCCAACACTGTATACAGCAGAACGCTTCTGATACAGTAACCTTTTTAGCTATTTAGATTCTGGTGTAATCCATAATGAGCCTGTAACGTCTGTCTGTTACTCCGGCAATATATTTGGAACTTTAAGATTACCCCAACACTGTATATAACTGTACGCTTGTGTTGCATAACCCATTTACAGCTTTTCATATTCTTGTGTAATCCATACTGGGCCTGAGAGCGTTTGTGTCTGCCTGCTGAAATGTATACGGAGAATCAGAATGTTTACACTATACTATACATACCTTGTATCTGGTGATACTGTACCCTTTTTCAACTTGTCATGTTATTGGGCAATCCATACTCAGCCTGTGAGCGTCTGTGTATGCCTCATGAAATATATACGGAGATTTACTGTTATCCATAGACTGTATAGAGCTGTACGCTTCTGATACAGAACCATATATCTGCTGGTATTTTGGGTCCATTTTCAAAAACATGAGGAAGTATGGTGGAAGAGGATGCGGATGTGGGCATGGAGGGCCACCTGGTACTGATGATGGTAGTGGTGCATCTGCTGGTAGTGCCAAAAACATAATAGCAGCTAAGGCAGGAGGTGTTGAGCCAGCGTCATGGTGTTGCTCTGGAAGGCATGTAAGGCTCCCTTTTCTGGGAGTAGTTAGACTGCTTTTAAAGCCAGAGCATCAGGAACTGTTTGTGGCTTACATTGCTGAAACAGCCTCCAGCTCTATCACCTCCTCTTCTAAAGTTGTAAAAAATGCAAGCACTGAGTCGTAACTGCAGGCTTCTGGTCAGGAGCAACCCCTTTCCTTGTATCCTTCACCCACACCAAAAGTGAAGGATGTGGAAGCACACACCTCAGATTACTCCATGGAGCTCTCTTCACATACCATGCCTGAGTTAATTAAAAATAGGGCCGATCATGTACTGGAGCAATGTAAATGGGGCAGATCAGACACTGGAGCAGCATCTAAGGGGCACATTATACACTGGAGCATTACAAATGGGGCCCATTATATATGGAGCATTATTGGAGCCCATCATACACTGGAGCATCATCCATGAGGCCCATCATGTACTGGAGCAATGTAAATGGGGCAAATCAGACACTGGAGCAGCATCTAAGAGGCACATTATACACTGGAGCATTACAAATGGGGCCCATTATATATGGAGCATTATTGGAGCCCATTATACACTGGAGCATCATCCATGAGGCCCATCATGTACTGGAGCAATGTAAATGGGGCAGATCAGACACTGGAGCAGCATCTAAGGGGCACATTATACACTGGAGCATTACAAATGGGGCCCATTATATATGGAGCATTATGTGGAGCTCATCAGATACTATATGGAACATTATATGTGACTAATTATTTGGTATGGAGAAATATATGGGGCTCATTATTCTGTATGGCGCACAATGTGGTGGCCATAACACTGTATGGAGTAATATACTTTCCTGTTTTTGAGCTATTGTACAATTTAAAATAGATCAGTCATGTTATGTAAGCAGTGAAGTATGTGTCATTGTACTATACCTATATTTCTGTGGCGTATCGGAGCATCATGAGTTGTGGTATGTGTTAAAGGGGCGCACTGACACTCTTTGGCCCAGGGCACACGAAAACCTGGAGCCAGCCCAACCCCCCCACAACTTTAGCCAAATAACCCCCAGTTTTCAATGCGTAACTATTATTAGGAAGTAAATTAAGGTTGACAAGCTTCAGTTATAAGAATTGATGTTTTTGGCATTGAAATGGGCACTCTAGGCGTGTTTACTGTCTTCCACTCCCTGCCGACTTTGCTTCCCCATTGACTTGCATTGGGTTTCGTGTTTCAGTCGGCCTCCGACTTTTCCCTATAGTCGGCCGATTTTGTTCGACCTGACTTTTGCAAAAGTCGGGTTTCATCAAACCCGACTCGACCCGAAAAAAGCCAAAGTCGCTCAACTCTACTAGCGACACCCCAGCTGCTCAGTACTAGTGGCGTCAGTCAGTCAGGTTAAATTGGTGGACTCTGAATACACTTGGATTCATTATCAATTTTATTCCATAGCTGGACTCATTAAATTGTCATTATAACATAAGGATTATGTAACCATTGTGAAATGGATTCTCAAAGTAAATACACGAGTCTCATCAAGTCTGAGAGAATTATTTTAAAAAGTGAACACTTTGTATTGTGACAGATCCATTTAAATTTGCAACTATAATGTGCTAAAAAGTTTAAAAAGAAAAGTATTTTTAACATTTTGTTTGTGTAAAGTTATTTACTATGCAAAGATGTCAGATTGCTAATAAAGCCCCACACTGGGCCTTAGAGTCAATGTGCTTATGTTATACAATAGGGCATATCAAAAGAGACAGTTTTGGAATTGACTTACACATAGATTTTACATTTGTTGAAAGAAGAGCATGGAATGTGCACTTATTTTCAGTTTAAAATGGGAACATATGTCACTGCAGATGCTGTGTTTTGCTTTCTAGCAAAGATATTATTACTATGTTGTAAATTCATGTAGGGTATGGATAAAATCTTTGCTGCTACTGTAATATGCTGCAGATTTTCAGGCCAAAAATGTGGATGGAAAATCCTCCAATGTCAGATACAAGAACATTTGTAACAAGGTGGCACAGGGTGGTAGTCACGGACGAGTCTACTTTAATCATCAGTCCACAAACACCTCGGCCCCTTCCACATGAAACACAAACCAGCTAGATGCAACCCCCAGACAATTTACCTCTTATCCACAATCGCTGCAGCATGGGCATTCAGGATCCAAGAACACAGTTATAATCCAACAGGAAAACTATTTATTTTGGAATAAATGAGGTAGGAATAGAGGAAAAGGTAGAAAAAGTAATTGCAGTAAATCTGATAAAACTTCCTGCTCTTTCCCTATTACACTTCACCACCATATCAACAGCAGTAATGGCGGTAGCAACAGTGACAGTCCACAGTGACAATCCCCAGTCCAATTTCTGGACGCATAGTCCTCGGTGGGGCATCATGCAGTCCTATGCCCACTTCACTGCACTTGAGTCGGGGGCAGCTGTCTTTGTCCCCTCCAGGGGTCTGGCTAGTTCCCTGTTGTTGCTGAGCGCCTTGCCCTGGGCAAGCATGCCCGAGCACTGACTGGAAGCAGCCCACACCTTAACTCTTTGTTGTCCCTAAGCTAATGCAATACACATAGACAATTTAAAGGGAACTTCACACAATTATACAATGCAAACATATCACATCACAGTAAAACATTAAGACACAGGTACACCATCCTGGACCACATAAAGTGCACAGGATCAGCTCCGAGGAGAGAGGAGAAGCAATGAGGTTCGCCGCTACCTGCTTACACATTTTTGAAGTCAAACATTATTGCTATGGCTAGGATCATACTTGCAACTGCAGTGCGAGAAACTCGTGCGAGTCTCTCTCCTCAATACCTGGCACTGCCACCGGCAGTTTGGACCAGAGCGTTTAGCTGCATAGAAACACATGCAGCCGCACACTCCGGTGTGCAGTTGCAAGTGTGACCCTGGCCTATGAGTATTTCTAGCAATCTAGTCTGATTGCCATACCTGGAGTGGAGCAGAATTTTTTCCTTCACATGTTGCATTTTTAGCATTTTACAATACACATTTTTTTGCAGAATTTCAAACACTGTTTTATGGTGTCTAGACAAAAATGTAAAAAAGCTAACAATGAAGGGTTCAAAATAATTTAGAAAAACAACAGCACGTGTATGAGATTTCAGATACTTGCTTTTTTATTATGCTTTGAGTGCATTTTTTTCACATGCTTTTTTATCTTGCTTGTGGCGTCGCATTTTTTGTCACTCTCTGATTTTGATACTTCCTGCTATTTTGATCTGTCAAAAACATGTTAACATAGTTATGTGCTGCCTATATATGTTTTCTACCTACAGATTTTAAACATCTAAAGCAATTCTATGGGGAAAATGCATACAAAAACACAACATACCCGCAAGAGAAATTGACATATTGCAGATTTCAAACACTTACCACAGGTCAGTTTACACTGCTTAAAATAAAAGCAAAGAGGACACAAAATTTCATAAATCCCATGCACACTGGTAGAACTGTAGAATGCTGCATTTTTTATGCATTAAAAATACACAGCATCAAAAACTCATTGTGGGAGCTTAACCCCTTCATGACCAGAGGTATTTTCGTTTTTGCATTTTTGTTTTTTGCTCCCCTTCTTCCCAGAGCCATAACTTTTTTATTTTTTTGGTCAAAATGGCCATGTGAGGGCTTGTTTTTGCGGGACAAGTTGTACGTTTGAACGACACCATTGGTTTTAACATATCATGTACTGGAAAACGGGAAAAAAAATCCAAGTGTGGTGAAATTGCAAAAAAAAGTGCAATTCCACAATTGTTTTTTGTTTTTCTTTTTTTCTTTGTTCACTAAATGACAAAACTGACCTGCCATTATGATTCTCCAGGTCATTAAGAGTTCATAGACTCCAAACATGTCTAGATTATTTTTTTATTTAAGTGGTGAAACAAAAATCCAAATTTGTTAAAAAAGGCCATTTTCCGATATCCGTAGCATCTCCATTTTTCGTGATCTCGGATTCAGTGAGAGCTTATTTTTTGCGTGCTGGGTTGACATTTTTAATGATGCCATTTTGGTGCAGGTTCAATCTTTTGATCACTGGTTATTGCATTTTAATGCAATGTTGCGGCGGCCAAAAAACATAGTTCTGGTGTTTTGAGGGTTTTTTTATATGCCGCTTCGTGATTGGGTTAAATCTTTTTTTATATTGATAGATTGGGCAGTTCTGAATGCAGCGATGCCAAATATGTGTATGTTTGATCCTTTTTTAATTCTTTTATTTTGAATGGGGCAAAAAGGGGGTGATTTGAACTTTTATTTTTTAATATTTTTTCAAACTTCTTTTTTACTTTTGGCATGCTTCAATAGTCTCCATGACAAGAAGCTGCCATAATCCAGTCGGCCCTGCTACATACAGGCGATGATAAGATCTCGCCTGTATGCAGATCAGATTGCCTGTATGTAGCAGAATTGCTCACCACCGGGTGATGCTCATAGAAATCCATCAGTGAAAACCATAGTGGTCTGCAGGAAACCTCTGGTTGTCATGCAAATCCATCGTTGACCTGCGATCATGTGACGGGGGGGTCGCCGATGGGCGCATTTCCGGTGTTATTGCTGGAAGTGCATGTTAAATACCGCTGTCAGAGTTTGACAGTGGCATTTAACGGGTTAATAGTCATAGGTGGATTGCGATTCCACCCGCTCGCGGCTGTTCCGGGCACATGTCAGCTGTTCAAAACAGCTGACATGTCTCAGGAAAGAAGTGGGCTCACTGCCGGAGCCCACATCAAAGGGAGGGTGTCCGACATTGGCGTATTATGTCACCCAGTGTCGGAAAGTGGTTTAGCTAATATGGGGCAATTAGCATCCATATCATCGGATTTTTCATGTTCTTTTGGATCAACATGTCAGGTTATAGGTTGAACTCGATGGACTCATGTCTACCTTCAGTCTTAAAAACAATGAAACTACAAGAACAGTTAAGCCAGTCTTAAGAAAATACTACCTGTATAAATCTGGCTAAAGCATGTTAACCTTAAAAACATAGGTCAACATGATTTAGGAGTGCACTAGTGATGGAAGTCATTAACAGCTCTGAAGACCGTAATTGATAACTGAGATAGAACAGATCTTATGAAAAAGTGACAACTAAATACAAAGCTGATTCAGTATATGGGAGAAAAGAATGAAAGGAGTAAAAACGTTCTAGTTATTTAGCCTATGGTATTTTGGTATATCAGTTTTTTAGCTATCAAAAAATGCTGTTTGGTGTGAATCAAGTACCCCTAATTTACTAAGTTTCCACCATTCCCAGTGTTGTGTAGTATCATGCCAGAATGTCATGAGATCACATATCTGCTGCTCCCATAGCTTGTAAATGTGAAAGATCATATAAGTTTATGGGCTCGGACTTGCCCACAGGTGACCAGGAGAATCCTCCGGTATGCCCCTGTGAACAAGTGCTGATGAGTAGTGCTATTACACTTCATTCATAATTTGCAAAAAAGGTATAACCTAATCGTTCATTAAACAATCTAGCCAAATTAATATTACATAGAAACAAAAGTTAGTTTGGGTAATAGGGCCAGGTTATCTTTGCATATAGCTGGACAATGGGCCCCAAGACTCGATGTTACTTGTGGGCCTTTGCCACCCCAGTCCGATACGGAGTGTATCAAACTTACAATAGAAAATGGTGGCACTGAATATAAAGCCAAAGCTGCTAGGAATGGCTTATACCAGCAGTATTATTGTTTCCTGCAATAGCCAAACCAAAGTTTACGAGTACATCTTCAAAACAAGTGATTCAAAAAAATCAATTTCTTTTCAGCTAGCTTTTGTGAGAGTCTATCATATCTGTCTTATAATGCGCATGCTGTGATTGCCTACGGATTCTCCAAATATTGAATATTCATGAACACATTTGTAGAAGGAATATAAGAAACTCCTCACTGTTATATGGGTTATGTAAGGTTTTAGCCATAGTACTTCACTTTCAGAAGAAAGGAGAAATCTGGACTAGAAGCCATTAATAGCTGCAGAGAGGATATTATATCCCAGGAAAAGGCTTTGTGTACTTATAATGTGCTGCTTTATTTCAGCTCCCTCTAACATGCCAATTCGCTCTGTGAAAAGAAAGGTTTGTTTCTTTGCATTTGGTGCTTTCGAAAATGTCCTCGAGTATAAGAGCCATTTTCCTCTAACAAAGAGAAAAGGTAATTTCGCATTTCTATAAGCATGAAAATGAAATGTCTAAAGAGAGTTCAGCTTAAATAGATAAATGGGAATAGAACAGATGAAATGTACTTATTTTGGGTAGTGAAGTCATTATTCTAGAAATTCAGAATTTCTAACTAGACTCTTAGGATTTTAAGTTACTTTGTTTGATTGGCCTTTAGCTAAATGCATGTCTTTTGTAATGGTTTCATTTGATGTCCTGTATACATCATAGCGAATGATGAGTACAATAAATGGCAAAAATAGACTTGCGCTTGAAAGTAACGTGAAAATGAATTGTTTCTTTATCTCTTCGGAGAGTTTTTTTTTCTATCTTCTTTTATATTACTGATTAATACATTTTGCCCTAGTTTCTCTCTGTCGTTTCAGAACCTTCTTCCTTTCAAGGTTTTTCTGATGTAATTATAAATGGTGACATTATAATGGCAAGAAGTTTCCCCAAGGAAAAAGAGAGTTTTTGGTACAGGGTCATCATTTCATTGCATAGTTCATCTGACTGCAGGAAGGTGCTAATTGAATTTTTAGACTGTGACTACATTGGTGACAGTTTCCATTTATTGGAATATTAAATAGCATGTTTTCCAATTCTATATGATACAGTTTTATTATCCTTTCTTTTAGTATACCATCTTCCTAATTTTCTAACCTTGTTTTTATATTGTCTCCTTTTGTCAGGCAAATTTGGCATTAAACAAGCATGTGTACCTTTAGTTTCTGCAGGCCTCGGTGCACATTAATAACTTTGCAGCACAAGATTGTATAGAAGACACAATAAATGCCATCTTATAAATTGCACCAAAGTATCTTCTTTCTCATACAGTTACACAGTTGGAGGTTGTTTAACGCGATTAGCAAGACCTGCAGAGGAAAAGCCACATTTTAGGATTTCAACTGATAGTTTATCGAACTCTTCAGTATATTTTACTAACCTAATGGCAATTTAATCCTCCTTTCCTTCCCTCTGTGTTATGTTCCCCCTCCCATGATGCCTTACAAAGCAGCATTTATCATAATTCTGTAAGAAGTGAAAACCATCATTATAGCCAGAACCAGATGCATGTTTCAGTCTATCACTTCCTTTCTAGACAAAATTAATATCAGCCTTACATTAAAGCCAATTGCAAGCATTTAAAAAAATAGGAGACACTTCAGGGGGCAAAACATCTATAAAGAGGTGAACTAAAATTATATCTTGTGCTTCTTCCTCCTCTTTTCCCCGGGAGAGGTTCTCACCTTTGATTGTTGTGTCCAGAATACATCTTGTAAAGCCTTCAAAAATTATGCAAAAGTTGTCGTTGAGGTGAGGTTCCCTTAGCCAGGATCAGTCTAGTCAGAAAAGGAATTTTGATTCGAAAATAGTAATAACGCAGACAATTGTTTCACTAAATCCACTCGAATATACCCTACTGGAATGACCAGTAAAGTCTTTTTTTTACATATATATATATATATATATATATATATTTTTCAGGTTCACACTGATACCTTTATTAAATGATTCACAGGAACACTGATAATTAGACAAATAAATAGTAATGTAAACTCCATAATCCTCTGTCAAGTCTAATTAACCTGGATAATAATAAAGAAGAAAGTCTAATGAGATATGGGATTAAAAAAAATAGAGTGCTGACTTCATCAATATGAACAAATTAACATAATTTTATTTGTAATATATTACATAATTATTACAAAAAAACATTTAAAAAAGGTAGACACAAAAATGATTCTTACTCGACACCCTGGGCATATAAATATGGATATGGGATGAATCAACAGAAGTATCTGTTAAGTATCTGTCAAGAATTGTAGGATAATACACACTGATCCCTTTGTCAGAACAGTAACATATGTAACTGCCCCCAAAAAGAGGTTGGTGCGACCATGAAACTCGTAGACACTTCAGTAAACAGACTTTACCAAAAATTCCATTGAAGTTACTGTTCTGAATAAGGGGTTGGTGGACCATGAAACGCGTAGACACTTCAGTGACGTAACTTTACCGATCTTTCCAAATGTTTACAATATAACTTCAATGGAATTATTGGTAAAGTCTGTTTACTGAATTGCCTATGCGTTTCATGGTTTACAATAAACAAACTGCACTACAGAAAAGGAAGAGAAGGAAACACTTGATTTTGATGTAATTTTGATTTGAAAATAGTAAAATCAGGGTGAAAATTGTCTGGCTAAATTCACTCAATCGTGCTCCACTGGAATGAATGATAAAGCCTTTTTATTCAAGAGTCAACATGTTTTAGGATCGCACTATCCCTTTCATCAGAGCAAAGGAGTCAATGTGACCCCGAAATGTGTAGTCACTTTAGTAAACAGACTTTACCAGTTATTCCAGTGGAATACATGTGATGAGACTGCAGGCACGTAGGATGCAGTAACGGGCTGTACACAGACCAAGGGTGAAAGGGGTTTATGATACAGGAGAAACTCCACGCAGGAAGAAAATGGAGGGATTATATTCCCTAATACAGCAAATGGCTAATGGGGATAACTTAAGGAACAGGGATGAGTAAAGCCGACAATACAATAAAATATAAATTATCACTCAGGCGCCAGTCACGTTGAACTTCTGTCTGTGACTGGTGATGCCTAGATTGCGTCACAGTGGGGGTCTGTCACAATCCTGAGGTAAATGATGTAGTATCTTTTGATGTTGGCGGTGTCATCCCGTGGTCATGATGATGGCGGCGAATTCCCAGGATCCTGATGCGGGTCTTGGGTCCAGCAGATGAGGTGAAGAAGAGGGATATGTCCTTATCCTCAGCAGAGAGTGTCCCAACACTACAGAGATTTGCAGCACTGCCCAAACACAGTTTACAATGGGCAGCCCGGTTCGCTGTGTCGAATCGACACATGCCTAAGTACCGTTCACAGACCTTGCCTCTCACGGTCAGTACTGTCAGCGGAGGCGGCTGTGGCAGCGTTGTCGGCTGTGTCAGCGGTCTCAGCGAGGGCAGTGATGTCGACTGGGACAGCGGTGTCTGAGCGGTACTCAGTCGGCGGTCTCCTGTCAAAGCACTCTGCTGTGCCAGACTCTGCTCTGCCCAGGTGCCTCCCAGCTGATTTTACCTCACAGGCGTCCCTTGCGCCCGAAGTTCCCACCCAAACTGTCTGGTCACTCATGCTCTGCAGCTCTGTCCACTTAGCCACGCCCCTTTTCTCAAACACAGAGTACGGTCTGGAGTCTCAAGCTTTCTACCCCGCAATATAGGTGACAGCCCCGACGGTTCTTGACCCTTCACAGAGGAGACATGCCTAGTTAGTTCCTTCCCCTTACATAACCTTCAAGTGCATTTAGTTTGGCAATTGCCACCCTGACTTTAGTATTTTTTATTTGGAATTACACAAAGCCCATTCTTCTCTTCCTGTTCTGCAGTGTTTTCTTATTAGGAACATTTGGATGAATTTGTTATATTTACATGTCTCTGCCTGCCCATATTTTAATTAAAAAAACAACATATGTTGCGTGAAGTGTTTTTTATATTAATTAATTGCTTTTGGATTTGAGATACAGAAAATTATATACTGCATTATTGGGGAAACGTCAGAGGTAAGACAGCTGATTTTTCTTAATGTTAAGCTCTTTTTATTCCTTGCCATAAAAGTTAAAACAATTATTAATTTTGACTCTGACAAAAGTATGATGAATATACAGCAGATTGGCAGTTTTCATGCAGTTGTTTGAACTGAATCTAAAAGTGGATCCTGCAGGTAGGCGAGACGTAGAACACTTTCCTTTATATGTTTCATTCTTTTTGAATCTATTAACGGCTTTGGCTCAAAAAATCTGTCCAAAACACTGCATGTGTGATTCTAGCCTTGGAGTTGGATGGGTTGTGTTACAACAGTTACCATTAATGTGAAATGAACCGACGGGATCACATAAAAGACTTTGACATATGGGAAGAATCTCCAATCAACCTATTAATATGTGGTCAACTTGGAAACCAACCAGATTGAATACAAAATAAATATCATGCAACCTCTAGAAAAAGCAGAACTGAACTGTTCTTGCAATCAATAAGGATCACAATATTTAGACCCTCAAAACCATTGACAGATCTTCAACATATGCCATCAGTGTTATGTAGATTTGGCATGGAATACCTTCTCATACAGGGTTGACTCACCAACCAGATTTTTGGTGCTTTTTACTGTTTGGGATTTTCTGTATCCAAGAAGTATCATTTCTCCTTGCGGAGAATGACATGCTAAGCATGCCGAGATGAGGAGACTTAAAGCCGCAATGCTCCTCTGGGAAATATGCAAATTGTCTCTTCAGAGAGGAAGAGGACTAGAACTCTAGTGCCACCTATTGGAAGTAGCAATCCTAAAAGTCAATGTCGATCCTTTAACAAGCCTTGGTACATGACTTAGGATAAAAGCCAAACCAAAATCTCAATTTGCAGACACTGTGTTTCGGGGTACTGCCCCTTGTCAGTGCAAAGTGTGAGATCTGGTTTGGATTTTCTGTAAATACATATGTTGAAATGGCAAATGTGTGCATCTGTAGTAAATGAGTAATCAGGAATTATAGATAGTAGTCTAGGCAGGTATTTACTTGCGGTGGTGAATTCTTATCCTGTAGACTTCATGCAGGCATCATAAGTGTTTATTGCTCTATGCCATAACATGTAGGATGTTTTATAGATGACCAGGAAAAGACAACTGTGTGGAGCCTTTAAAAGAACTTATAGCAGGAGGGATAACTAGGTTGTAATTAAAGACATGGCCACCAGTCTGAGTGGGCCAGAAATGTGCCCTGGCCCCATACTAAGTAATTTACCATAGTTTTGGGTCTTTCACAAATTTTGCAATGGGGCCCAGGTGTTTTCGGTCGCTTATCTCAACAGAAGTCAGAAGTAGCCAGGTCAACACAGGTTTAGGATATTGGAGCAGAATGGTATGAAGAGAAACCATGTACAGTGGGTACGACAAGTATTCAGACTTTCATTGCAGCCATTTGGTAAAATCAAATTCAGTTTTTAACTTTTAATAACTTTTAATACATTTGCAAAAATTTCTACATTTCTGTTTTTTTCAGTCAAGATGGGGCGCAGAGTGTACATTAATGAGAAAAAAATGAACTTTTTTGAATTTACTAAATGGCTGCAATGAAAAAAAGAGTGAAAAATTTAAAGGGGTCTGAATACTTCCCGTACCCACTGTATGTATGACATCCAACATGAAATCACATATTCAGAGAGATGGAAGCCACAATAAAATAATATATCACAAAATGACTTCCTTGCTTCTTTTCATGATAACGTTAAGTAACATGTCTCAGAAGGTATGGAATGTTTGATTATCTGTGCTTGATTATCTGGCATTATGCAATGTCTTCCTTACCATTTAGATGAAACATTTAATTTTGTCACTGTACATATAAGATACAGAACATTATACCATGCTTTCCCCTAAAAATAATTCTTCTACATGAGCACTGCCTAATCCTGAAGATTTCATTCCAGTGCTACAGACTCAGGAGTAAGCTCTGTTTCTGGAAGACGTCCAGTTCAATTTGAGCTTATGTGGCACATCTGTTATGTTTGTAGAGATGATTTTATATTTGCACTAAACATGGTCAACTTTCTCATCAGTTGCAGTGTCTGTATGTAATCAACCACCTCTACTTAAAGGGATGTATGGCCCCATGCAGCTACCTCTTGGAAAATCAAGTATCCGGTAGCAGCAATAATGTAAAGGAAACCTGTTTCTTATGGCCGGGGTCACAGTTGCGAGTGTGATGCGAGAAACTTGCGAGAGTATCTCGCATCAATACCCAGAACTGCTGCCGGCACTCGGACCAGTGTGTGCGGCTGCATGTATTTCTATGCAGCCACACACTCCGGTCCGAGTGCCGGTGGCAGTGTTGGGTACTGAGGCGAGAGACTCACGCAAGTTTCTCGCATCACACTCGCAAGTGTGACCCCGGCCTTATCTGGTTTCATACGAATGCTTTTTGATAACTTAGCCAAGATAATCTTTAAGGTGATGTTACACCAATATTATAATAGACAAGGAGAATTTTTGGTTAAAAAAATAATACACAAGGAGGTCTAGTGGTAAGGCCAGATGTTGTGGCACTGTCGTGGCAGTTATGCAGAAGAAAATTGCAGCAGCTTGATTGCAAAGTGATGGCATAAATTTGCTGAAAAATAGTTGTTTCTCCAGCACAAATGAGTGGACATTATATTATAGTATACATTGATTTCACATGTCTGTGTACACAAAATATGGTCCAACTCTTTGGTTTACTGACCTGAGTAACTGTATCATAGTCATACATGTGTTTTGTTCAGGTCAGAACAACTGGTGATCAGGATAGCTGTTGGGCCGGGGTCACACTTAAGCACTCTTTACATTTAGCAATGCACCAGCGATCCGACCAGCGATATGACGCGGTCAGGATCGCTGGTGCATCGCTAAATGATCACTAGTGAGCTGCCACACAGGCAGACCTCACAGCGATGCAGCAGCGACACAGCGCACGATACTCACCTTTCACACACGGCGATCCTGACGTCCTCCCGCCCGCCTCCACGCGTCGCTTGTCGGCGCCAACAGGAAGCCCAGCAGGAAGCACCGACGAGAAATGGAGCCGGACATTCTCGCGCGATCAGCGATGGGCAGCAGGGGAGCCGGTCGGAGGTAAGTATCACACATAGCGATATCGCTATAACGTCACAAAATCGGTGACGTTATAGCGATATCGCTATGTGTAAAACCCCCTTTAATGCATGAAAAATCCGTTTGAGTCTCCCTGCCGAGAGTTGCGGGAGTGTAATGTGAGTGTCATGCAAGTGTCGTGCGAGTACAGTCCGATTTCTCACACCTAGCATCCAATTTACATCTGAATGCAGTGCGACTGCTATCTAATTACAATGCAATTTTAACATGACGTTTTACATATAGCAATTCTCTGTCATTTACACATCGTTTTCAAATGAAATATTCTTCAAAACACACACAGGTACATTATATATACTGTATATATATACTGTGTATATATATGTGTGTGTGTGTGTGTGTGTGTGTGTGTATAAAAACATATTAGATAGATAGATTGATAGATAGATAGATAGATAGATTAAAAGCCAGAAAATCATCTGCAGCGTACAGTATAATCACAGAGTGACAAGTCAGAATAGAATAGATATATACACATAGAATAGATGTATTTATGTCAGTGACACACACTCACACATATATATATATTTATTTATATTGCATTGAGAGATAGATAGAAGAAAAGCCAGTAATTCATCTACCGTGTTCTGTAAAATCATTGTATGAGCTGACAGGATAGAAGAGATGGATTACATACAGTAAATACAAATAGAATAGGTAGATATATAGATGTCAGTGACATCTATAATAATAATAATAAATTTTATTTCTATAGCGCAGACTTATTCCGCAGCACTTTACATTTCAGAGGGGACTTGTACAGACAACAGACATTACAGCATAACAATAATCACATAGATTATAACAAATACCAAGAGGAATGAGGTACCTGCTCGCAAGCTTACAGTCTATGAGGAAAGAGGTAGACACAAAAGGTGGGTGGTAACAGTTGCCCTGACTGTATGGACCAACCATAATGTTAAGTTTGTAACAGTACTGATACAGAGGGCTAATGGATGCATAAAGCATGTGGGAGCATGATGCGGGGAACCTGGTTATGGTAAAACTTTTGGCTGTGCCACACAGGGATAGGTTAGGTTAATGTGTTGAGTCTGAATAAATGCATTTTCAGGGCACACTTAAAATTGTGGGGATTGGGGACTAATCGTGTTGACCTGGGAAGTGCATTCCAAAGAATTGGTGCAGCACGTTTAAAGTCTTGGACACGGGAGTGGGAGGTTCTGATTATTGAGGATGCTAACCTCAGGTCATCAGCAGAACGGAGGGAGTGGGTAGGATGGTATACTGAAGCAAGGGAGGAGATGTAGGGTGGTGCTGAGTCATGGAGGGCTTTGTGGGTGAGGGTAATAAGTTTATACTGAATTCTGGAGTGGATGGGTAGCCAGTGTAATGACTGGCACAAGGTAGAGGCATCGGTGTAATGATTGGTGAGGAATATGATCCTGGCTGCAGCATTCAAGACAGATTGGAGTGGGGAGAGTTTGGTAAGAGGGAGACCGATTAGAATAGAGTTACAATAGTCGAGACGAGAATGAATAAGAGAAACAGTAACAGTTTTTGCGGAGTCAAAAGTAAGAAAAGGTCGAATTCTAGAAATGTTTTTGAGGTGCAGATGACAAGAGCGAGCCAGTGATCGAATGTGGGGGGCAAAGGAAAGCTCGGAGTCAAATATGACCCCAAGACAGGAGGCATGTTGCTGGGGAGTAATAGTGGAACCACACACAGAAATGGCAATGTCGGGTATAGGTACATTAGTAGAGGGAGGAAACACAAGGAGTTCAGTCTTTGACAGGTTCAGTTTCAGATATAGTGAGGACATGATGTTAGACACAGTGTTTATACAATCGCTGGTGTTTTCTAGAAAGGCTGGCGTGATGTCAGGAGAAGAAGCGTATAATTGGGTGTCATCAGCATAGAGATGGTACTGGAAACCAAATCTACTGATTGTTTGACCAATAGGGGCAGTGTACAAGGAGAAGAGGAGGGGGCCTAGAACCGATCCTTGAGGAACCCCAACAGTAAGGGGAAGGTGAGAGGAGGAGGAACCGGCAAAAGATACAGTAAAGGAGCAGTCAGAGAGATACGAGGAGAACCAGGAGAGAACGGTGTCTTTGAGGCCAATGGAACGGAGCATAGTGAGGAGGAGCTGATGATCCACAGTGTCGAATGCTGCAGAGAGATCCAAGAGAATTAGCATGGAGTAATGACCATTTGATTTAGCTGTAAGTAGATCATTAGAGACTTTAGTGAGGGCAGTTTCAGTAGAATGTAAAGAGCAGAAACCGGATTGGAGAGGGTCGAGAAGAGAGTTATCAAAGAGATAGCGGATAAGACAGGAGTGGACCAGGTGTTCCAGGAGTTTAGAGATTAAGGGAAGATTAGAGAGACGTCTATAGTTAGCGGCACAGTTTTGGTCGAGGGATGGTTTTTTAAGTAGTGGATGTATGATGGCATGCTTAAATGAGGAGGAAAAGATACCAGAAGAGAGAGAGAGGTTAAATATTTTAGTTAGGTGAGGGGTGACAGCAGGGGAAAGGGACTGGAGGAGATTTGACGGAAATGGGTCACTGGTGCAAGTGGTTGAGCGAGAAGATGCAAGGAGCCTCCTTACTTCTTCTGTGACTGGTTCAAAATCAGAGAGTGAGCTAGATGCAGTGGGGGAGGGAGGACAGTGCATGGTATGAGGCGATTGGGAGATAATTTCCTGTCGAATCTGGTCAATTTTTTCTTTGAAGTAATTGGCCAGATCGTCAGCTCGGAGCTCCGCAGTTGGGGCCTGTACTCTTGGGTTGAGTAGAGAATGAAAAGTGTCAAAGAGACGTTTTGGGTTATTGGACAGTGAGGTGATGAGGGTGTTGAAATAGGTTTGTTTGGAGAGGTGAAGGGCAGTGTTGTATGTTCTAAGCATAAACTCATAATGAATGAAATCTTCGTGTAAATTGGATTTTCTCCCCAGACGTTCGGCGCACCTGGAGCACCGCTGCAGGAAACGTGTTTGCAGGGTGTGCCAGGGTTGTCGCTGTCTGTGTTGTGGTGTTCTATTTATAGGGGGTGCAAATTCATCCAGGGCACTTTGAAGTGTTTCATTGTAATGCTTCAATGCAGAATCAGGACATGAGCGGGAGGAGATAGGGGCCAATGAAGACTGCAAGTGCTTCATAAGTTTCTGGGTGTTAATGAACTGTATGTTTCTATAAGTATGGACAGTGGGGGTGACCTGAGCAGCCTGGCAGTTCTTGATAGAGAATTAAAGAAGATTGTGGTCAGAGAGCAGGAGAGGGGAGTTTGCAAAATCATCCACCTTCACAGCAGATCACTGTGAGAATTTTTCAGTATCCATGGCCCCTTTCCTAGGTTGTTAATATCAGCCCGCAGCTGTCTGCATACTCTTTGCTGGTTATTAATTATAGGGGGACCCCATGTCATTTTTGGGGGGGTCTCCCATTTTAATAGCCAGTAAAGGCTAAGTATACAGTTGTGAGCTGATATTAATAGCCTGGGAAGCTCCATAGGTATTAACCTCTTCCCAGGCTATAAACATCTGCCCTCAGTCGTCGGCTTTCCCTGTGATGGTTACGAAAATTGCGCAGGAGCCCACGCCATTTTTTTTGGAAAAATAATCTTTTATTAAATACATGTACAGTAAGCTGCACACACACTGTACTAATTGTATTTATCACTAAGGCTACTTTCACACTTGCGTTTTTTTGCACTGCGTGCGCAGTGCAGACGCGCATAAAAAACGCATCATGCACTTTTTATCTGTTTTCTTGTTTTTTGCACATGGTTTTTACAAAAAAAGCATACATTTTTTGCGCTGACGTGCACATGTCCATGTGCACGTCAGCGCACCCATAGACTATAATGTGTTTTTGGGTGAATTTTGTGCACATTGCGTGCGCATGCGTTTTTTTGAGAGCGGTCGGGCGCACCAAAAATGCAACAGGATGCATTTTGTGTGCCCGGGCGCACACTACAAAAAAAGGCATGCGCATACAAACGTATGACTATGCGCACCCATGTTAAGTACAGGAAATAAAACGCATGCGCATTTATGCACAAAAATGCAGCGCAAAAAAACGCACGTGTGAAACCAGCCTAACATCTATATATCTACCTAATCTATGTGTATTTACTTTATGTAATCCATCTCTTCTACCCTGTAGGCTACTGCAGTAATTTTACAGAACACGGCAGATGAGTTAAAGGCTTTTCTTCTATCTATCTCTCTATGCAATATAAATTTATATATAGATAATTGACATCTATATATCTATGTATTCTATATGTATATATTTTTTCTATTCTAACCTGTCAGTGTTGTTTTACTGTACACCTCACATGATTTGCTGGCTTTTCAAAGGACACCGATGCGTAAACATTGGACAGCACTCGCATGGTCTGTGTGGTGTCCGATTTTTTCTCCCACCCATAGGCATGCATTGGCGAGACTCGGCCTATATACGCGTAAAATCACAGCATGCTGCGATTTTACACTCACGTAGACAACGCCCAAGAAAAAATACGATGATGTGAGCAGCCCCATAGATTAACACTGGGCCGAGCGCTATGCAAAGTTTTCTTGCATAGCACTCATCCGTATCCTATGGTTGTGTGATGCCAGCCTTGCAGTGAGTACATGGCCCGTGTTTCTCAGATACTTTATGTGAAACTGGTTTCAATATTTGTATGGTTTTTGGAGGTTTTCTGGCAGAATTGTGGCCCCCTTAACCCCTGGGTCATTTTCCATTTTTCCTTTCCGTTTTTTGCTCCCCTTCTTCCCAGAGCCATAACTTTTTTATTTTTTGGTCAAAATGGCCATGTGAGGGCTTGTTTCGTGTACTGTAAAACTTGAAAAAAAAAATCAAAGTGCGGTGAAATTGCAAAAAAAAGTGCAATTCCACACTTGTTTTTTTTTCACCATGTTCACTAAATGCTAAAACTGACCTGCCATTATGATTCTCCAGGTCATTACGAGTTCATAGGCACCAAACATGTCTAGGTTCTCTTTTATTTAAGTGGTGAAAAAAAAATCCAAACTTTGGTAAAAAATAAAAATAAAATGGCGGCATTTTCTGTATCTCGTAGCATGTCCATTTTTCAGGATTTGGTGCTGGGTGAGAGCTTATTTTTTGTGCACCGAGCTGACATTTTTAATGATACCATTTTTGGTGTAGATGCAATCTTTTGATCGCCCGTTATTGCATTTTATTTTAACATAGCGGCAACCTAAAAACGTAATATTGGCATTTTGTATTTTTTTCTCTTTATGCTGTTTACCAATCAGGTTAATTCTTTTTTATATTGATAGATTGGGCGATTTTGAACGATTTGTTTTATTTTGAATGGGGCGAAAAGGGGGGTTATTTGAACTTTTATATTTTTTTAAAAACTTTTTTTTTTACTAATTGCATGTTTCAATAGTTTCTATGGGAGACTAGAAGCTGCAGATGTCTGATCGCCTTTGCTACATACAGGCGATGATCAAATCTCCCATGTGTAGCAGAAATTCTTACTATCTATGAATGCCGACCACCAGGCGACGCTCATAGCAATCTGGCTATGACAAACATAGAGGTCTGCTGGAGACCTCTGGTTGTCATACCAACCCATCGGTGACCCGCAATCACCTGATGGGGTCACCAATGGAAGGGATTTCCTCAGCGCCGGAGCCCACATCAGAGGGAGGAATTCCGAAGTGGGCCTATTATTATTATTATTTCTCCAGAGGTTCCGTCTCAATCATGTATTTCAGAGACTTACACGGAAACCTCGGTGAAAGTGCTCAGTGCAGAGAGCAAGATAAATGTGCGCCAAATTGTATTATGTATATATTTCTTTTCGTACAAAGATTTATTTATGGTTACAATATCTTTTGATTTTCTAATATTATTTTTTTTTTATATATTTTTACAATTATTTTTTTTAAAAGTTAATCATCATCATTAAATTACAAAGCTCCTAAAACTGATACCGTTTGTCCTTAGGGCTTTCAGATTGTGTAATCCATTCTTTCATGTTTTCCTCTTCTAACGCTTGCTTGAAAAGGGCTCCATGAAATTGCACTCTTTTGGAAATCAATACTGCTTGAACTTTCAACAGCGAATAATAAAATTTCAGTCACAATAGCAATTTTCAATTTCACAATAGCGGAGACATCCTTTCTGCTCATGTATCGAGGGAAGAATAGCAACTGCCCAGTATATGAACAATACAATCACTTCCCGGCTCCACTTGATTGGCTGCTTCTGAAAACCAATGCTTCAAACTAATTCCTGGACATCCCCTGGGTGACATTTCTCATTTCTTATCATTTTTACAGCACACAACCCAAGCTTGATAAGAAAGCTAGAGGGTATTAAAGCAGATTTTACTGCTGTATGAGAAAAAGGACTTAACATGTTCAATAACGTATAATGATTGCTCATATTCTATGAAATATGGATTTACTATGACTTAAAAATCAAACATTAGTTGGAAATTCAAGGTTGCAATCACTAACTAGACATCACTATGATAGATTAATATGAATGAAAATGGGTAAGAATTTTTTTTCATATCTTCACATATTATTTTTGCAAATATTATTTGATATTTACTTGTGTGGTTATAATTTGTAGTTAAAGATATCCCTGTAGACATAAGAATTATTTTGTGTAGGTAGCCTGTGTTCTTCTCTGAAATATTCAGAACATGCAAATTACAATGTACTCAAACTGTGAGATGCCATGGTGACCCACAATTATCACCTCCTGCTGAAGCCATGGTTGTACCAGTATCTTATTTTGAAGGATACTTGGCTGCTAATATGTTTATCTTGAGGTTACAGTAGAGAAAATTAAAGGGAAATACATTATTACTTTTATTATGGAGTACGACCAATGACATCACCATGGTTTGGCTTTGGTGTCCATGTGGAATAAGGGTGAGAAGACACAATGATTTCTCCTGGGTCGTCATTAGATGGACTTTAAGAATGTCTGCCAACCATCAGATATTATCCAGTTAGAACTTCTGTAAGATGTTCTAGTAGATGCCTGCAAATGGTAACTACCAACCCTCCTCTTACTGGGCAACACAAGTTACTAATCCATGTCTTAATTATAACACCAAACATCCTTGACCAATTTCCCTGGAGAGGAATCAGGTGCTGACTTATCATCATAGGCTCAGTCTACGTTTGTGTCCGTGACAGATGCCCTTTGAAACAGTAGAAAATCCTAAGGGCAGCTTAAAAGGATCCTGTCATGTTAAAAATGGTATCTGATCTCCAGGCAGGATGTTATAGAGCAAGAGGAACTGATGTGATTGATATACATTTGTGTAGGATAAGTTTCAGTATAACTTGTGTTTTAATTATTGAAATACCTGGTGTTTGTATACATAAGAGTCAGGTGGGCAGTCCTATTTAGTGATTAGCATTCTTCCTTGTGACTGACCAGGCAGAGATAGCTGTCAATCAAGTCTAAGTAGGACCGCCCACTGGACTGATGCATACAAACACCAGGGACCTTTATGTCATGCTGCTCAGCTTCTCCTTCTTTACTGTGTACCATGATGTCCACAGATTGAACTGCATGTACAACACGATAGGTTACCTTTAATTATTGAATCACTAGAAAAAAGCATACTTGGAGGTGAAAGCACAAGTTCCAGGTAGAAGGCCCACACGGCACAATAGGAAGGAGGTTGTACAAAGAACAAACTACACCGACCAATAACCAATGTGGATCTGCAGGGTGGAGCACCCCAGATTCAAGCAGTTTCGGACTGGGGTGACAAGGATCCACCAGTAACACTGACTTTGGGGGGGTCCACTTTTCACCTGTATACAAATATTACACGACCCTCGTTCACGAATTTACCTATATCTCTATAAAAAAATAAACTGGGTAGTTTGGTTAATGAATGATGAGATGCTGTTTTTTTCTGTACAGAGTGAATCAATTGAATTATGACAAGTACTGCCCATACAGTAGGGATGGGGGCCCAGATCTGCAAAGGGGCCCACCGGGGGATTCCCCTGTTACCCTATGGGCCACCCCGAGCCTGGATTCAAGTATGAATAAAGCCTACCTTATAAGTATTAGAAGCTGTAAGGATGTGAAAAGTAAAGCAAATTGCACAGCTTGATCCTAGTTCCATATATTACTTTGCTATATGTAAAGGAAAGCAGAAACCATTTTAACATTGTCTTATGCCTTCTGTCAACCTTAAAGCTAAGAAACTATGAAGGAGGCCATGACCAAATGCACCTGCTTCCTTCCCACACCACATCAAACATACAAAATACTGTACAACTACTGCGCTCTCTGTAGGTGATGTCACTGCTGACTTATTATCTTTTTTACAACCTAGAGGATATGTACCCAGTTACACTTTTACATTGTGGTAAATGTTTCTTTAGCTTTTTTTATAGTTATGCAGTGAAGAGAATTGAACAAGTGCATTCGGGTTCATGTAAATGGTCATCTATTCCCTAGTATGGAGCCATACAGGCTGCCATAACCAATAGTACTGGGGCAGAATACTTGAACTAACATAACATAACATAGAATACATTGGTTTTAAGCAAGAAATAAAATATTTTTCCTTTTCATGCATTTTTAAACTACCATATTTTTCGCTTTGTAAGACACACTTTTTTTCCCCCAAATTTGGGGGGAAAATAGGGGTGCGTCTTACAATGCAAACATACCTTTCTTGGTGCTGCCGCTGTGGGTGTCCGTTAGTGCTGCCACCGCCGCACTGGGTCCCCCGGGTGCTGCCGCCGCCGCGCTGGGTCCCCCGGGTGCTTGCCGCCACCGCCGGGCTTTGTCCCTTGCTGCGTCGGGGGCTGCGTCGGGGGCTCTGATGTTCCTTCCATACCTGTGTGGTGGATTGCTTCCTGGAAAATGACCGCCGCGCAAGCGCAGATGGAGATCAGCACTGAAATCTCATCTCCCGAGATTTCAATGCCGAGATCTCCATCTGCGCTTGCGTCACGGCCATTTTCCAGGAAGCAATCCACTGCACAGGCATGGAAGGAATGTCAGAGCCCCCGACGCAGCAAGGGACAGAGCCTGGCGACGGCGGCGGCAAGCACCCGGGGGACCCAGCGTGGCGGCGGCAGCACCCGGGGACCCAGCATGGCGGCGGAATCACCCGGCAGCACCAGGTAAAGAGTGGGCAACAGCACCCCGGGGACAGAGCGGGCGACAGCACCCCGGGGACAGAGTGGGCGACAGCACCCCGGGGACAGAGCAGGTGACAGCACCCCGGGGACAGAGCGGTAAGCAATAAGATGCCTGGATTATAAGAGTCACCAACATTTTATTAAAAAAACTTTTTTTTCCTATTTTTCTCCTCAAAATTTGGGGTGCGTCTTATAATCCGGAGCGTCTTATAAAGCGAAAAATATGGTAATTTTAGATCTTACGTGCACACATTGAGTATTTACTTGCAGAAATTTCTGCAAGGTTTCTGCATCTCCTGGCAGCAAAATCGCAAGTTTTCCGTGATTTTGGTGTGTTTTTGCCTCAGTTTTGTATGCATTTTTTGCATGCGTTTAGAACAGCAATTAAGGGTTTTTATTAAGCTAAATAAAGATATTAAAACAAAGTATTGTGATGTAATTTTTTGGTTCAACACCACCTTTTTCATTCTGATGCAGTAGCATCAGAGTAATGGGGTTTAGGACTTAGTGTCAGCAGCTGTCATTGACACCTAGCCCTAGGCTTAGTAATGAAAAGGTGTCAACCCAACACCCTCATTACTAAGACAGTAAGTAAACACAAACACACACACATGCACACATTGTCACCAGCCTATGTAGGAGCAGTAGCAGAATGAACCTACATAGGCTGTAACCAAAATGCAACTCTTAATGTAAAGAAAAAATTGAAAAAAAAATTGCATGGTGTACCACTGAACTTTCATAACCAGCAGAGGGAAAGCTGATGGCTGAGAGCTGATGTTAATATTCTGCCAATGAGTCAATAGCCATAAAGGTTTCCAGGCTATCAATATCAGCTCACACCTGTCAGCTTAGCCTTTACTGGCTAGTTTACAGGAGGACCCCAGAAAAAATTGACATAGGTTCCCCCTATAAAATCTAACCAGCAAAGGCTAGGCAGACAACTGCAGGCTGATAATAATAGCATAGGAAGGGGCCATGGACTTTGTCTCCCTCCCAGACTAAAAACATCAGCTCTCAGCCACTCCAGAAAAGGTACATCTATAAGATGCGCCAAATCTTGCTCTTCCCATTTGGCCTGTAGCGGTGGCAAGTGTTGTGATAGTTGGGGGTTTGATGTCACCTTTGTATTGTCAGGTGACATCAAGTCACAAGGTTAGCAATGAAGATGCATCTATAAAACACCCCCATTACTAACCCCATAGCGATATTATAAAAAATACACACAGAATAAAGTTTTTTTTTTAAATAATGACACAGACTCCGGTATTGAATCTAAATTAAACCATACTTACCGAATGCCTAGTCAAATGACCCCAACATCTCCTGCAGCAAAAATAAAATGATAAACCACAATATTCCTCACCTGTCTGCCTAGAAGATAATCCATATTGTCCCACAACGATCCTAATGATTTTAGCCTTTAGACATTATGATTGCTCTCAAAGACAGCTGTCCCATAATGTCTTCCTTATTCGACTGATTCTAATAAATGAACTGTGCCGAAACCTATGGCTAAAGAATTAAATAATAGAGAGAGAAAGCTACTCTAAGGCTCGTTTCACACATCGGACATTGATGGCCAATATACACCAGCCACAGTGGACATTGCGGTTCATACTGAGATTGAATGTCTGATGGATGGAACCAACCTCAGATGAATTCTCATAGTCTAAATGCATATGAAAAAGTAAAATAGAAGAACATAATGCAAGCACAGCTAGCAAAAATCAGCCACTTATTCTAAAGGTGTTTTACTGAATAGGTTTTTATTCTTCAAATTAGTTTGGTTTTGGAAGTGATTATCGTTACTTACTAAATTTCTAGGATAATGGGATCAGAGTTTATGAGAATAATTAAATGTGATTGGTAATATTCAGTGCTAAAGGAACAGTAAAGAGCTGCTATTATTTCTGATTAGTCCTGTCTTCAAATAGAGAACATTAGTATGTATATTAGATAGAAAAAAGGATAATAATTTATATAAGGATAGTAAAATGAGATATAATAGTCTTCAGAAACAATAATGACGTAAAATGATCTGTTTTATGTAACTGGTAGTTAATATCATTGAGTATAATAAATGATATAGTTTATGTTTTGGAAAATGAAATCATCTCTATAAAAATGAACTTGTAGCTATTTTCGATAATTTACAATGTAAATTGCCTCTTCAGAGAGAAAGAGGACTTGAACTCTATAGCCCCATCTCGGGCTTGTCAAGATAAGGAGGCTTATTCGCCGTGCAATGCTCCTCTGGGAAATTTAATATGCAAGTTGCCTCTGCACTCTCCACAAGGAGAAACCTTACCCCTTAGACCTCAGTCCAGAGCCTCTCACCTAGTAAAATCAGTTCTCATACTTTGCACTGACGAGAACCAATAGCTCGAAACACCGTGTCTGCAAATGGAGATTCTGATTTGGCTTTTATCCTAAGTCATATTGCAAAACTCGTTAAATGGTTGATTGTGACTTGTAGCATTGCTACTACCAACAGGTGGCGCTATAGAGTTCAAGTCCTCTTTCTCTCTGAAGAGGCAATTTGCATATAAAATTTCCCAGAGGAGCATTGCACGGTAAATAAGCCTCCTTACCTTGACAAGCCCGAGCTGGCATGTCACTCTCCATAAGGAGAAACCTTACCCCTTAGACGATAATTTACAGACATCCTGTTTTCATTTTAGAAATGTATTCTGTTGTGAACTCATTTTCTGGTCTGCCTCTGGTTTCTGGTGAGGGAACTGTTTGTGCTGACAGAGGAGTTGTGAGTTCTCTTTCCAAGCTCCCTCTGGTGGTGGCAGGAGGTAATGAAGCTGATCTAATTAACAGAGACCTGCCACCTGATAATGAGGATGATGATTGGACATCTGGAGTCTCAGACTGGATTTAAGACAGCCGACTCCCTAGTCCCATGCTGGTGATTTTTTCCTGCCTCCCGAGGTCTTGGTTTCCAGCTCAGTTCCTGTCTTCTCAAGCTAAGTTTTCTCTGCTAATGCTCACATTTGATTTGGTTTTGTCTATTTAGTTTTTGTGTGGTCAGCCAGTCCCAGCTGGGGCAGTGCTGAATTTCCACTCTAATGTTACTGTATGTGCCAGTTTGCTTTTTGTCCCTTATTAGATTGGACTCTTTTTGCTCTGTTCTCAGAATATGCCAGAGTGCTGATATAGTGGGTGAAGTCTAGTGACTTCAGGTTTTTTTTTGCTATCAGAAGTGTTGGACATTTTTAGCAGGGTTTTTTGGCGTGATTGCAGACAGTATCTTTCTTTTCCTGTCCTTTCTAGTTAGTGTGGGCCCCATCGTTTGCTCAGCCTATTTTCCTACCTGTGTTTGTGCTTTCATCTTGTTTCACCGTCAATACATGTGTGGGGGCTGTCTATTCCTTTGGGGTCTGCTCTGGGGCAGTTTAGATTTCCCCTTTTCTTGCTTTAGGCTTATTTAGTCCTCCGGCTGTGCCAAGGCGTCTAGAATCATCGTAGGTACGCTCCACGGCTGCTGTTAGTTGTGTGGTTAGGATCAGGGGTCTGCAATCTGCGTAGTTACCAACCTCTCTGGTTTTCTGCGACTTAGGCTAGTTTCACACTTGCTTTTTTTTGCAGCGCGTTTTTCCCGCAAAAAAACGCATTGAAAAAACGCATACAAAAGCATACAACTGCTGCGTTTTTTTCAAGCATTTTTATGAGCGTGCATGAAAAAAACGCAGCGTTTTTAAGCGTTTGTATGCGTTTTTAGTGCGTTTTTACCGCGTTTGCGTTTTTTTCCAACATTGGATGTCCCCTCACACTAACCCAAACCATGACTTTACTAACCCTAACCCTGACCCTAACCCTAACCCTAACCCTGACCCTAACCCTAACCCTAACCCTGACCCTAACCCTTAACAAAACCATACTTAACCCTAACCCTGACCCTAACCCTAACCCTAACCCTGACCCTAACCCTAACCCTAACCCTAACCCTAACCCTGACCCTAACCCTAACCCTAACCCTAACCCTAACCCTGACCCTAACCCTGACCCTAACCCTAACCCTGACCCTAACCCTTAACCAAACCATACTTAACCCTAATCCTGACCCTAACCCTGACCCTAACCCTTAACAAAACCATACTTAACCCTAACCCTGACCCTAACCCTAACCCTAACCCTAACCCTGACCCTGACCCTAACCCTAACCCTGACCCTAACCCTTAACCAAACCATACTTAACCCTAATCCTGACCCTAACCCTGACCCTAACCCTTAACCAAACCATACTTAACCCTAACCCTGACCCAAACCCCAACCCTAACCCTGACCCTGACCCTAACCCTAACCCTAAACCCCCTTAACTAACCCTAACTCTAACCCAAACCCCTAAATTCCATGGTTTAAAAAAAAAAACGCATATGCAAAAAAACGCATACATGAGCATGCCAGTGCGCACATATGCGCATCCATAGGCTATAATGGCCATTTTTAGCGCAAAACGTGCGCATATGTGCGCATGCGCTTTTTTGCAGGGCCAAAAAATGCAACATGCTGCGTCTGGAAAATACCAACGCACACCCCAAAAAAACGCAGCGCATGAAAATCGCATACATGCGCTTACAAGCGCGCAGGTATGCGCACCCATGTTAAATATAGGGGAAAAAACGCATGCGCACATATGCGTTTTTTTCCAGCGCTAAAAAACGCAAATGTGAAACCAGCCTTAGCTTGGTTTTGTTTTCCTCCTCGGTGACCCAATCATAACAGTATTCTTTGCAGGACCTGTAGAAAACGCAAGCTATACTACATTCACACATAGCATATACGCTGCAGATTTCCTATCTGGATTGACAGAAAGAAAATTTACACTGGTTTATATTGTTTTTAAACTGACACGTTGTGTGGATTGTCACGTCGGCAGCATGTCAAGTCTTGCTACGGATTCATAACAGACTTGAGGATTTTCACTATGAAGCTCAATCAGGAAGTCTAAATTAGCAAGTAAGGAAAAAATTCTTCTTTTTCCTCTCCCATTTGCAGCATTCACATGGAAATAAATGGGGTAGGGAGCTGCAGATGCACCAGTGGAGGTGAGCATAGTGTTCTTTATATTTTAGAAGTTTCTCTGCATCAAACCTCCAAGCAAATCTGCACTATTATCTACATGAAAACATAACACTAAGTTAAAAAAAAAACGCTTTGGGCAGAAGAGTAACTTTAAGTTTCTGGTCCACAATATAAAATATGTAACAGGGTTTTCAACTACAGATTTGCCATAGGTAAAACTTTGATAACATAGGACTAGAATATTATGTAGAAGAAAAGTGTAATCTTGAGATCAGTTAATGATAGAGCTGAACCGATCAATTCATAGTACTCTGGTCCAGCGTCCAGGTCAGTGGTGCCTGGCGGCTAGATGGGAGCACCGCAAATTTCTTACCTGGGGTGGCATTTGATTTGGCAGAGCTGGTGGAATGTCATCTGTGCGACGTGATTCACAGATGATATCATGAAGGTCCTGGCTAATGAAAAGCCACAGCAAAAGGTAAGAGATTCGGGGGCCTCCTCTGTAGGTACCATTGAACTGGATGCTGAACTGGAGTCCCACAAATTGATCTGTTCATCTCTAGTCAATGTTTTTTGCAATGTTAACATATCATAATTCACTTAAGTGAGCTAACTTAAAAAGTTATCAAGGTGGCGCATTTTTTCTATAATTTATTTTGGCTACATCTGTATGTACAAATGTAGTGACCCTGTCCAGACTGGGTATGTTCCTTTAAGTAACCCTGGACTGTGAGTAGCTTTTGTACACCTCAACTCACCCTTAAGTTATCCTTTTACTGTTATATGGCTTAAATGAATCCATTACTCACTAATCTCATATATTCATGATTTAAATTATTCTCACAATGAGAAGTCTGACACAAGAATTGAGAGTTATCCTATTGGTCGGTGACCCTGTCACCAAGGCTCAATGGTAGGAGCTACCCCCAGTCTCTGTGGAGACAAGACAGGGTTCTGGAAAGTTCCCTGAGGAGTTTGGTACAAGAGGTGACCCAGAGCAGACCTCATGTGAGGGATCTCCTGACCCCCTCCAGGCTCCAAGCCTGGAGGTTCATCTTTCTCTTCATCTCAAGACTTACAGCCAGGCCTAGTGCCTTGGATCTTCCCCTGACTTTTACAGCCAAGATGGCTGAAGACTTTTAACCTTATTTTTTAACCCTGGGTCCCTGGTGTCCTGTTTAAGGTGTGCTTCTCCAGCATTAGGTCGCACTAAATATGTACAGAAGAACCTATTGCTCTGTGTGTTGAGGAAATCGAGGGTCCGCCGCCTCACCGAAATTATCCTTTATTTACTTCAAGTATATTTCTGCACGTACCGTGACCAGCTGAGAAAATGAATTCGGGATTTCAGGTCTGTACATATTGCCATACATTCCCTCTTCTGCCTTTATGCCACCAAGAGACTTTGAACTCTCTTATAATTACCTGCAAGTACTGCTCCTAACTAATACAGGTTATAAAAGCTCCAGAACCTCAATTCTGTTTCAGAATCCAATCCTGAACTGTATTGGCCGTGGATTCCCCACGTGAGCTTTTACCATTACTCCATGTTATATCTCCCCGTTCTGCTGAAGTAAAGCAGCTATTATCCCCGAGACCTGTTGTCTGTGGTTATTCCATCCGCTGTGGACACTGCGTGGGGGTGGATAACAGTGAACGGAATGGCCCCATACCAGGGCTGTTGCACAAAAATAGGGCAAGACTGCACCGGCGAATTACCAAAGGATGCAAGGTAAAAAGGAATAGGATTCCCCTTCCAAAACCAAAAATATTAAACAAAAGAAAAGCTTTTGCCAGCATCCATTAAAGTTAAATAAAGACTTTTATTGGGCTCACAGTATGTCACTACAAATCGGCCCACACAGGGGCCCTTCGCATTTGAATTACATGGTGACATGCTGAGAACCCAATAAAAAGTTTAACTTTACCTCAATGGATGATGGCAAAACCTTTTCATTTCTCTGAAGGTTTTTAGCTATTATACTAACTAATAATATAATTATTATATTAATATATTACCTAATATTAATTATATAATTATTATAAACATATAATTATTATTATATAACTATAGCTACGTTGTATGAGAAAGAACAAAAGGGATGGCACTCACCGTTCTGAAGAAGTGAATTTATTTTCAGATAAAAAGCATAGGCTCGGGAGAGATGTGTGAACTGTGGACAACGGCCGTTTCTCGCCAACTGCGCTTCAACGGGTCCTGGAGTCAGGTAACAGGAAGGTCGAACTAAATACACTCACAGGTGTGAACACAACTCCTAGTTACTGACACCTACTCCCACTTAATAGAGTGAACAAAAATGTGAACATACATATAATACAATTAAAACACAATAACTAAATACAGAAAAACACCTAAACACTGTTGATATCATTATAATTTTCACAAGAAAACAGACATATCAATTTTTTCATTTAGTCCTAGTGGTCCTGTGGCATTAGACCGCAAAATCCATCTGGCTTCTCTTTGTAAGAGAAGTCTGCGATGATTCCCTCCTTGATGCGGTAAAAACTCTCTCTATTCCTGCAAACCGCATAGATTCTGGGTTGCCCCCATGCACTTCTTTTATGTGATCAATCAAGCGAGGAACTCTTTTTCAGAGGATATGGAGTAAAAATGCTCCCTAAATCCAACATATAATGAATGTGCGAATAGTTTTTCCAATATAAAAAAAAGCCACATGGGCAAAAAATGACATATACAACAAATGATGTTTTACATGAAACGAAATTCCGAATCTCATGGTGAATGGTTCCGATTTTAAGGGATTTGCTTGGTAATTTAAAAGGACAAAAAGGGCAATTCTTGCATTTATAGTTACCTACAGGGCTAGCGCAGCCAATTTTTGCTCCCACTAATAAACCGATTATGGACCAATAGGTCCTTGAGACTAGTACTGCGGCGACTGGCAAATAAAGGCCCTCTCTTGACAATTTCCGTAAAGTCTTTATCTTTCTCAAGTAAATGCCAATTTTTCCTGATCACAGTTCTGATATAATTGTCCATGGGACTGAATGTGAAGCAAAATGTGAACCTTTTTTCCCTAGTTTTTTAGTAGAATTATCCTGGGTGGAACTCTGCTTTTCAACACGTGCCATTGCGGTATCAAGTACTGGACCAGAATAGCCTCTTTCAATAAACCGTTTACGCAAATCATGCGCTTGCCTGTAAAAGCCCTCTTTTTTACTGTTGAACCTGTTTATTCTAAGGAACTGCCCATAAGGTAGGGAATTTTTTACATAATAGGGATGTGCACTCTCAAAATGCAATAAACTGTTTGCAGATGAAGGTTTACGGTAAATTTCATTGTGAATCGAACCTTCTTCTATCCATAAATTAATATCCAAAAATTCTAACTGTAAACCTCCAAATTTTGATGTAAATTTCATATTCATGAGATTTTCTCTATTTAAGAAATCAACAAATGATTGAAAAACCATTTCTGTCCTATCCCAGACTATGGAAATATCATCCACATAACGAATGAACAATTTTATGTGTTTCAAGAAAGGATTTTGGGTGGAATATACATACTTCTCTTCAAAGACTGCGAGGAACAGATTTGCAAATGTACAAGCGACTGGTGTCCCCTTTGCTGTACCCTCTATTTGTTTAAACCAAGAATCACCAAATCTAAACGCATTATAGGTTAGAATAATCATTAATCCTTCACAAATGAAGTTCACAGTGCCTGCATCTTTTCCTGTGCTGCTGACAATCTGCCTGATCGATTCAACCCCCATACCATGTGGAATCCTAGTATACAGACTCTCGACATCAATTGAGGCCATATAGAAATTTTCTTGCCAATCAAAATCCTTTATAATTTTTATAAAATCTTTCGAATCTTTAACATATGATGGAATTTCTCTAAGTATGGGACGTAATAGCCAATCGATATACTGAGACAAGGACTCTGTGAGCGATCCTATCCCAGAAACGATGGGGCGACCAGGCGGGCAAGCTAAGCATTTATGCACCTTCGGAATATGGTACCAGTGGGGCTTCCTTGGGAAGTCAGGAAACAATTTCTCCGCTTTTTGTTTAGACAAGATATTATTCTCAACATATTTACGTAAAAGGGACCGTAAGTTTTCTTTGAACCTATTGGTGGGATCAAATTTCAGTGCAGTGTAAGTTTTTTTGTGTCCGATAACTGTCTTTTTGCCTCAGTTAAATAAAATTCTCTTGAGAGGAGGACCACGTTACCTCCTTTATCCGCTGGACGGACAATGACGTCTGACCAGCTCTGTATTTCTTTTATTGCATTTTTTTTCTTTTAAAGACAAATTAGGAGGAGACTGTTGATAAACTAATGCTTCCATGTCCTTAATAACCTATGTCTCAAAGACGTCTACAATATTGCCAGGGGAGGTAGGTGGCATAAAAGTTGATTTACAACCTCCCATAAAAGGCTGAAGTAAAATATCCTCATCTTTATTAAATTCCTCCTGTTGTGCATTAAGTTATAATCATTGTAGAGCGTCCTCTCTGACATCAGCTAGAGGTGTCATAGCTGCCATGAAACCTAGAGGACCAATCATACAGGGAATTTCACCTGGAAAGGAAAAGGTGTTAGTGGAATTCGCCGACATATAGGTTTTGCGCAAATGTATCTTTCTCAAAGCTTTGAACAAATCAATTTTAAAATCAACCATGTTGAAATCTGTGGGTACACAAAAATTGAGACCTTTTTTCAAAATAGAAAAATGTGATTCACTCAATACATGGCTGCTTAAATTATTGACTGAATTTTCTGGCAACTGTGAAGATGCTATGGTCTCCAAGAGACCTGTTTCCTCTTCTTTTGATTGCCGCTGCTGGACCCTTCTCTTTCTCCCCCCTCTGCGCACCCTGCGCCTAAAGGGATCCCCGACATAGAAGTACATTGCGAAGTGTCTCTGTTGTCAGGTGGAATGGTGAATTCCTCATTAGCGCTGGAATCGGAGTCGGTTGTCCGATAGTCTTTCTTACTGATATACCGAGATTTAGATTTTCCTTTAAGACTGCGTTTTTTAAAGAAACGATTTTTATTCTGCGGCAATTTATTTTTGTTCCATGTAACAATTTGACCAGTCTCAAAGTCATTTTTGTCTCGAATAAACTTATCCCTTTTTCGTTGTTTTATTTCCGTTTGCAAAATAATCAATTTAGAATCCAATTTTCTATGCAGAACTGACCATTCATTCTCCGTAAGTCTGTTTTTTAGTTCTTCTTTCGTCTTATTACAGGGTATATACACTAGTTTCCTTAGTATTGCATTGATCCAGGGAGCTAGTCTGATTGCTGTATGTGGAGTCGGGAAGGAATTTTTTCCCCAATGTGAAGCTTACTGTTTGCCACATGGGTTTTTTTTGCCTTCCTCTGGATCAACATGTTAGGGCAAGTTAGGATAGGATATGGGTTGAACTAGATGGACTTAAAGTCTCCCTTCAACCTTAATTACTATGTTACTATGTTATTTAATTCTACTTTCACTTTTTCTTAGTTCTCTTTATTTTGACGTAAAACCAAATTCAGGACATCTTGGAAACATTTTAACAAAATCCCGTTCCATTCCTCTGAAAACTGGGTATTGTCTTGGAATTGTGACATGGGCTTGAACACTCTGAGACCTCGAGGGACCCTCCCACAATTTATACAAGATTGTAGGGAGTTATTGGTCCAAAAAAGATTAATTTCTCTTTCAGCTATGTCTTGTAGCTTGCATTCCAGTGTCTTGGTGCTAAAAGACTGGACAGTGTCCATGTTATTGCACTCTAAAAAATACGAGTTAACATCCATTAATAATCCATTTCAAACAGGTAGGGCGTCTGGTTCCATTATGAGTGAATGAACCAGAAAAAATAGTCCCTGTGGTGTGGAATCAGGTGGATACAAATAGCAGTGTGCTCAGAATCCAGAAATATCCAAGTCAAATGTCCAAGAAGAAAGAAGAAAATTCGACACCACTGCCACCACCTTGATGTGCACTATAGTGCAGTACAAACTCACATACCTGGGCTGCATGCCAACTACCCACAGAAAGGGTGCTCAATCCAAAGAAAAACATGCATGGCTACATTGTATGAGAAAGAACAAAAGGGATGGCACTCACCGTTCTGAAGAAGTGAATTTATTTTCAGATAAAAAGCATAGGCTCGGGAGAGATGTGTGAACTGTGGACAGCGGCCGTTTCTCGCCAACTGCGCTTCAACGGGTCCTGGAGTCAGGTAACAGGAAGGTCGAACTAAATACACTCACAGGTGTGAACACACCTCCTAGTTACTGACACCTACTCCCACTTAATAGAGTGAACAAAAATGTGAACATACATATAATACAATTAAAACACAATAACTAAATACAGAAAAACACCTAGACAATGTTCACACATCCCTCCCGAGCCTATGCTTTTTATCTGAAAATAAATTCACTTCTTCAGAACGGTGAGTGCCATCCCTTTTGTTCTTTCTCATACAATGTAGCCATGCATGTTTTTCTTTGGATTGAGCACCCGTTCTGTGGGTAGCTGGCGTGCAGCCCAGGCGTGTGAGTTTGTACCGCACGTTAGTGCACATCAAGGTGGCGGCAGTGGTGCCGAATTTTCTTCTTTCTTCTTGGACATTATATAACTATATATTAACTAATATTAGTAATATTAATTAATAATCTCAAATAGGACAGGAGACCTTTATTGCCCTCTCATGTTTTAGATTTTAACTGGAATCTATGACTCCCCTACAATTATACCCTGTCTGCAGGTTATATGCGATTCTCCGGCAATCTGTAAATAATGTGTCATGACTGCAGCCGCAGACGCGGCCCAGCAGGCGCCTCCACGCCGATGGCGAGGGGCGGGCATCCCCCGGGGACACAATATGGACCCTCTATACCACAGAGGGGGACCTGGGCCTACCCGAACTAGGGAAGGGCAGCTGTTATGGAGGAGTCACCGAAGGAGGAAAAAACAAAAATAATAGCTAAGTCCAGAAAACCAGAGAAGTTGGCAGCTATCGGATTGCAGACCCCTGAACCTATCCACAACAACTAGCAGTAGCCGTGGGGGGTTCCTACGGTGCCCTAGACCCCTCGATCACAGCTGGAGAACTAAATTAGCCTAAAGACAGAAAGGGGAAATCTAAACTGCCCCAGAGCAGACCCCAAAGCAATAGGCAGCCCCCAACATATAATGACTGTGAAGCAAGATGAAAAACACTAACACAGATAGAAAGATAGGTTGAGCAAATGATGGGGCCCAAGCTAACTAAATAGGACAGGATAGAAAAGCTGCTGCCTGCAATCCGCAAAAACCCTATCCAAAAATGTACCAACAGACTGATAGGAAAAACAGGCCCTGAAGTCGCTAGGCTTCAAAAAGACTATATCAGCACTCAGGTATATTCTGAAGACAGAGCCAGAGATCAACAGATCAGAGACAAAAATGGAATTCAGCTCACCCCCGGCCGGGGATGGCTGAACTCCAAAAAACAAGGCAAACAAAACCAGAACTAAAGTGTACAAAAGGCAGAGCAAAACTTAGCTTTGAGAAGCAGAAATCAGACTGGTCTCCAAGAATCCAGCAGGAAAATCACCAGCAAGGCAGCAGGGCGTCGTCTGCCTTATATCCAGTCATCAGTTCCTGTGACCCAGTCATCATCTACCTGCTCAGCTGTTTGGTAATCAGCCTCACTACCTTCCTTCGCCAGAAGAGGGAGTTCATCAGACCTCACTGGTGAAGGGAAAAATGAACTCTCAACAGTACCTCCCCCTTGAGGAGGGGTCACCGAACCCTCATCAATGCCACCAGGGCGATCAGGGTGAGCCCGATGAAAGGCATGCACCAATCTTTCGGCATGAATATCAGAGGCAGAGACCCAGGAATTACCCTCATGACCATAACCCTTCCACTTAACCAAATACTGGAGTCTCAGTCTAGCCAGACGGGAATCCAGTATCTTCTCTACCTCATACTCCATGTTACTTTCAACCAATACAGGGTCAGGAGGTGCCACCCCAGGAACTACTGGTTCAACAAACCTCTTCAACAAGGACTTATGGAACACATTATGAATCTTAAATGTGACAGGAAAAGCCAACCGAAAAGAGACCGGATTAATAATCTCCAAAATCTTGTAAGGTCCAATAAATCTAGGCTTAAACTTAGGAGAAGCCACCTTCATAGCGATATTTTTTTATGACAACCAAACCATATCACCCACCTTAAACTGGGGACCAATGGTCCTATGCCGGTTGGAAAACCGCTGGGCCTTTTCCTGGGAGAGAGACAACTTATCCACCACTTGGTCCCAGATCTCGTGCATTCTCTCCACCACAGTGTCAACACCTGGGCAAGCAGAAGGCTCCACCTGCCCTGAAGAAAATCGAGGATGAAACCCAAAGTTACAAAAAAAAGGTGACATCAAAGTGGCAGAACTAGCTCTATTATTTAAAGCAAATTCGGCCAAGGGCAAAAATGAAACCCATTCATCCTGATCAGCCGAAATGATCCTGATCAACAGAAAGTCCTCCAAAATCTAGACACAAACTGAACTCCTCTGTCAGACACAATGTTCTCAGGAATCCCGTGCAAGCGAACTACCTGTTGTAAAAACAAGAGCACCAACTCAGAGGAAGATGGCAACTTAGGGAGTGGTACAAGATGGACCATGTTAGAGAATCTATCACAAATCACCCAAATAACGGTCATTCTCTGAGAGACAGGCATATCAGAGATAAAATCCATTGAAATATGGGTCCATGGCCTCTTGGGCACCGGCAAAGGCATCAACAATCCACTAGAGCGAGAACAAGGTTTAGACCGGGAGCAAGTCCCACAGGACTGCACAAAATTCCTGACATCACGAGACAAGGCGGGCCACCAAAAAGACCGACTCACCAGATCTCTAGTACCAAAAATACCTGGATGACCAGCCAATACAGAGCAATGAACTTCAGACATCACTCTCTTCCTCCTCTGGTCAGGAACATACAACTTTCCACTGGGACAACGCTCAGGTTTGTCCTCCTGAAACTCTTCCAGAGCACGTCTCAAATCGGGCGAGATGGCAGAAAGAACTACCCCCTCACCTAAGATGGTAGCAGGCTTGGTCACAACAGGAGAATCAGCAAAGAAACTCCTAGAGAGGGCGTCTGCCTTGACATTCTTAGTGCCAGGAAGAAAAGAGACCACAAAATCAAAACGTGTGAAAAACAAGGCCCACCTAGCCTGTCTAGGATTCAAGCGTTTGGCCGACTCCAGGTAAATCAAATTCTTGTGGTCAGTAAGGACCACGACCTGGTGTGTAGCTCCCTCCAACCAATGTCTCCACTCCTCAAATGCCCATTTCATGGCCAACAGTTCCCGATTCCCCACATCATAGTTACGTTCGGATGGGGTGAACTTTCGGGAAAAGAAAGCACAGGGATTCATTTTAGATGTCACAGGATCTTTTTGGGACAAAACAGCTCCTGCACCAATCTCAGAGGCGTCCACCTCTACCTGAAACGGGAGTGAGACATCAGGTTGCCGCAGAACCGGAACAGAAGTGAATCTTCGCTTCAGCTCTTGAAAGGAAGAAACAGCCTCTGGAGACCAATTCAGCACATCAGCACCCTTCTTAGTCAAATCAGTCAATGGCTTGGCAATACTAGAAAAATTAGCTATAAATTTCCGATAAAAATTAGCAAAACCCAAAAAACTTCTGGAGAGCCTTCAAAGAAGTGGGCTGAACCCAATCATAAATGGCCTGTACCTTGGCCGGGTCCATTTTGATAGTTGATGGAGACAAAATGAATCCCAAAAAGGAAATCCTCTGTACCCCAAAAAGGCATTTCGATCCCTTGACATACAGGGAATTCTCCCTCAAAATTCAGAACACAGTCCGAACATGTTCCACATGAGAGTCCCAATGCTTGGAAAAGATCAAAATATCATCCAGATAGATAGTCAAAAATTTATCCACAAAGTCTCGGAAAATATCGTTCATGAAGGATTGGAAGACAGAAGGGGCATTAGTGAGCCCAAAAGGCATCACCAGATACTCAAAATGTCCCTCAGGAGAATTAAACGCCGTCTTCCATTCATCCCCATGCTTAATGCGAATAAGATTATACGCCCCCCTGAGGTCAAGCTTGGTAAACCAGCAAGCACCTTTAACTCTGGAGAATAGATCAGAAATCAGGGGTAACGGATACTGATATTTAACAGTAATTTTGTTGAGGGCACGATAGTCAATACAAGGCCTTAATGAACCATCTTTTTTAGCCACGAAAAAAAACCCAGCACCTAAGGGTGAAGAGGATGGTCTAATATGACCCTTCTCCAACGACTCCTTAATATAGGATTGCATAGCCTCGTGCTCGGGTACAGATAAATTGAAAAGCCGACCCTTGGGAAATTTACACCCCGGGCTCAGCTCAATTGCACAGTCATAACTCCTATGAGGAGGCAAAGACGCAGACTCATTCTCACTAAATACATCATAAAAGTCAGCCAAATAGTCAGGAACATCATGCGACTGGGGAGAGGTGGAGAAAACAGGAGCATCACTAAGGGCACACCGACAACCCCAACTCACCACAGACACAGATTTCCAATCCAAAACTGGATTATGGATTTGCAACCAGGGAAACCCCAGAACAATGGTATCATGCAAATTATGCAACACCAAAAAATCTGCAATTTTCTTGATGGTCTGGGGCAACCCGCATTACCACCTGGGTCCAAAACAGGTTTATTTTTCGCCAAAGGAGTCGCATCAATACCCCTCAAAGGGATAGGTGTCCGCAAAGGGGTCATAGGAAATCCACAACGTTTAGCAAAATCCAAGTCCATCAGGTTCAGAGCTGCTCCCGAATCCACAAAAGCCTTGGCAGAAAATGTGGACAGGGAGCAGATCAGAGTAATTGCCAGAAGAAACTTAGGTTGAACACCACCCACAGAATACGTGTGAGCACAACGTCTCTCTCGTTTAGGGCAGACAGAAATAATATGCGAGGCATCTCCACAAAAAAAACACAGCTTATTATGCCTTCCGAACTCCTGACGTTGCGCCCTGGACAAAACTCTATCACATTGCATAGGTTCAGACATTTGTTCAACAGGTGGCAACACCTCTCGTGCGGTCTTGCGTTCACGCAAACGCCGATCAACCTGAATGGCTAATGACATAGAATCGTCAAGACCAGAGGGAACAGGAAATTCCACCATAGTATCTTTTATGGTTTCTGACAAACCTTTCCGAAAGAGAGCTGCCAAGGCATCATCTTTCCTGGTAGTAAGGAATTTTTGACAGTACAACTCTGCAGAATCCCGACCTTGGCTCAATGCCAACAGGGCCTTTTCAGCCTGATCAATAGCATTAGGTTCATCATACAACAACCCCAAGGCTTGAAAAAATGCATCCACATTATTTAGAATAGGATCATCAGGTTTCAAAGAAAACGCCCAATCCTGGGGATCGCCGCGCAGCAAAGAGATGACAATTTTAACCCGCTGCGCGGAGCTCCCCAAAGAGTTAGGCTTCAAGGCAAAAAATAATTTACAATTATTCTTGAAATTCAAAATTTAGACTGATCCCCAAAAAACACATCAGGAGTAGGGATCCTTGGTTCAGCAGCATGTGAATGAGTAAGATAGGCGGAAATTCCCCACACTTCTGCAGCGAGCTGCTCCACACGATCAGACAATTGCTTCATCTCCATTGAGAGAAAAAATTCCCCCTACGGCCTCAGAGATATAGAGGAAAAAATATACACAAAGAAATTCTGACACCTTTTTTTTTTTTTCCTTACAATTCTTTCCTGCTATTGAGTACCCTAGGATCTGCGGTATGGCTGGTGATTCTGTTATGGATGAGTCACCGAAGGAGGAAAAAAACAAAAATAATAGCTAAGTCCAGAAAACCAGAGAAGTTGGCAGCTATCGGATTGCAGACCCCTGAACCTATCCACAGCAACTAGCAGTAGCCGTGGGGGGTTCCTACGGTGCCCTAGACCCCTCGATCACAGCCTGAGAACTAAATTAGCCCCAAATGATGGGGCCCAAGCTAACTAAATAGGACAGGATAGAAAAGCTGCTGTCTGCAATCCGCAAAAACCCTATCCAAAAATGTACCAACAGACTGATAGGAAAAACAGGCCCTGAAGTCGCTAGGCTTCAAAAAGACTATATCATGCACTGAGGTATATTATGAAGACAGAACCAGAGATCAACAGATCAGAGACAAAAATGGAATTCAGCTCACCCCCGGCCGGGGATGGCTGAACTCCAAAAAACAAGGCAAACAAAACCAGAACTCAAGTGTACAAACGGCAGAGCAAAACTTAACTTTGAGAAGCAGAAATCAGACTGGTCTCCAAGAATCCAACTGGAAAATCACCAGCAAGGCAGCAGGGCGTCGTCTGCCTTATATCCAGTCATCAGTTCCTGTGACCCAGTCATCATCTACCTGCTTAGCTGTTTGGTAATCAGCCTCACTACCTTCCTTCACCAGAAGAGGGAGTTCATCAGACCTCACTGGTGAAGGGAAAAATGAACTCACAACAGGCAGCAACCGGGATTCTGTGGCAGCTGAGCATGTGGACAAGGACACGTAGGACTTGATGACAATGCACAACTTCAGGTATAAATAAAGTAAAGTTTACTTAAAGTAAAGTCACAGTACATAGACAAAACCAGGACACACGAGGTCATCAGTAGTTCAGGACACACGAGGTCATCAGGACACACGAGGTCATCAGGACACACGAGGTCATCAGGACATCAGGGTCACCTTCAGGACATCAGAGTCACCGGCAGACATTAGACGGGAGTCGTTTGGTTCCGGACATCCAACACGACCCACAGGCACCACTGCAGTCATCCAGCTCCAGGCTCCAGACAGCGATCAACAGGTTCCAGACTGCGGTCGACAGGCTCCGGGCATCGGACCTAGGAAGGAACTCAAGCGTAATGGTGCTAACACCGCAGGATTGCTGGGCCTGCATGGAGCTAGCACCGCATGGTAGTTAGAGCACAGCATAGTAGAATCTCAGCAGGAACACCAGTTACAAGAGTCTCAGAGTCACTGGGTGCAGGGCTCCAAACACAGAGGGATTCCAGGAACACAGCATAGCAGACAGTTCAGACATTGTCAGGTACGGGATAGGTACAGGATCAAGGATTCAAGCCTGGATACACCGCCTCCAGGGCAGGGCGAATTTAGATAGGGTCAGGTACATGACAGGTACAGGATCAGGGATTCAGGCCCGGATATACCGCCTCTGGGGCAGGGCGAGGGTACAGGACAAAGCAGGAATCAAGGCAGGGAATTTGGTACCATAACTGAGACAGACGAGGTCCACAGACACGGGACACACATGGCAATGTTCAGGAGCGTTGTGAGTAGCTCTGGCCCTGCCCATAGGGCAGGTAAGTTTATAAAGGAGCTGCCCCTCAGCAATTGGCTGGGGACAGAATTTCAAGTACACACACTAACCCTGATAAAAGCAGGGAAGGTGTGGCTGCACACGCCCTAAGCACACACAGAAACCATTGCCGCACAATCAGTGCAGGAACTGCAGCTTAGATCACCTGGCATCGTCTGCAAGCCTAGACACACGTGGAAAGTCATGCACCAGCTGCAAATGACCTCACAACCCGTGGACAGCTTCCACAGCGGCGACCAGGGACCGCACATGTGAATGGTCAAGCAGCAGAGCAAAGACCTAGCAACATATGTGCAGCTATGCAGCAGAGCAGGGAACTGAGCAGGCTCCATACAGGTAACAGCCAGCAGTATCCCAGCTCAATTAGGGGGAAAGGAGTAAGGGGTTATCGCAAAAAACATGCATTGTCACGCCGACAATCAAATTCAAACAGAACGGCGTGACATAATGTCCATGAAAATTACTACATTATGCTAACATTTTCAGGGACCATGGCCCCACTTTATGAAAGCCCGTGTTCTTGCTAGTCTTGATGAGGGAGTATATTGGAGTCAGAGATTCCTGAAGCGCCGTACGCCTCTCAATCTTATTCACAAATCTTACTCTGATCAGGGGCTGGGGTATGATGTGTGGTATATGTTATGCCACAACTCATCATGAATTAGACAAGTGGTTGTCACCCTGCCACATTCTGCCCTTGTTATGACCGAGCTCAGGCCCCATCTCCACGCAGGGCCAAAACTCCATGTTGCACAATAATTTTGTGACTTCTCAGAGCAGTTTACACCAGATTTCTGGAGAAATCACTCTGATGAATAAGGGCTTATATATTTTTTATATTTTTTAAATATTATTTTTGGGGAATGATAATAATAGTTTTGTTCATGGTATAATATAACATGACCATACAAATGTTGCCATGATACTCTTTTTCTTATTAATTCCACTTCAGTATTTTAAGGGGAAAATGCCCTTGTGATCCAGGTCCATATGTCTTGTTTCTCAAAGATTCATACCGAAGCAGCAGGAAAAAACTTATGTTTGCATAGAACTGGAAATTTCAAGGGTTACACTATGACCTTGTAAACTTCTATGAGTGCTGTATTACGGCTCCATAGTACAAACTTGGACAAAGTAGAAAGCCGCAAGCTAATAGCGGTAGGACATAAACTGATAAAAGAGCAAAGGTAAAACTCAGTTTTGAGAGACCACTACCGTCTAATCAAATCAGAAATCACTCATTAATAGTGTTGAGCTTTCCGATACCGCAAGTATCGGGTATCGGCCGATATTTGCCGTATCGGAATTCCGATACCGAGTACCGATACTTTTTTCGTATCGGATACCGGAATCGGAAGTCCAAAATGCAATGAGCCACTTTTGTGGCTCTGATTGGCTGCTGAAATGACGTCATCATGATGCGCTGTCTGTGCGCATCATGATGCGCCGTCAGTTCGGGCCTTCGGGGGGGCTGTGCCGACTGTCCGGGGGTCTGTGCCGGCCTGCCGGTGGTCTGTGCAGGCTCCGGGGGTCTGTGCCGGTCTGCCGGGGGGCTGTGCCGGCCTGCCGGTGGTCTGTGCAGGCTCCGGGGGGCTGTGCCGGCCTGCCGGGGGTCTGTGCCGGCCTGCCGGTGGTCTGTGCAGGCTCCGGTGGTCTGTGCCGGCCTGCCGGGGGGCTGTGCCAGCCTGCCGGTGGTCTGTGCAGGCTCCGGGGGGCTGTGCCGGCCTGCCGGTGGTCTGTGCAGGCTCCGGGGGTCTGTGCAGGCATCGTCCGATGGGACTACAAGTCCCATCGGGCGATGCCTGCTACCATGATAGTGATTGACACATTAGCCAATGATGGGACAGTAGTAGTCCCATCATCCGGCTAATGTGTTGAATGTAAAAAAAAAAAAAAATATTACATGCTACATACATGCTACATACATGCTACATACATACAACATGCATACTACATATATACTACATGTAACATACATACTACATGCAACATGCATACTACATACATGCTACATACTACATGCATGCTACATACATGCTACATACATACTACATACATAATACATATATACTACATGCATGCAACATGCATACTACATATATACTATATATACTACATGTAACATACATACTACATATATTCTACATGCTACATACATGCTACATACTACATACATACTACATGCATGCAACATACATACAACATATATACTACATGCATACTACATATATACTATATATACTACATGTAACATACATACTACATATATACTACATGCTACATACATGCAACATACATACTACATACATGCTACATACATACTACATACATAATACATATATACTACATGCATGCAACATACATACAACATATATACTACATGCATGCAACATGCATACTACATATATACTATATATACTACATGTAATATACATACTACATATATACTACATGCTACATACATGCAACATACACACTACATGCTACATACATGCAACATACATACTACATACATGCTACATACTACATACATGCTACATACATGCTACATATATACCACATGCATGCAACATGCATACTACATATATACTACATGCATGCAACATACATATATACTACATACAATACATACATATAGACATACAGTACATATAACATAGAGTACATACTCACCGTCACTTGTCACTTTGATCCCCGAAGCCATTGTCCCCTTGAGGAATAAATATCAAAATAAAAAAACACCAATATACTTACCCCGATCCGCAGAAGTCCACGAGGGTCCCACGTCCATCTTGCGTGGAGAACAGCAGCATCAGCTGATGCTACCGTTCTCTACCAGCTCCAGGAATACAATGACGGAAGGTAGTTATCCTTCCGCACTGTATTCCTCCACCACTTTAAAAAAAAAAAAGTCCCTAGTCTCAGTTTATGCCATTGCTGCGTGGGAAATTCCCATGCAGCAATGGCATAAAGTGAGACTAGGGACTTTTTTTTTACAGTGGTGGAGGAATACAGTGCGGAAGGATACCTACCTTCCGTCATTGTATTCCTGGAGCTGGTAGAGAACGGTAGCATCAGCTGATGCTGCTGTTCTCCACGCAAGATGGACGTGGGACCCTCGTGGACTTCTGCGGATCGGGGTAAGTATATTGGTGTTTTTTTATTTTGATATTTATTCCTCAAGGGGACAATGGCTTCGGGGATCAAAGTGACAAGTGACGGTGAGTATGTACTCTATGTTATATGTACTGTATGTCTATATGTATGTATTGTATGTAGTATATATGTATGTTGCATGCATGTAGTGTATATGCAGTATATATGTAGTATGCATGTTGCATGCATGTGGTATATATGTAGCATGTATGTAGTATGTAGCATGTATGTAGCATGTATGTAGCATGTAGTGTGTATGTATGTAGCATGTATGTAGTATGTATGTTGCATGTATGTAGCATGTAGTGTGTATGTTGCATGTATGTAGCATGTAGTATATATGTAGTATGTATGTTACATGTAGTATATATAGTATATATGTAGTATGCATGTAGTATATATGTTGTATGTATGTTGCATGCATGTAGTATGTATGTAGCATGTATGTAGTATGTAGCATGTATGTAGCATATAGTATGTATGTTACATGTAGTATATATAGTAAATATGTAGTATGCATGTTGCATGCATGTAGTATATATGTTGTATGTATGTTGCATGCATGTAGTATATATGTATTATGTATGTAGTATGTATGTAGCATGTAGTATATATGTAGTATGTATGTTACATGTAGTATATATAGTATATATGTAGTATGCATGTTGCATGCATGTAGTATATATGTTGTATGTATGTTGCATGCATGTAGTATATATGTATTATGTATGTAGTATGTATGTTGCATGTATGTAGCATGTAGTATATATGTAGTAAGTATGTTACATGTAGTATATATGTAGTATGCATGTTGCATGCATGTAGTATATATGTTGTATGTATGTTGCATGCATGTAGTATATATGTATTATGTATGTAGTATGTATGTAGTATGTAGCATGCATGTAGTATGTAGCATGTATGTAGTATGCATGTTACATGTAGTATATATGTAGTATGCATGTTGTATGTATGTAGCATGTAATTTTTTTTTCTTTTTTTTACATTCAACACATTAGCCGGATGATGGGACTACTACTGTCCCATCATTGGCTAATGTGTCAATCACTGTCATGGTAGCAGGCATCACCCGATGGGACTTGTAGTCCCATCGGACGATGCCTGCACAGCCCCCTGGAGCCTGCACAGCCCACCGGCAGGCCGGCACAGCCCCCCGGCAGGCCGGCACAGACCACCGGAGCCTGCACAGCTCCCCGGCAGGCCGGCACAGACCACCGGAGCCTGCACAGACCACCGGCAGGCCGGCACAGACCCCCGGAGCCTGCAAAGACCACCGGCAGGCCAGCACAGCCCCCCGGCAGGCCTGCACAGACCACCCGGCAGGCTGGCACAGACCACCGGAGCCTGCACAGACCCCCCGGCGGGCCGGCACAGCCCCCCGAAAGGCCCGTACAGACCCCAGAGAGGCTGTACAAGGCAAAAATAGGGTTTTTCTTATTCCGATACCGGAAGTCCCATAGACTTGAATGGGACTTCCGGTATCAGAATCGGCGATACCCGATATTTTTTTTAGATCGGCCGATACCATCCGATACGATACTTTTAAGTATCGGACGGTATCGCTCAACACTACTCATTAATCATAAAAAGCACCATTTATTACTTTATCTCCAAATTTGTCAAAATGCATTAAGAAGAGTTGACAGCAAAGACTCTCAGCAGCAGAAATGACAGTGGTCACTGGGTGTCAGGGACACTGAAAGTGGACATGTTTTTGTCACCTCATTTCTGTATGTAAACTCTAACATAATAATATTGCTGTAAACTCTAAAAACTATTACAGTTGTTCTTAATCAGACACTCTGCGCTCATTTAATAATGTATGCTGCAGGGAAGATCTTGTTTATTTCTAGCTGCTGTATACATATATATAAGGCCTGGAGGACACTAATATGCTACAAAGTGAATAAGGCTCATCTACTGTATATATCGTTATAACTAAAGGTACTTAATTGCTACCCATGGGTATTAGCAGGGCAGTGCCTTTGTATTACCCAAGGGGCAATGAGTATGAATGAGTTTGAAAAGGAAAAAAACTAAGGATTCCCTGCTATAGGCAATTATTGAATCTGTATTTATTTTTATTACCATTATTGTAATATTGTTTCCCTTGTGATTTTCAAGGTTTATTGATCATATGTTCATATAGCCATATTTAGGCTGGGGTCACACTAACCGACGCAAAATACGGTCCGTAGTTTACAGGCGTAATACGGATGAATGACCCCTAAACAGTGCTCCGTATGTCATCCGTAAGCAAGGTGTGGTTGTGTATTTTGCGCATGTCTGCATCCGTATGCAATCCGTATGGCGAGATTTTCTCGCCGCCTTGCAAAATGGACATATAATGGAGCCCTATGACAGGGTTTCTAACAGAAATGAAATAATAGATATAGACACATAGAATGCATATATATATATATATACACACAAGTCATTGAGACAAGCATATATATATATATTTATATTTCACAGAGTTCTTCATAGCAGAATAGCCGCTAACTAAATTGCTGGCTTCTATCAAATCATTCCCCTACCCGACATGAAATGACACATGGTTTACATTCAGTAAAGCATTTCATTTCATGTTTTTTAATATGTCCCTGACTAATAATTAGATGAGGGTTTGTGTGCAAAATGTGGGAGTTGTAGTTGTTATTTTAAGGGATTAATTCATTGTTAAAAAATGTATGGGCTTCTCATTGCCCTGTAGCGGTGGCGAATGGGTTAATCTAACAAAGGGTTAATGTCACCTTACAATCGAATGTATGCCCCCAATCCGGCCTGTAAGACAAGAAAAAGACCTTTTATAATATTCACCTATGTGGTGGTGGGGTCATATAGGCGTCACTGTCTCAGTCAGGTACCTCCTTTCTTCTTGCTATGCTGTCCTCCTCTCTTCTGCTTCATGTGTATCATGTGTCCGACATCATGCATACAGTATCCCAGGCAGCAGGCTCCTGCACAGGTATACTTCTCTTCCCTGACCAGGGCAGAGTAAAGCACTGCAGTGAGCAGGGACTGGGGCTCTTTGACCTTTTCTGGTGCATGCGCACTGCAGTACTTTGCTCGGTCCTCGACAGGGCAGAGAAAAGAATGCCTGCACAGGAGCACAATGTCTAGGGCCTGACGGAGGATGTCATTGCAAGAAGAAGGGAGGCACCGGACCAAGACAGCGATGCCCACGATGCCCATCGCAGCAGACTGCAAATAGGAGAGAATTATAAAAGGTCATTTTCTTGCCTTGCAGGCTGGATTGTTGGCATATATACAGCATATTAGAATGCTGTATATCAGGACTGAAAGGTGGCGGCATTATCTCACATGGGACAAGCCTGGTGACAGGTTCCACTTTAAGGCCTTTACTTGCTAGCCAAGCAGTGGGGCACTTCCTTGCATGCGGTGGAGCATTGTCCTGCATAAAAATTATGGGTTTTTTTTAAAGATGCAGACTTTTTTTCCGCATCACTGCTTGAAGAAAATGTCTTCTAAAATCTGGCAATAGGTTTGGCAGTTGATTTTGGTAGCTACATCATCTTTAATAATACCAGCTCATAGAGGGTCTCACCTCCACCTTGTTGGTGTCTGAGTTGAAGTGGAGGTCTGTGATTGTTACTGATGCAGTCATGGGAAAATCCATCTGGGCTATAAAGAGTCACTCTCTTCTTATCAGTCCATAAAATTTTTCAATAATCTGTCTTCTGTCTTAAGGTATTTCTTGACCCAGTCATGACGTTTCCACTTCTGTGTCTTTGTCAGTGGAGGCCGGGTTTCAGCCTCCTTTATCTTGGCCATGTCTCTGAACACTGAACACTTTGCACTTCAGGGAGGTTGCTTTTCTTGAATATGACAGTGTAATGCAGGTAAATTGGATGCAACAACACAGAGGTGCAGAGCAAGGGTTAATACGGGTTTGGTTTAATTAAAAGGAATTTCTCCTCACAGGGAGCAAAAAGGTTAAAACAGATTTTAGGCTAAAGAACAGGTTAACTTAAAGCCACAGTGTAGGCATTTAACTGTTTCACTTATCGTGAGTCTGTGGCTGTTCACTTCCTCAAAGGTGAATGCAGGCAGCCAGCTGATGCCGATGTTGCGATCTTCAGGTTTCGCCACCCAACAGACCGGTATGCACTATTCTAGCGGCATCGGGCAGTCTCCAGTGTGACCCGTGGAGCCCCTAGTCCATCACACTGCTTAGCAGCTGGGAGTCTTTCACCACAATCTCCCGTCCGGTGTGCTCTGCAATCAGGAGTTCCGCACAACACTCTCCCGCTCGGCGTGCTCTGCAATTGGGAGTTCTGCACAACACTCTCCTGCTTGGTCGGGCCTGCACTCGTCCTCTATCACCAGACTGCAGACTATCTCTTCCCGCGGAACGCTGCAGGTCCCTGCCCTCTTGCTTTTACGTTGGGAACTCTCTCCATTTTTCTGCGCAAAAACTCCTGTCTGCCTCTCGTTTACCACACCCCCTCTCAGCAGGTTCTGCATCCTCTCCATCCTCAATTTCCTTCCCCCTTGCAACAAGAAATGTGGCCCCAGCAGTTCCGGACTCAGTGCTCTGTCAGCACCCACAGCCCGGTCATTTTCCTTAAAACAGCACTGGAGGATAATGGCTTTTGGTCGCTTCACATTTGAATCTTCCCAAATCTATGGTAGTTAATATGCGTCATTTTTTGTCAATGCATTTTTTGCGACTCTGTTGACTATTTGTAACAAAATGTTTGATGGTTCTGTGATGACGTCCAAATATCTTTGCAATTTCATGAGTGCTGTATCCCTTTGTATGGTGCCTAGCAATTTTTGACCTTTAAGAGTCCTTTACATTTTTTGGGCAAATTTTGCGTGTAGAAAACAAGCTATTAATTTTGCACACTTTGATAAATGGTGTCAATATCTTGATGCCACACCCTCCCTCACTGCACAAATACAAATCCCCAGATATGCTTCAAATCAAGTTTATAGCTTGGAGCTGGAAAATATTCAGACAAATGGTCAAAATGCTCACTTGCCTAAAACTTGTGCACATAATGTGCATTGTACAGTATTCTGAAGCAGAATATACTGTATCTTGCTCTTTTGTAGATTTTGAATTTAAAGAAGCTGTCCAGCTTTTTTTCATCCCTGCAATTCCTACCTGATTGTCTATTAAACTATGCACTTCTCTAACAATACACAGTGGGTACTGAAAGTATTCAGATCCCTTTAAACTTTTCACTCTTTGTTTCATTGCAGCCATTTGGTAAATTCAAAAAAAGTTCATTTTTTGTACACTCTGCACCCCATCTTGACTCAAAGAAAACACATGTAGAAATGTTTGCAAATTTATTAAAAAAGAAAAACTGAAATATGACATGGTCATAAGTATTCAGACCCTTTGCTCAGACTCTCCTATTTAAGTCACATGCTGTCCATTTCCATGTGATACTCCTGGAGATGGTTCTACTCCTTCATTGGAGTCCAGCTGTCTTTAATTAAACTGATAGGACTTGATTTGTAAAGGCACACACCTGTCTATATAAGACCTCACAGTTCACAGTGCATGTCAGACCAAATGAGAATCATGAGGTCAAAGGAACTGGCCATGGAGCTCAGAGACAGAATTGTGGCAAGGCTCAGGTCTGGCCAACATTACAAAAGAATTTCTGCAGTACTCAAGGTTCCTAAGAGCAAAGTTGCCTCCATTATCCTTAAATGGAAGACATTTGGGACCACCCGAAGCCTTCCTAGAACTGGCCATCCAGGCAAACTAAGCAATCGTAGGAGAAGAGCCTTGGTGAGAGAGGTAAAGAAGAACCCTAAGGTACTGTGGCTGAGCTCCACAGATGCAGTAGGGAGATGGGAGAAAGTTCCACAAAGTCAACTATCACTGCTGTCCTCCACCAGTCGGACCTTTATGGCAGTGTGGTTCATTGGAAGCCTCTGCTCAGTGCCAGACATATGAAAGCCCGCATAGAGTTTACTAAAAAAAAAACACAGAAAGGACTCCCAGGCTATGATGAGACAAAGATAGAACTTTTTGGTGATAATTCTAAGTGGTATGTGTGGAGAAAACCAGGCACTCCTCATCACCTGCTCAATACAATCCCAACAGTGAAACATGGTGGTGGCAGCATCATGCTATGGGTGTGTTTTTCAGCTGCAGGGACAGGATGACTGGTTGCAATTGAAGGAACATGAATGCGGCCAAGTACAGAGATATCCTGTATGAATACCTCTTCCAGAGTGTTCTGGGCCTCAGACTTGGCCAAAGGTTCACCTTCCAACAAGGCAATGACCGTAAGCTCACGGCTAAAATAACAAAGGAGTAGCTTCAGAACAACTCTGTGACCATTCTTGACTGGCTCAGCCAGAGCCCTGACCTAAACCCAATTGAGCATCTCTGGAGAGACCTGAAAATGGCTGTTCACCAATGTTCACCATCCAACCTGACTGGACTGGAGAGGATCTGCAAGGAAGAATGGCAGAGGATCCTCAAATCCAGGTGTGAAAAACTTATTGCATTATTCCCAAGAAGACGCATGGCTGTACTAGCAAAAACAGCTAACATAGTAAATAAAGAAAAGGCTGCACTCAACTGCATTAAAGCAAATCAGTGTGTGATACATGAAGAGTGAATAGCATAATGGCTTTTGAAAATGAAAAAACACATGAGATGCTTAGCACAAAATTTGGCCAAAAATTGTGAGCCCATCCACCAATGTCACGGTAATCTCATGGATCGGATGGGTCCCTTACCTCACTGCCTAGTGTGAAAACTTACCTCAGGCTAATGACTTGGTAAAGCCTATATTTATGGGTAGGTTGGAGCAAAGTGTGATTGGATGTAATTAAAATCACAGCATGGTGAAGGGCGGGGTGTCCAAGTCTGAAAACCTGGTACATTAGTAAGTAATGGAAAACTGATTGAACAAAGTACTAGTCTGAACTAGTGTATATCACAAACAACTCACATCTAATATATAAAGCTCAATGTGTATGTATGTATGTATGTATGTCTGGGATTGGCATCCGCACAGTGGCAGCGACAGCCACAAAATTTAGCACAGTCACATGTCTGGACCCCAAGAGCATCATAGGCTATGTTGTGAGGCAAACTTTTAACCCCGCGCGTTCCAATTCACCAAACAATTTTGCCCCTATCTACATAATGGGGAAAAAGTGAAAGGAAAAGTGTTGGAGGCAAATTGACAGCTGCCAGATGTGAACAAGGGGGACCTAAAGAATGAGAGCGATGGCGCCAAACAGTATATACCGTACAGTTGCTAAGGTGGGGCGCTGACACTCACCACACACGGGGATATGAACACACACACAAAATGTGCCACACACTTCAACACATATATCACCCTCAGCACACATTTCACCACACATACACCAACCTCGCCACATAAAAGTCGAAACACAAAAGTCGCCATTCAAAACTCGCCACGCTGTCCCAGAGCTGTTTAAAAGATGAAAAATGAGCTGTGATTGGTTGCTATCAGCAACAGTTTTCTTTGTAGACAGTTGTGGTAACTGAGGCCTATTATTCCTATCATTTCTATGGTGTTATCATCCGTCTGTAAAGCTGGAAATAACACAATTTATTACCGTGCCAACACGGACCACCCTCTGACACAGACTGCAGGGGGAGCCCAGTATCACACAGGATAGGATTAGATGCATAGCTCAGCAGTCAGTACCACACAGGAGAGGATTAGACACATGGCTCAGCAGTCAGTATCACACAGGATAGGATTAGATACACAGCTCAGCAGTCAGTATCACACAGGATAGGATTAGATACACAGCTCAGCAGTCAGTATCACACAGGATAGGGTTAGATACATGGCTCAGCAGTCAGTATCACACAGGATAGGATTAGATACACGGCTCAGCAGACAGTATCACACAGAATAGGATTAGATACATGGCTCAGCAGACAGTATCACACAGAATAGGATTAGATACACGGTTCAGCAGTCAGTATCACACAGGATAGGATTAGATGCACGGTTTTTATGTGAAATATAATCATTATAACTTGTTATAGCTAACCACAGTTGGTTACTATGCCCAGGCAATGCTGGTCTCTTCAGCTAGTAGTAAATAAAGAAAAAGGTTGCACTAAATTGCACTAAAGGAAGTCAATGTGAAATACATGAAGTGTGAATAGCATCACACTAGACATTAGCCAGAGGTTTACACTAGGCAGTTAGGTCAGGGACCCATCCGATCCATGAGATTACCTTGAGATTGGTGGATGGGCTCACAATTTTTGTGCTAAGCATCTCATGTGTTTTTTCATTTTCAAAAGCCATTATGCTATTCCCACTTCATGTATCACACACTGATTTGTTTTAGTGCAATTGAGTGCAAACTTTTTTTTATTTACTATTTTAGCCGTATTTGGCATGCACTAGTTCAGACTAGCTCTTTGTTCAGTCAGTTTTCCATTATAATGGCTGTACTTGCTCAAAAGGGTGTTTCTACTCCATACTGAGCAAAGGGTCTGAATATTTATGACCATGTGATATTTCAGTTTTTCTTTTTTAATAAATTTGCAAAAATTTCTACATTTCTGTTTTTTTCAGTCAACATGGGGTGCAGAGTGTACATTAATGAGGAAAAAAAGACCTTTTTTGAATTTACCAAATGGCTGCAATGAAAAAAAGAGTGAAAAATTTAAAGGGGTCTGAATACTTTCCGTACCCACTGTATATTGTCTTTTCTTTATTTCTCTTCAGCCTACATCTTGATTCTTAGATTTCACTGTCTATTTTAGTCCTCTATGCTCTTCTGAAGTTTCTTTTTTTAATTCCATTCTTTAAATTTTCAAATTTAAGGAACAAACATTACAAGTACTGTAGAGCGATACAGACAATACAAAAAGAAAATCAGGTTCACAAGTCTCATCATAAAGAAATGCAAATATGAAAAAACTAAACAATAACGGAGGTGGGTGTGGAGGTCATGAGGGAGGTGGGGAGAGGGGGAGTGATCTGACCAATTATCACTGAAAACATACCTAACCAGGTAAAACAAATAAAAAGGTCCAAAGCCTTAAATAGAAGAAGGTGGGAGGGGAGTAGCATATTTCGAAGAGGACCACAGTTTCCACGTCTTGGTGATTTTGGATCTGGATATATGGTTTTGAGCAAGATGAAACTCCATATGAAAATGAGTGTTAATTTTATCACAGAGTTGAGAAAGGGATGGAGGAAACAGAACCTTCCACATAGAAGCAATACACTGTCTAGCAGCAATAAGGATGTGTACCACCGTGTTCCTGGGATCCATAGGGAGACAATCAGTTCCCATATTTAGAGATACCAAAGCAGGGGAAGGGACAGTTTTAACATTTATAAGCTCAGATTTCAAATTAAAAATACCCACCCAGAACAATTGAATCATGGGACAAAGCCAGAAATTATAAGTTAAAGATCCCACAGAACTACATAGCTTCCAACACAAGCGGGACAGATTTTGAGATTCATGAGCTAGTCTATCAGGGGTCATATACCACCTCATATGCACCTTCTTCAATTGTTCTAAGTGATTTATGCAACATGAAGATTTAAGTATACAACTAGAGGCCTCCTGCCACTTCCAAATCCAAAAAGAAAGGCCCAAATCCCGTTTCCATCTCGTCATATACGGTCAGCGTTCCACCTGACCAGATGAGGCCAAAAGCCTGTAAATTATAGAAAGGCCATTCATAGTAGTATCAGTACAATCAAAGTAACTCCCAAATAGAGATATACTAGGCTTCTTATTAAATAATTGTAGGGGAATAAGGAAGTGTCTGATTTGGAGGTGTTGATAAAAAAATTTCCATTCTAATTTATGGGTCCTCACCAGAGATTCAAAAGCAACAAGTGTTTTGTTATTGAATAAATCAACTTAGGAAGTGACCCCCAGTCTGGACCAGTTACTCAAATTGAGATGTGGGATATGGGCCTCCATTGATCTAACAGAAATGTTTGTAGAGGATGGAAAGTCATCCATCCTCACCCAGAGTCTCCACATGGACAATAACGCCCTCATAATTGGGAGAATTGGATTAAAATTAGTTGGCGATAGAAGTTCAGCTTACAAAAGAAGTCTAGTAGAGCCCCACCATGTGAAACAGTTTTCAATTTGGAGCCATCTATGTGAGGACAACTGAGACCACCAGATCTCCACCGCTTTCAAGTAACGCTGCCCTGTGATAAGCCATAATATTGGATACTCCCAGTCCTCCCCAGGCATAACTACAAACCATGGATTTATAAGCTATTCTGGCCTTCTTCTTCACCCAAATAAATTTTCCAATAAGCGATTGGAGTTTTTGAATTAATGGCCTGGATAATTTTAAGGGGATACAATGAAAAAAATATAAAATTTTTGGTAAGAACACCATCTTAAAGGACTGTATTCTAGCCATCCAAGATAAATGTAGTCCAGAATATCTATCTAGTTCCGCGTTTAAGGAATTATATAGCTTATTAAAATTTTCTTTAAGAATAAGATGGGAACAAGTCAACAATATTCCCAGATACAGAATACCTTCAGTTTGCCATTTAAAGGAAAGCAGCTTCTCTAGATAGTCCCATAGGGCAAGGGGAACAGTAATGGGGAAAATCACAGATTTATAAGCATTCAGTTTATAGTAGGAGATTCTTGAAAACTCCTCAAGCTCACCCATAACCTCAGGTAGGGATCTCTCCAGATTTGTGCACATTATAATTACATCATCAGCATAAAGACCTATTACATGATTAATTTTACCGACTTGAAAACCTGAGGTACCACTGTTTTTATGGATGGTCTCCGCCAGGGGTCCCATAACTAAAGCAAATATAATCGGGGATAATGGAAAGCCCTGGCAGGTACTGTTAGAGATAGAGAAGTTCTGCGATCTGAATCCCGAGGCCACAACTGATGCATTAAGGTTAGAATATATAGAGATAGAACAGCAGACTTAATAGGGCCAGTAAGTCCAAATTTAGATAAAATTCCATCTAGATAGCCCGAGTGCCCCCGGTCGAAGGCCTTTTCGGCATCCAATGACAAGAGAGTAGAGTTGAGCGAAACGGGTCGAAAAAATTCAAAAGTCGCCGACTTTTGGCAAAGTCGGGTTTCATGAAACGAAACCCGACCCTAGGATGAGGTCGGCCACGAGGTTGGCGACTTACGCGCCAAAGTCGCGTTTCAAAAGTTTGTTTTGCGCTCTTTTTCAGCCAATCAGGATCCACGGACACTGTGGGCAACGTGATGACATAGGCACGGGTCACCACCATCTTTCAGAAGGGCATGCAAGTGATTGGCTTGCTTTGGTGGGCGTCACAGGGGGTATAAAAGGGCGTGCACGCCGACCGCCATCTTACTTCTGTCGATCTTAGTATAGGGAGAGGTTGCTGCTGATTCTGTAGGGATAGCGTTAGGCAGGGAAGAAGACAAAAAAACTGCTTCTGCTGCTAGCGATTTGGCCTGCACAACACACCAGTCACTGTGTGTGCAGTGCAAGGGGAGGCTATATAGTGGTGTATCAGTGGTGTTGGTTGTTGGGCTGCCTTTTAAGGCTTCCTGACAGGCTGGCATTGCTGTTTACCCACTGCTCCGCAAACTGCTTTTTTAAAAGCAATCCCAATTTTTTTTTTTTGTCCTGCTGAGAAGAAAAAAAAACTGCTTCTGCTGCTAGCAATTTGGCCTGCACAACACACCAGTCACTGTGTGTGCAGTGCAAGGGGAGGCTATATAGTGGTGTATCAGTGGTGTTGGTTGTTGGGCTGCCTTCTAAGGATTCCTGACAGGCTGGCATTGCTGTTTACCCACTGCTCCGCAAACTGCTTTTTTAAAAGCAATCCAATCTCCCTTATCCTCTAGTCACTTTTGTCACAGCTGTGCCATCGAGCCTGTCACATAGCGCTCAGATATTCATTGGGCCTCACACAATCCAAAAGTGTCCAGTGTCCAAAAGTGTGTGCAGAGATTCAAAATCTCCCTTATCCTCTAGTCACTTTTGTCACAGCAGTGCCATCGAGCCTGTCACATAGCGCTCAGATATCAGTGGGCCTCACACAATCCAAAAGTGTCCAGTGTCCAAAAGTGTGTGCAGATATTCAAAATCTCCCTTATCCTCTAGTCACTTTTGTCACAGCAGTGCCATCGAGCCTGTCACATAGCGCTCAGATATCAGTGGGCCTCACACAATCCAAAAGTGTCCACTGTCCACAAGTGTGTGCAGAAATTCAAAATCTCCCTTATCCTCTAGTCACTTTTGTCACAGCTGTGCCATCGAGCCTGTCACATAGCACTCAGATATCAGTGGGCCTCACACAATCCAAAAGTGTCCAGTGTCCAAAAGTGTGTGCAGATATTCAAAATCTCCCTTATCCTCTAGTCACTTTTGTCACAGCAGTGCCATCGAGCCTGTCACATAGCGCTCAGATATCAGTGGGCCTCACACAATCCAAAAGTGTCCAGTGTCCAAAAGTGTGTGCAGATATTCAAAATCTCCCTTATCCTCTAGTCACTTTTGTCACAGCAGTGCCATCGAGCCTGTCACATAGCGCTCAGATATCAGTGGGCCTCACACAATCCAAAAGTGTCCACTGTCCACAAGTGTGTGCAGAAATTCAAAATCTCCCTTATCCTCTAGTCACTTTTGTCACAGCTGTGCCATCGAGCCTGTCACATAGCGCTCAGATATCAGTGGGCCTCACACAATCCAAAAGTGTCCAGTGTCCAAAAGTGTGTGCAGATATTCAAAATCTCCCTTATCCTCTAGTCACTTTTGTCACAGCAGTGCCATCGAGCCTGTCACATAGCGCTCAGATATCAGTGGGCCTCACACAATCCAAAAGTGTCCAGTGTCCAAAAGTGTGTGCAGATATTCAAAATCTCCCTTATCCTCTAGTCACTTTTGTCACAGCAGTGCCATCGAGCCTGTCACATAGCGCTCAGATATCAGTGGGCCTCACACAATCCAAAAGTGTCCAGTGTCCAAAAGTGTGTGCAGATATTCAAAATCTCCCTTATCCTCTAGTCACTTTTGTCACAGCAGTGCCATCGAGCCTGTCACATAGCGCTCAGATATCAGTGGACCTCACACAATCCAAAAGTGTCCAGTGTCCAAAAGTGTGTGCAGATATTCAAAATCTCCCTTATCCTCTAGTCACTTTTGTCACAGCAGTGCCATCGAGCCTGTCACATAGCGCTCAGATATCAGTGGGCCTCACACAATCCAAAAGTGTCCACTGTCCACAAGTGTGTGCAGAAATTCAAAATCTCCCCTGCCCTATAGACACCTTGTACCTTGTTTTACATTACTATATAGTTTGTTGGATTTTGTCTACATTTCTACCAAAAATGAGGAAGGCTGGTGGAAGAGGCCGTGGAATTGGGCGGGGGTTGGCAGCTGGTAATGATGGTGTTGGTGGTGGATCTGATGGTAGTGGCAAGAGCAAAATAGGACCGAATGCAGGAGGTGCTGACCCTGCGTCATCGTCTGGCTACATAAGGCCTCGAACGCTTAGTTTTCTAGGAGTTGGCAAACCGCTTTTAAAGCCAGAGCATCAGGAAAAAGTTTTGTCTTACATTGCTGACTCAGCCTCCAGCTCTATCGCCTCCTCTTCTTCAGTTGTAAAAAGTAAAAGCACTGAGTCGTCATTGGAGGCTCATGTTCATGAACCACACTTTCCTTGTGTCCTTCACCCCAACCAAGATTGAAGGATGACGCAGGCCATACTACTGATTACTCCATGGAGCTGTTTTCACATACCATGCCTGGATTATCAAGTCAAATGGTGAATTACCCAGGCCAAGATGAATCTGGCATGGAGTGCACTGATGCACAGCCGCTGATGGATGATTCTGCTGGTACATTCACTCAGAGCACTCCATTGTCCTCGCAGTGTACAGAGCCAGATTCTGACCCTGATGAGACTCAGGTGCCCCTTCCCGCACACTATACCACCATACACGGTGACACAGAGGAAGGTGCACATGACATAGAAGAGGAGGTGATGGATGACCCAGTTGTTGACCCAGATTGGCATCCATTGGGGGAAGAGGGTGCTGCTTCCAATAGCTCAGATGAGGAGCATCCACAGCAGACATCGACATCGCAACAGCTGTTATCTGGCAGGCCCGGAGCACTCCAAAGACAGGTTCCAAACATCAAAAGAGTTGCTGGACAGCTTGTCCAGAGGGTCAAAAGATCACAGCGTGCTAGGCCGCAAAATGTCTGCCAAAGTAGGAAGAGTGCAGTGTGGCACTTTTTTGAACAAAATCCTCATGATCAGGCCAAGGTTATCTGTAAGAAGTGCGCAAAGACCTTTAGCTGAGGGAAAAATCTGAAAAATTTGAATACCAGTTGCATGCTTAGACATTTAACCAGCATGCACTTGCAAGCGTGGACATAACACCAAACCTCAAGTGCCACATGTGCAACTGATCACAACGAAGGTAGTCAGCAATGCTACATTGTTTCCCCCACTGTAAGCCCACCGGTTAGCACAGCAGCAAATGTTGAGGTGTCGTTGCAGGACCACAGCAGTCAGGGAATCCCACTGTTATATCAATGAAATACTGATTCTATGCCATCAGAAAGAACACCAACTCCATCACCATCATCAACCCTCTCTCAGTCCGCCCTGTCCACCGCTACTTCCACCATATGCAGCTCTCAAGTCCAGCTCACCCTCCCAGACACTATGAGTAGGTCAAGAAAGTACTCAGTCTCTCATCCGCGTACACTGGGTTTGAACGCCCACATTGCCAAACTAATCTCTTTTGAGATGATGCCCTTTCGGTTGGTGGAAAGCACAGCTTTCCGCGAACTCATGGCCTATGCAGTACCACGCTATGACCTACCCAGTCGCCACTTCTTCTCTCGCAAAGCCATCCCAGCCCTCCACCATCATGTGAAAGACCGCATTGTCCATGCACTCAAGCAGTCAGTGAGCGGAAAGGTGCACCTCACAACTGATGCATGGTCCAGTCGGCATGGCCAGGGCCGTTACGTGTCCATCACTGCGCACTGGGTTAATGTGGTGGATGCAGGGTCCACAGGGGACAGCGGTGGTGGGACAGTGCTGCCTAGCCCACGGTATAGGAAACAGTTGGCTGTAGGCGTTCGACCCTCCTCCTCCTCCACCTCCTCCAGAAGCGAAAGCTCGTCCACAGAGCGCAGTCGTACGAGCACTCCATCTGCAGCTGCCACTGTTGCACACGATGTGTCCCCCTATCGAGCAGCTAGTGGAAAGCGTCAGCAGGCTGTGTTGCAGATGATGTGTTTGGGCGACAGACACACCGCCGAGGTGCTGGCCGAGTACTTGAAGCGACAAACTGAGTCATGGCTGGGCAGTGTACATCTTGAGGCAGGCAAGGTAGTTAGTGATAACGGCCGTAATGTTGTGGCAGCCATAGCCCTTTCAAAACTCAGCCACATACCTTGCTTGGCTCACACCTTGAACCTGGTGGTGCAGTGCTTCCTCAAAAATTATCCGGAGTTAACAGCCCTGCTCCAGAAGGTGCGAAGACTGTGCGCGCACATCCGCCGGTCGCCTGTACACTCCGTTCGTATGCAGAAGCTGCAGCGATTGCTCCACCTTCCCAACCACCGCCTCATTATCGACATTGCAACAAGGTGGAACTCCACCCTGCACATGGTGGAGCGGCTGTGCGAGCAGAGGCAGGCCATAATGCATTTGTGGGAGGATACACGGCCAGGCACTTTGAGAGCAGACATGGAGTTGACAGGTGTGCAGTGGTCGAAGCTGAAAGACCTTTGTAAAGTCCTTCAGTGTTTTGAGGAATGCACACGGCTGGTAAGCGCAGACGACGCCATCCTAAGCATGAGCATCCCACTTATGCGTCTGCTCATGCAAACTTTGACGCACCTTAAGGAGCAGGCGTCTGCAGCCAATGTTGATGAGGAGGAAGAGGAGGAGGGAATCCTTGATGACATTCAGCCATTGTCTGCTCAGGGACCTCTCCTGGACGAGGTGGAGGAAGAAGAGGAGGAGGATGATGGGGATGATTACTTAGGGGAGGAGGATGCATCTCGTGGGGCAAGTGAAAATGTTTGCGTGGCAAGGT